>NW_025999968.1:60061587-60108481 GCF_001458135.2 Marmota marmota marmota
GGGAGGGTGGAGGATGGGAAAGGCAGCGGAGCACAACAGACACTAGGATGGCAATATGTAAATCAATGGATGTGTAACTGATGTGATTCTGCTATCTGTGTATGGGGTGAGGGGGGGAGTTCATAACCCACTTGAATCAAAGTGTGGAATATGATATGTCAAGAAATTTGTAATGTTTTGAACAACCCACAATAAAAAATTTAAAAAAAAAAAAAGGAAAACCAACCTAGGGGAGGAAAGGTCTGTTCTGGCCCACGGTGTCAGAGGTTTCGGTCACACTCTCCGTGTGTACAAATCAACTCTTCTGACTCCCTTTTTCTGGCACGATGACCAGGCAGAACATCATGGCTGAGGTGTGTGACAGAGAAATGCCACTCACCTTGTGGCACCCAGGAAGCAGAGAGCAAGCCAGGTGCCAGGCATCAGGGACAAGATACCCTTCCAAGACAGGCGCCAGTGACCTACTCTCCCAGCGTCCTACAGGTCCACCACCCAATCGCGCCACCATCTGGGGACCAAACCTTCAACCCATGAACCTGGGGGATATTCCAGGTATAAACTACAGCAGCTAGTAAAGGATTTTCAGAGACTTTTTTCCCATATTTTTTCTTTCATGCCTTCTTTTGTGTATCAATGTTTAGCAGATGCTTGCTTTGTGCTGGGCTCCACAGCTCCCGCGTGATGCATGCTGACGTCTTTTTGCCCTTGAGGTGCACAAAGTCTGATGGAGAAGGCAGAAGGTGTCAGCAGGGGCCTCTCCTTGACACATAGACGTCATCTTCACAGGTCTTTCTTGTGTGCAGATGTTGAGAGCCACAACCCAGTCAAGATGGCGCCTGGCATTTTGCCAGAAGGAGTGGTTGAGAAGTAAGGCCAGCGAGCCATTAAGATGATAATTAAGTTAATCTGTGTATAATTATTAAGATAATGACTGACTGCTGTAACTGGATGATGCTAAATTGAAACAAGCTGTGTATTCAGTTGTGTATATAAACCTCTGCTGTCCAGCAATAAGGCGGCTCCTGCTAACTCGGGTGCCTGCTACTTTTGAGTTCCCGTTGAGTTCTCGCGGAGTTTCCGTGGAGTTCGGGCAATAAAGTAGTTCCTGTTTGAACCTACAAGTGGCTCGTGACCTCCCGGTTATTTGGTGCCCAGCCAGACTGCGGCATGCACATGCATCCTGGGCACCTCTCCGTGTGTACAAACCAGCTCTTCTTAGAAGGACACAGATTGGATTAGGGTTTACCCATATGACCTCCTTTGCCTGAAAGACTTCTTTAAAGTGATATCTCACATTCAGTCCCATTCACAGCTACTGCAGGTTTGGGCGAGGGTTGGGGCTGGGGGATGCTGCAGCCCCGGCCCAGCCACCTGTTACCTAAGTGCTCCTGGGCAGCTGACGTGTCAGAAGATGACCATGCAACAGTCCCAAGTTCTTTCATCTTCCTGAAAACTGCAGATCAGCGAGGCTGACTCTGATCCCTAGAAAAGTTCTGGGATGCATCACTGAACACTGGCCTTGGGAGCACTGAGAAAGGGCAGTCCGCATCACTGGAGCAAGCACCATCTCCAGGAAGGTGCCAAGCCCCAGCGACTCTCCTTTCCAGTTAATTTCTCAAGTCAGTAGACGTTGGTGCACAGTGAGGCCATGCCGAGCCCCTCTCAGGCACAGACCCTGCTTCTCATTCAATAAGGGAGTCAGGCGGCTGAGCAAGTGAGTTAACCTGTGTCATAAGAATGGGGAAACAGGAGGCGAGGCTGTCAGAGATTAGAGGATGAAGGATGGATTTTATCTCAGAGCCTGGGGCCAAGGGACTGGCCAGAGGAAGATCTGAATGAAGACGTTTGGGCTGGAGTCTGAAAACTGTTTTCCAGCAGAGAAAGGAGCCTGGCGCCCCTCAGGGAGGGGGTGGGGCGTGCAGGAAGTGCTCACAGAGGAGACAGGGAGCACCATGTCCAGAGGCCAGAGCCTAGGACGCAAAACACAGACCACCAAGGGGAAGGTCACGAGGGCCAACCAGCCAGACCTTCCCAGGCCAACCAGCCAGAACCTGCTCTGTTAGTAATGGGAAGTGAAGGGGACGCTTAGAAATGGAGAAGGACATCAAAACTACACCCTGGACAGAAGCACAATTGAGACCATGGTAAGAAACGGTGGCTGTGTCACTCAGTGGTGTTGGTGGCTGTCTTCCAGGAAAAAGTGGCCACAAGCCAGGGGAGTTGGTGCCTTCCAGGGGCTTCTCTGGAAGGGATCCAGCCTGGCTGACCCCTTGCTCTTAGTCCAGGGAACTCCTCAGACTGCCAGCCTTGAGACCTGTGATTCTTGCCTTAAGGCACAATTTGAGGTAGTATGTTGTAAGGGACCGGCGAACGACCAAGGAAGAGACCACCAAGAGACCGACTCATGCAACAGCAAAAGGGGGTTTATTGAGGATCCAGCGCTCTGGGGCTCTGTGCTCACTCAAGAAGGGAGAGCGGCCCAGAGCCCCGAGCAGGGGTTAAGCAGTGCTTAAGTACACTTTTGGGGGAGGGCGGGGGCTTTGCATACATCAGAGCAAATCACCATGAGGCACAGGAAAATTAAACAACAACTCTCAGACATGATTAGCACATTCACTGGCGGGAACAGGTTGGGTGGGGGTGATAGGTCAGTCCTAAAGCGGGGTACACATTTAAACTGATTGGTTTAGGCCCTGAGGTGCCTACGTGCTGAGCTGCACTGGGTCCAGATTG
Source organism: Marmota marmota marmota (assembly GCF_001458135.2). Classification (NCBI taxonomy): domain Eukaryota; kingdom Metazoa; phylum Chordata; class Mammalia; order Rodentia; family Sciuridae; genus Marmota; species Marmota marmota. Next base: position 60,064,321 of record NW_025999968.1, read on the forward strand.
TTAAACAACTAAGTGGTCAGGGAGGATTTCGACACATATCTAATGGGCAGTTCCGGGGATTGTCTTAACTGCCACAGGAATTTCAGGTTCTGAGTGCAGTTTAGAAACTTTACAATACCTGGTCCTTTACATTTTAACTCAGGCTTTGCAGCTTAGAAGCTTTACACTGCCTGGTCCTTTACATTTTAATTTCAGTTTCTTTTATCCTTTCAATGTTACAGCAGTATTAAGAAATCCAGAATTTCATACTAGGAATGGCGTGGGCCTCCCGTGCACATCACAGGGATTTATCCCACCCAACAAGAGCCCCCACTGCCCCTCCCCCTGGGCCTTTGCTAGATACCCCATCTCTATTTTGGGCTTCTGCTGAGATGCCCCTGGTGAGATGCTTAGAAATTCTCTGGTACCCATCTAGGGAGTTGTGAGTCTCTCCCTCAGGCTCTTCAAGGAGATTCGGTGTGGCTGAATACTCTGAACTTGCAATTTTGTCAGAGGTATTAGGAAAGGGATGTACCGCCACGTGGTTGGCTTTCTCTCTGGGTCCTGCTTTTCTAACACAGACTCTCTAAATTTTAGCATTTTTAGAATCTGGATGGGCTGAGAATTTTCAAAGTTATCAAGTTCTGGTTTCTTTTTTTTTAACTTATTTCCTCAATCAATCTCATTCCACTTGCATTTTGCTATAAGCAGCAAGAAGGAAACAGCCTGCACCTTCCAAACTTGGCTTGCAAACGACCTCAACTAAATATCCAACTATATCCCTTATAGGTCCGCTTTCCCCCAACCCCAGGACATGATCCCACCAAGCGCTCCGCCGCTCTATAACAAGCCCGTCCGGGCTCCAGCATGCCTCCCTCACCAGACGCACCTTTGACCTCTGTACTGTCCATAGAGATTTGGGCATTTTCTAAGGTGATCAGTGTTTCCCTCCCACGGGAGGCAGTGCCCGGGGGTCCGGGGAACAGCTTCCTAAGGGAAGCTAGCCACAAGTGCCACAGGGAGGCTGGGGAAGATGTGGCTGGCCAGGAGGACTGTGTCAAGCACACACCATGTCCAGTGCAGGCCAAGCACACTCGCAGCTCCAACTACAGACCCCTCACACTGATCCTGAGGGGCAGGGACCCTGTAGTGAAGACACTGCTCAGGAGCTCCCAGGTCTCGGCCAACACACAAGAGACCCTCAGATTCCTGTGGGGCAGGCCCTTCTCTGGGTCTGTGCTCAACTTGTTCTTTTATTTTGAATTGTGGTGAGAACACTTAGCATGAGACGTGGGTCTTTAACAGATTTCTGCATGGACAATCAGTACTGCTATCTGTGGGCCCAGCATGGTCCAGCAGACCTCAAGAACCCACTCATCTTGCCCATCCGAAAACTGTAGCCCCCAGAGAACTCCCCCGGCCCTGGAGACCAGCTCTCCACCCTTTGCTGGTGCGGGCTTGCCTGTCTTAGTTAATGGTGCGTGGCACCCGAGTGCCTTCGTGCTTCTGGGTGGCCTTCTGCCGGGCTTCACATCATCGGCCTTCACCCAGCTTGTCACTTATCATGTTTCCTCCTTTCTAAGCCTGAACACTGCTCCGCTGCATGCATTTGGCTCCTGTTGCTGGGCACGTGGAGGTGTGGGCAGCCCTTGGAGCCCTGGCGTGGATAGAAATATCCAGGGGTGGACTTGCTGGATCCATGTCTAATGTTCTCAAGAACCTCACACCCTTGCCCTCACCACCGTCACCAAGGGACGTTCCCACCACTTTGGCAGATCGTCAGGGTCCCGGGACCTCTGGCTCCTCGATGCTGTTTGTTTTCACGATAACAGCATCCCCACGGGAGACGGTGATTAGTGAGGTCAAGCATCTTTTCATAAACCTGCTGGCCGTTTGTGTCTGTTTTCGGGGAAAAGTCCATTCCACATCCTGAGCCTCTTTTTGAGCTTTTTTGCCATTCAGTCTTGGGAATCTCTAGCATATTGGGGGAATGAATCCCTTATCAGATCCGTGGTTTGCAAATGCCTTTTCCATTCCATAGGTCGTCTCCCACCCTGGGCTCCATTCACGTGGCTGTACGCAAGCTTTTCAGCAAGACGCAGATCCAAGGCTGCTTTCCTCGCCCGTGCTCCCTCCCGGGACATGCTCATGAACTCCTTGCCAAGACCAGCATCATGAGGCTTGCTGTTTTCGTTTTCTTCTGAAAGTGGCAGTTTCAGATCTAAATGTGCTCCGTTTGTCTCTGTCTTTCTTTCACGAAGCTGTGGCGTCCGGGGCCCTACAAAAGGCACCCATAAGGGCGTGCGTTGGGTGAGCGTCCCAACAGTGGGCGGAGCCTCCCGTCAGTGGGTGGAGCTTCCCAACAGTGGGCGGAGCGTCACAGTGGAACACACGTGGTTCACCCAGTGGGTATTGAACAGATGCCCGTTTCCTCCGTTACAGCCATCCTGCTATGACAGCCAGGGCACAAAAAGGGATGAGTTGCCCTTTCCCAGTGACATGGGCCAGGGAAAGGCAGGTTCCAGGTGCCCACCTGGCTGTGATGTGTCCCCTCACATATCCAGAACCAGGAGACTCTGAGCCCAGCTGAGAACTCACCGCTCAGAATGAACCCGAGGGCTAGCTCTGGCTCTCCCTCCCCCCAGATGTGGGCAATCAGCCTGGAGGGTCCTCCCGCCTCTGCCAGGCCCCTGGGAGCTAAACTCAGGGTTTCCGCCTCCCCAGCCTCCAGCCCCTCCTTCACACCCTCCTCTCCGGCTGAGTCTACCTTTCTTACCCATTCTTTTTCTTTCCGTGTCAAAAAGAAAAGCTGTCTGCCAAGAAGAGCTTAATATTCTCCATACAGTAGAGATCTTACAGGTGTGATTTCTGGTCATGATGCCAAAATGCTCAAAGTCAAGGCCCCAGAGAGCCTAGCCCACTGGGAACCTTGGAGCAGCGCTCTAGACAGCTCTATGTTCCAGGGGGACTTGTCCCCGGAGCATCACGATACCACCTCTGTAAGAAAGCACAGTGGGTGATACAAGAAACGTGTGCCACACAGGAAACCTACAGAGATTGGAAACAGGAGAACTAGCACTCAGTTTAGGAAGCCAGCCACTAATGTACCTCTGAGGTCAGAAAAAGGAAAGAATTAATGAAGATAATTAGAAAAGCTAGAGAAAGAAAATATCCCACAAATTAGCAGATAGATTAAAAAAGTAGATAAATGTCTAGCATTTATTACAAACCAATAAAATAGGTACACATCTAGCAAATCTGACTGACTTACACACATCAGACTATAAATGATAAAACAGATGATTTCTGGCACCATGGAGGATAGTTCCACTGTATGCTTTAAAACCCACAGAGAATTGCTAGAGAAAATATAACAAAATGGTATTTTTGCTTTAAATAACCTCAAATCAAAGAAGAAGAGGAGGAGGAGGAGGAGGAGGAGGAGGAGGAAGAAGAAGAAGAAGAAATCACCACATGCAAGAAATAAAGAGGGAATCCTGAGCTAGACACTGGACCTGAGTGGCCCTGCAGTAGCTGAATAGGTTACTGGACACAGGTTCCAATCCAGGTTTGGGGACCCGGAGACTAAACAGAGTTGGGGAGAAAGATGTTGCCTTATGACCACTTTGGATGAGGACTGGCATTGAGAGCCCCACACAAGCTTGGAACCTCGAGGGCTACTCCGCCTTCTAAACACAGTCCATGCCCTGGAGGAGAAGCAAGGCGACCCTGGTCCAGGGCTCCCAGTGCTCCCCAGAGCAGAAGAGCTCGGCCAGTGCTTCAGATGATTGTGGATCCAGGTGTTTGCATCTTCTCTGCACAGAAATATACAGGAAAAAAAATTAGTCAAACAACAAGAAAGACAGTCAGCTACATGAATTTTAATTTGACTTAAAATTAAGTAAAATTTAAAAACCCAGTTCCCCAGTAGCACTGGCCACAGCTCAAGTGCTCGGTAGCCACCTGTGGCCACTGGCTGCCATGGTGGGCAGTGCAGATACAGAACAGCTCTTGATGGCAGAAATGTCTTGATCAACACCCCTGGATAGGGAGATAAGTAACAGAGGTAAAACTTGAAACAAAAGAAATAAAATACAATTGTTTCCACATAATATCAACCTAGTCATCTGCTGAGAGCCATAGCCAAGTAGGAATGACGCATGGCAATTTCCTTGTCAGCCTACCCCATGTTGCTTAGAGGGAGGACTCTCCATTGTGGAAGTGGGCTTGCCTTGGACCCAGGTCATTTGCAGTGACATTGCATGAATGTTTGAGAAAGGTGACCCTGCTCAAGGACCAGGGTGGATCCGGGTTTAGGGTGGATCCGGGTTTAGGGAGGATCCTGCTGGATTAGGGTGGGTCCAGGTTTAGGGTGTATCCTGCTGGGAATAGGGGGTATCCTGCTGCCTCAGGTGCCCGCTCCTTGAGTTCCTGTTGAGTTCTCGAGGGATTGAGAGAGTATTTGGTATTCAGAGCCCGGTGGAGTGTGTGGATTTTCCCCAGAACGTGCGTGTAGAGTGCCAGTGAGAGTTCGGGAATAAAGAATTGCTGTTTGAATCTACACGGCTGTGAGTGGCTCGTGATTTTGTGCCCAGCCAGACTGTGGCAGTCATCCACTTAATAACTATGAGAAGTTGATCAAGGGGATATGATGCCATATAGATAAATAAAAGTAAAGACGTATTCAAGGAATAACTACTTGCAAAATGTAGCTGAAGAAGAGCCTATTGCCATAGCAACCTGATACATAGAGCACCTAAAGGACAAGAGGGTAGTGCTCCAACAAGCAGGAGACAGAGGCTGAGTCTGCTGGGGAACACACAGAAGCCCCAAGTGGAGGGAGATGCCTGCCCAGCCTGGCAGGCTTCGCTGCAGCAACCAGCGGGTCCCCTCCACCGAGGTCTGAGGGTGTCCTGCCCACTCTCTGTCAATCAGCTCATTTAATTCCCACCGTTCTATGAGCTCCACCTGTTATCCTTTAGCTGTGCAGTGTCCCCCACAAGCTCATGTGAGACAGTGCAAGACAGTTTAGAGGAGAAACAGTTGGGTTATGAGAGCCTTTACCCTCATAGTGGATTAATCCCCGATGGGATTAACTGGGAGGTGACTGAAGGCAGTGGGGTGTGGCTGGAGGAGGTGGGTCCCTGGGATGTGCCTTAGGCCTACATATTTTGTCCCTGGAGAGTGGAGTCCCTCTGTCTGCTTCCCTCTGCCACACTATTCTGCCTCATCTCAGGCCCTGAGGAATGGAGTTGGCCCTCTGCACTGAGACCTCTGAAACCGCCAGACCCAAATACATCTCCTTTTAAATTGTTCTTGTCTTTTGGTCACAGCCGTGAAAAAGCCAAGTAAAACAGCACCAAGGCCTCCTGACCCCCAGATGTGCACAGGAGAACCCTGCAGCATGAGGAGGACAGCATCTGAGGCTCTCCCAGGGAGAGGCAGAGTGGCCTCTGAGCAGAGGCCCTGGGACAGCTGGCTAACCACACACCACAGTGCCCTGCGATCTCTGCCTCACACCCTGGACAGGGTTCATCTTGGACTGAAGGTCTCTGTGTTTCCCCAAAGCATTGCCCAGTTATGAGCGCTGCAAAGCCAGTCTCTTGCCCACTGTCTTTCGGCCCCTGCTCAGACATGAGGAACAGGCCTTGGGCCCTTCGCGTCTTTGCCCAGAGGCACAGACACCTCCCCATCTGCACTGGCCTGTGGCCTTGGGTGAGAACATCTTCCCGCCTTGACCTTGGGTCCTCCTTCACTGCACTTCAGTGTGAGTGTCACACAACACCCATGAGTCCCCAGCATGCAGACAGGGCTGGGCCACTCTGCTGCAGCCCAAGAAGAGTCTGTGCAGCCCACACCCTGAGGACGCCCTGGCCAAGGGCACCACTGTTCCCCTCCCCCCCGTGGTGCTCTTTGTGAGTGACATCTTGATCCAGTGCTGGACCCATCATCCTCTTGGCCTCCTGGATCCAAGATGTGGTGAGCTGGGAAGCTCAGACTACTGCTCTCGATAGCAGGAGGTGGGTGCCATTCATCATCAATGAAAGCACCGGAAAAATGAGGAAGGTCATTTTTTAAATCAATCTTAGAGTGTGGGAAATAGACCAGAAACCATTCAGGAATGGGACAAAACTGAGTACTGACGAATGCTCATTCCTTCTGGAAAAGAACCCACAAAATCCAAGAGTGGGTTAATGGGGCAGGGCAGCAGTGGCTCGGGTGGGCTGGGATCAGGGTCGTGTCTCAGGATTCAGACTCCTCCTGGCTGGAGAGAAGCCCAAGAGGCAAGGCGCTGGAGGGGAGCTGGAGAGCCCGAGGTCACCTGCCAGCCAGTGCAGCACATGGACGGCACACAAACAGCATCATGGCTGGGCTATGTCCACCAAGCAGGACGGGGGGGGGGGACAAGAAGGATGAGCAGAGGACGGTAAGGACCATTGCAGCCCTCGACCTTCTGCCTCCTGCTGCCCAGGCCTAACAGAAGCTCCCCTAAGGGACCACAACGAGTCCTCCCCAGGTGTCCTCCCAGGGATCAGGCTTTGGCTCCTTCTAACATCGCACGAGGGTGGACTCCGGGAAAGGCAGGTGCAGTGTGACCGCGCTGACCAAATGCCCAGCTGGAGGAGAGTGGAGGTGCACATCTTTACTTGGAAAGCAAAGAAGCAGTGATTAAAACAGTAATGAAAAGGTCATCTTCTGCCCGTGAGATTGACACCAAATGTACGACTGGAGTCGCTTGTGTGGGCGGTGCCTGTGGTTTCACACGTTCTTGGTGGGAGGGAAGCGGGCGTGTGTCTCTGAAAGGATAAAAGAAACTGAAGTTAAAATGTAAAGGACCAGGTATTGTGAAGTTTCTAAACTGCACTCAGAACCTGAAATTCCTGTGGCAGTTAAGACAATTCCCGGAACTGCCCATTAGATATGTGTCGAAATCCACCTTGACCACTTAGTTGTTTAACAACCTGGACCCTGTGCAGCTCGGCACGTAGGCACCTCAGGGCCCAAACCAATCAGTTTGAATGTATCCCCCTCCTTAGGACTGACCTATCACTCTTGCCCGACCTGTTCCCGCCAATGAATGTGCTAATTGTGTTTGAGAGTTGTTGTTTGATTTTCCCGCGCCTCATGATGATTTGCTCTGATGTGTGCAGAGCCCCCGCCCTCCCCAAAAGGTGTACTTAAGCACTGCTTAACCCCTGCTCGGGGCTCTGGGCCGCTCTCCCTTCTTGAGTGAGCACGGAGTCCCAGAGCGCTGGATCCTTAATAAGCCCCCTTTTGCTGTTGCATGAGTCGGTCTCTTGGTGGTCTCTTCCTCTGTCGTTCGCTGGTCCCTTACATCTCCTTCCACAGCGCTGACCGCACACTCTTCAGAGCAGTGTCCTTCTTATCCTACAAGGAGCCACACAGGGGAGCCAAGGGGACTCAGAGGGCTCCGCAGCACTGTCTTCAACAGCAATGACAAGGAGATGACTGTCTTCCTGTCTGTAGTAAGATGTGCTCATCTTCAAGTAGGGTACCTGTGAGGAGGCAGAAGGACATTCGCCATCCCGGACCCGATGACCAAAGGAAGCTGTAAGCTGGGTGAGTAGGGAGGAGGCGGAGGGGAGGCATGCAGCGGGAGAGAGAGTAAGAGTGAGGAGGACCAGAGAGGGGGACCCCAGGGGAGCAGGAGACCAGCACAGATGGGGGACCCCCACAATTTACTGAAACATGAAGTGGTTAGAATTTGTTATAAATTATGTGTTTAATTTGTGTACCAATGTGATTTTTAAATCATGTGTCTAACCTTAAAAGTAATTGAGAATATGTGTGTTATTATTAGCAAAAGAAAGAAGGGCCGTGAAAGCCACCGAGGGGAGGGACTGGTGGGGAGTTCCCTCCCAAGTGTGGAACACCCACCTCCGGGGCGACCTGAGGTAACAGTAAGGGGCCTGAACCCACACTTAGGAAGCAGACCCTGCACCAGCACCTCGGCCGCCCCCAGGCACAGCCTGCTCTTGCAATGCGGCACAAGCCCAGGACTCAGACGCGCTGCTGAGTCCAGAGCCCAGTCCTGACTCCCGGGCTCCGTGGCTGTCCATGGGGTCTCCCCTTCCTGTCGGACTCAGTGCTGTGGGTCTGCTCGCACATGGCTTCTGCGTCAGAACTCTCCGGGCCCTATGGTAGCAAACAGCAAGAAACCAGCCACAAACCAATCAGGAGTCCCTCAGCTTCCACCGACAGCAATGACCATGATGGCAGCCAGCACGGCCATGTCCATTCAGAGCCAGCCAAGAGTCAAAATGATTGCCTTCCCCGTGTTCAGACCAGCAGCCTGCACAGAAACTGGGAGAAGGGAGCAAAGCAGGAGGTGGGGACTGGCCTTGGGCCCCAGCGCTCAGCCACAGCTGGCTGTCCACTGCCTCCTGAGTGGGGCAGGACACCTGCTTCTCCTAATTAACTCAGAGCCTGGACAAGCGGGTCTTCAACACATTTCATCCTCCTCTTCAGCCCAAACCCCAAGCGGAGATGCCCTCCTCATTGAAGAGGTGCAAGGCGGGCACTTCCCTGTGCCTCTGGGGCCACGTGGGCTCCCACAGGAGCAGTGTGGACAGTGGGGCACAAGCATCCCTGGCCTGGCAGCAGGAGAGAGCAGGACGCCCAGCCTCCCTCAGCTAGGGGGACGCGGCACCGCTGTCACTCCTCCAAGCACTCTCTGAGATGGGCCTCCACGGCCCCCACCTCATGGATGAGGAAGCCAAGAATGGACAAGTACGTGAGCCCATCAGAGAAGGACGACTTCGATCCCACCAGGCAGAACCCTGGGGCATCCAAGCAGTGCCCAGAAAATGCCCACACATGTCTTTAAATCCCTGAAAGTGAATTTCCACCTCCGTCCTCATCCTACGGGCCACCCTCCCCAGCTCCCCAGCCTCCTGCAGGCCACAGTGTCATCTGAAGGTGACAGGTCAGCCCTTCCCTGGGCCCAGGACGCATCAACCCTGAAGATCGGACTCCTCCCTGTGCCTGCGAGGCACCGCGTCTCCCTGAGCAGTGGCTGGTGTGTGCTTTGACATAATGCAGGGTGACGTTTCCCGAGAGGGGCAGAGACCGCTTTGTCTACAGCGAGCCAATTCTTCAGGGCAGCTGAGCTGCGGACAGCCCTGGCCAAGTCCACAGAGCGGCTGCTCTGATGGGCGCCCGGGAACCTCCAGCCAGTGACCTCCACATACTCACAGGAGGCAGCAGCCTTGGGGGCTGACCCCATGCGGTCAGGCTGAGCACGGCCCCTGTCAGTAGCCAACACATCTACCTGTCTTAGTGAGCAGTGGCCGTTCAACCCCAGGGCCACAAACGCCCCAGCGTACTGCTCACCAAAGAAAGACCTTGGGGGACCCACGGCCCAGTTCTGGACGTTTAATTCCTCACGGGCTCCTCTGTGGCACCGGCCAGGATGCAACGCAGCCACCCAGGCCTGTGAGCCGGGCAGCATCGAGGACAGGTGGCTGGTGCCCGTGCAGGTGGAGCGCCAGGTGTTCCTCCACAACCCAGGTCGCTCTGAAGAAGGCAGGGGAGCGTGGCCACCGGCTTCCCTTCCCTGCTTTCCCGGAATCACACCCCGTGCCCTCCTCCTCGCACCACAACAGGCGCTCGAGGCACTGATCTGGGTTCACCTGGCAGAAGGGAAATCGGGATCGAGCCCCTGTGGGTTGGGAGCCACTTCCAAGAGGGCAAGGTCTGTCCTGAGAGATGGATAGTAAGATGTGGTGTGGTCAACAAAGGGGGCAGAGGGACAGCCAGGCTGCCCAGGGAGGGGAGGATCCAAGGACAAGGGCTGTGCGACACTGGGCCTCGGTGGAAGCAGGTTTGGGCCCGTCAGGGAAGGTTGTGGGGAGAGTCACCTGGGCAGAGGCAGTGGACAGGCGTGGGAGGAAGCACACGGTGAGGCGACCTTGGAAGCCCAGAGCAAGGAGCCCTGGGAGCCCTGGGAATCCCCTGGGTGAGCGCCCAGGATGGGACAAGGACACGGGTTCCGTACTCCCACAGAGAGGTCTCCGGAGCTAGAGGATGGGTCGGTCACCCCAGTCGTACAGCGAGTGCGGAAACATGGAGTTGCTTGGATTTCCTTAGGTTGCTCCTGGAATCCCACGAGCACCTCAGGCCCTGCCCGCCTCGTCTCCTGTGGCTGCGCAGCGGATTCCCCCGGGTCAGGTGGTTAGAGCCACCGAGAGGTCTCCCCCCCGTAGCGCTGGATGGAGTGTGGACAGGGCGGGGTCTTCCTGGAGGGTGGGCCCTGCTTTCCTTGTCTCCCTCCAGCCCCTGTGACCACAGCAGTCCCCAGAGTGACCATCAGATCCAGATGGTATCCGAATACTCTAAGAAAGGAGCCGGTGGCTGTGTGGGCGCTGCGGCAGCTGGAGAACGTCAATCAGAAAGCTGAGTGGCAGGAGCGACCCGAGAGGGGCCAGTCACAGGAGAGAGCCACCCCTGGCACCCAGTCACCGGGTGGCTCGGGTCGTCCCCCAGAGACAGGAGGGAGGTTCACGCTTCTCTGCCAGTCGCACGAGGCTTCCGCGGGTGCCCTCTCCGGAGTCCCCCTCGCCGGGTTCCATTTCCTCATCAACAGAATGGGAAAGTAGCTTCTCTCTGGCCTCAGCCTCGCTGCCCAGGACCTTCCTGCCTCAGTCACCCCTCGAGTCGCTGCAAGAGGCCCCCAGAGCCAGGCTTGTGTCCAGCCTCCCCCGAGGGATGCAGTGGAGCTGGCGCAGGAAGGAGCGGGCTCTCCGTGTTCTGAGACGTGGGCATTCAGCAAGTGACGCTCCAGAAGCAGCTGCCGGACCTGCAGGTGAGGACGGGCCTCCCAGAGAACTGAGGATGGGCTCCTGGCTGGGGACATGCCTTGTCAATCACCAGTGCCACCAGCTGTCGAGAAAACAGCCTCATGATTACCAGTCAGGGCCACACAGCTTCTGGCTTTCCCTCTCACACCCTGAATAGTACCACAGCTTCCACGTCCACCTCCAGTCACCCACCCCTGAAAATAAAACTTCAGCCCAGGTCCTTCCTCCAACCAGAATGTCGAGCCTCTTGGCCTGGCGCCCACTCACAGCCCCAAAGTCCAACGGCAAACCACGGTTTCAATTTTATCTTTCACAATGTACCCATATCAGCCTTTGCTGCAGCTGACTACCTCACTCAGAGCTGCCCCCTGAGGTCGTTCAGGTTTTGCACTGCACAAGGGGAGCTGCCACTCACATGCGGCACACTGTGCCGGGTGTGGCTGACAAGCACTCACTGTTCACTGGCCTCCACCACAAGCACAACTTCTGCCTTCCTTGTTCCCTGCTTTGGTCTTTACTGAAGTTTTTATTGTTCTGTGGTTTTGTGATATTTTCAAATTTACAGAAAGAATGTGTAATAGTCAGACACCTCCCCATGCCCATCCACCTACCATTAAACAACATGGATCATATTTAATAGCCATCGTGCTTGTGTTGACTGTAATAAAATGAGCAGCATGTTGCAGATGGAGTTGAAGTTCATCCCCCCCATCTTCAGAGTACCCACCTTATGAACAGGCCTTGGGTTTGGTCCAGCCGACCCTTTAATATCGTCCAATATCTGTATCTACATTACATCATCCGCTGCAGGAAGTAGGTGCTGCGGGAAACTCAGCTCCTCCCACTGGGCTCGGGAAGCAGGACTGCAGGGCTCCAGGTGCCAGGTCCCACCAGGAGCTGCTCTGCTGAGAGACACTGCCGCTCTGCTGCCGAAGCCTGACCTTACACCCAGCCTGGCTGCCTGCTAGACACCGAGAGTGCTGTCCCAGGACCCAGACCCACATGCCACCCACCAGGCCACCAAGGGATGCCAGGATGCAGGACAGCATCCTCATCAATGGCTTGTGGAGCAAACAGTGGACGTGCTGATCAGACTGACTCACAACAGGGGCCGGCCACACGCCTGAGTGGGGCGTGTTGGAAGGAGGAGCAAAGTTCTGGAATCCCAGGAAGCAGGCAAGAGGGATGCGCGGAGAGGACGTCGCTCCAAGTGCATCTGGTGCGGAATCAGAGCGAGTGGGGACCGGTGGAACACACGATGGGGCTCCTGGTCTCCAAAGGCCCCTGGCTAGAGGCCTCTCCAACCATCCTAACGCACTGCCGGGGCTGTTGGTAAACAGTTTGGTTCCTGTTGGCGGGGGAGGCCCTGGCAGGGAGCCGCCCTCCTCCGTGGGCATGTGGGAGGCACAGGGCCCAGCGTCTTGGGGGGAGTGCTTCTTGCAATGTGCTCAGGACTCAGCCAAATCGAGCAGCAAAACACACTGGAAGGGAGCTGCAATCGTCAGAACCTGCCATCTCTGCTTGCAGAAGAGCCTTTGGGTGCTCAGATCATGAAGAAGTACCCAGGCGTGCTTCTCTAACAGGGGGAGGTCTCTCTTCCTCCACAACCCAAACCAGTCACAAGGTGCAAGGAGTCCACAGCGTTCTCCTGCCTGTAGTGCACACCCGGGCAAACATCCAGATTCTCAGCTCTGCAAACACCCGGCTGGGGGACCTTGTGAAGCCACAGCCTCTTCCCAGCAGAGGAGGTGCCCTGTGCTCAGACCACAGGAAGAAATCAAATAGTGCTGGCCACAGTCGCCAAAGAAGAAATGGTGCTTGTCTTAGTCGTTTTTGATGCCAACACAGAATGCCTAAGACGAGGTGACTGATAATTAAAGTTACTTGGCTCCTGGCGTGGTGGCTGGAGTCCAAGATGGAGAGGTGGTGTCTCCATGCTGATCAGCTCCTGCAGAAGGGCAGAGCAGGGGAGAGCGAGATCAGAGCCTGAACTGGCAGCCGCCTGCCGTTCCATAACTGGGATCCTTGGTGCGGAGGAGCACTGAGGACCTCGGTGCCTCCCATCAGCCACCCCACGCTCCTGTGCTGGGGGTTAGTTAAACCACAGCAGAACCTGTCCATGCGCTTGGTGATAGGCTGCCCTGGCTAGCCAGGGCCACCTGGGAGGGTCAGCATGGGGAGTGACTGTGGGGTGTTGCCTCTTCCCGCCCCTGAAGCCTGCAGAGAGGCCTGTGGCCTCAGGACATGGCCGTGCTGTCTCTTGCCACGGAGATAAAAGGCACCACGTGTCAAACTTACATTCTACCACAGTTAAGCCCTCGGGACCCTGTGCCCCTCACGCCTGCAGAGCTCTCTGTCCTCCCCACTGAAGCTCTGCCCCAACCTTCTCCCCAGCCCTCCAGCCCTGGCAGCTGCCTCCTCCTTTCTGTCTCCGTGGAAATGTGAGGACCTCACACAAAAGGAGCTGCCCGTGTGACGGGCTTCTTTCTCTTCACACGGTGCCAGGGTTCCCCCGCACTGCCGCAGGTCTCGGGACCCCCTTCCTTTTGTGGCTAGATAACATCCCATTGTCTGTGAATCCCACAGTTTGTCCATCCACTCGTGAGTTTCCATTTTTTGTGTCAACAAGTATGTCCACCAGGAACAGAGTATAAAATGAGATCAGCTCTCTCTCTCTCCCCCCCCCACACACACACTCACACACACACACTCACACACACACACGGCCACTTTCAGATGGCCTTGAGCACTCATAGAAAAGCAAATGCCTCCCCCACTCACCACTGCCCTTCCACGGGTTGGGCCCAGGGAGTCTCTGCAGGAAGCTGCCTGTTGTCCGCTGACTCAGCTGTGTGCTGAGATGCACCTCCTCCACTCGATGGCCATTGGAGAAATGTCATTTATTAGATAAGAGATTTGATGGGAGAGGCTCTTAAATTGTGGGTTTTTCTTAGGAGGAAAGTACTTTTTTTCCCTTGCAGTGCTGGGACGCAACCCAGGGCCTTGCTAGGCAAGCGCTCGACTGCCAAGCTGCATCCCAGACCTTTATTATTAGTAGTGCTTTATTTTGAGACAGGGTGTCATAAGGCTGCAGAGACTGGCCTCAACTTGCATCCCGAATAGCTGAGCCCAACCACACCCAGGTACATTGGGGAATGTACCGTAATGGAGACTCTTGCTGTGGAGCAAAAGGAAACAGGTCACCTTCAAGACAAGGGTCCCCGCAGGAAGACAGACAATGAAGGTGGCAGAGAAAGAAGTGGGCAGTGTCCCTCTCGGGCAGGCCTGGGGAGTCACAGGCATGTTCTAAAGACACCCTTCCTGTCCCATAGAGCTCTGTTCGGGGAGATAAGCAGGCCCAGCCATTGACACACTCATGAATTTTCATCCAGAAAAAATCTAGGAATCCCCAAGAAAATTCAGCAACACAGATTAAGTGGTTTTCTGAGATATGTGTGTCACAAACACAAATAAATAGGAAGAATATAGATCCACTCATCAACCCACACATACGGTCTTCTCGCCTATTGAATGAGTGGGACAGAGATTAGAAATGTCTGGAGTGTTAGGGAGGCATGGGGATTGCAGGCTGAGTTCCTGCCCTGGGATAGTTTTCCTTCGTGCCTTCCAGACGGTCAGCCCCAGGCACAGTGCCGCCAGGCCAGCCAACCCCGGGCGCTGCCCGTCTGCCCCACTGTCCTCAGCACCATGCTGGACGTCACCTGGCACTTCCTTGTACATCCCTGTATTTATCTAGTTTCTCCCTCCAGGTCCTGAACTTGTGAGCTCAGGACCAACATCCAGCTTTGTCACTGTGTCCCCTCAGCACTAAATGGTGCCTGGCACACAGGAGATGCTCAGTAAGTGTTGGACACAGTCTAGCAATTTCCCAGAAGGGCTGAGTGCCAGACGCAGATGGGTGGCTCCTGGGGTCCTGCCTGGCAACACTTGCTCTATGCAGATGGAGAGCTGTGGACCCGTGGTTCCCTGCAGATTCAATGAGCACTCAGCAGTGAGCACTCCCTCTCTAGCACCCTGTGATCCTCTCCCAATGGCTTAACTACTTCTGTCAAAGGAGGCGCGATGCCAAACTTTCTCAGCAGAGGGCGCAGGAGGAACATGCACGGGCACAACGCTCCTGCTGTGGCCAGCCTGTCATGGGTCCTCCCGGGCAGGAGAGCAACCTGGGGAGCTGCCCCGCCAGCCAGACTCCACTGTCCTGCAACCTCAGCCTGGAAGCGACCTTCCTTGCTGCTCTTGACATGGAAACCCAACCTCCCACGCTGCCCTGGGCTCCAAAGGGCCCAGCCTGGCTATGCTGCTCATGCTGTGTCTTGAGGGGCTCTGGCCTGTCCACACCAGCACACCCACTGTGCACTGGCTGGGCCACCCTCCTCATGAGCCCTGGGCTCCTGTCCTGAGCCCCTGACCAGGACGAAAAGAAAGAACAAACTCATGAATAAATGGAAACTAGAGTGGGGTCCTGCTACACACAGGCACAGTTGTGAAGTAAGTAGCAATGCATGTGTGAGCCAGCTGCACAAGTGTGTGTGTGTGTGTGTGTGTGTGTGTGTGTGTGTGTGTGTGGTGCACACTAGCACCAGGAGTCCAGGAGGGTGGTGACGCCACAGCAGTGTTCTCTGCATCCGAGGGACTCGGGGAAGCATGCTGGAGCTGACGTCACAGCAAGGACTCTGGCCCCAAGG
Organism: Marmota marmota marmota; assembly: GCF_001458135.2. Classification (NCBI taxonomy): domain Eukaryota; kingdom Metazoa; phylum Chordata; class Mammalia; order Rodentia; family Sciuridae; genus Marmota; species Marmota marmota. The sequence continues at coordinate 60,079,826 of NW_025999968.1, forward strand.
GGCTATTGCTGAACCTCATGGGAACCCCTCCCCTGGCTACAGGGCTGTAAAACACGCTGCTAGGACGGGGCCCAGGAGGCAGCACTTTTGTTGAGTGTTCAGAACTCAGCCCACACAGAACGGATGCTCAGCTCCTGCTGGATGCCTAGAAGAATGGATGAGCCAACAAGCCACAGGACACTGTCTCCCTGGGAGGTCACAGGCTAGGGCAGGGGAGGGGCTAGGTGAGAGCAGGTGAAGCGGCAGCTGCCCTCCAAATGGACAAAGCAAAACAAAACCATCACAGATAAGTCTTTTGCTTTCTTTGAATTTAGGACATACCTCTTTCAAAGAGCACAGGTAGAGCCAATGACATTTGACATTAAATTCAGGGTGAGCCCATCAGCTGTCCAAATATGCTCTTTCTGGTTAGTTTTTCTGCCCCTTGGGGGGAAGAGGACCCTGATATTTATTACTCAATCAAATAAAGAATTGATTTTCAATGATGACGTGAAGTTAGCTCACATCAGCTGGGATGATTACCTTAGAAACACCTGTCTGCTTTTCACGCTAACCAGAAATTGCCCTTGAACCTGGCATCTGGTCGCAAGAACACAAGCTCCCATCGGCTGCCTTCAAACCCGTACAGAGGCATTTAAGTGGGAATGTTAAAGTCGCCACCCCCGATCCCAGCAAAGACGAGGGTCCTAGGCAGAGCCACCCACTGATCCTGGCACACAGGAGGAGGCCGGGAAGAGCCCAAGCCTCCTTCTCTTCATCGCTGTGTTGAGCATTTTAGCTCCTAACAAAGCGCAGACAGCCAAGGCGGAGCTCCAGACGGAGTGGAGGGCCACTGTTGGAAACGAAATCGGTTTTCTCCTATTAACAGAGCTGGGGTTTGTTTCCAAGGTGTGAAAATGAAGAAACAAAATAGGCAAGAAGTTTATTCCCTGAGAGGATGGATGCAAGGGCTTACCTGTCCGTTCCTCGGCCACCTGGGCAAGCAGGCGAGGCCAAGCCGCGCTGGCCCCGCAGCAGTGTGCCCATCAGGGCTCCTTCTCTGCTGAGCAGAACTGCACTTTAGGTCAGGCCTTGCGCTCAGGTGGAACAAACCCAGGAATACATCCCGCCTCAGTGCGAGCTTATACAAGTCACCTCAATATAAAATATAACGTCTGGGCGAGTTTCCATCACAATTGACAACGGTGGATTTCAGTAGGATTTTTGCATTTTATGTCTCTGGCCTTCTGAGTCCAAGAAACTGAATTAAGACTTTGAAGACAAATGTTGGAAGAGGAGAATTGTTTCAGCAGAACAAGGAAAGGCCTTGATATCTGATCAACATGATGAGCTCACAATCATCCCGTCCCCTTCCCCACGCGTCCCCAGACAGTCTGGCTCCTCACAGCCCCACTCACACTGGACCCCTTCCTGCCTGCCTCGGCTCCTTGCTGTTGAAGGGCTCTTATTTCATCCTATTGATAGCTAGACAAAGCATTGTTTAAAAAGAAAAAACAATGGAAGGAACTGCTACCTAGTTATTGCAAAGGCATTAATACTGAGCGACCTCCATTTGTGCCTGTGTACACATATACATACACATATGTGTTTCACCCAGGGCTACGGCAGCCACAAGGGCTCAGGAGGCTGTATTGAGAGCCAAGCAGATACCAATGCAGAGTCAGGTAAGGCTGAGAGACAGCCTGTCCCGCCCCCGACATGCTTTGGTGGACATCCAGAGCAGCCACTGGGAGTAACTGGTATCAGACTAGCCTTCCCCCAGTAAATAAAAACCTGGAGAACTGGACGAAGGACAGGAATCTTCTGTTGGCAGGTGTCGGGCATCAGACAGGGCAGGGTCGTGGTCTCTGAGAGAGGAGATGTGAGATGGGCCCTTCAGTTCTCCCAGTTTCCCAACTTAAAGCATTTTCTAGATCCTGGTGTGGAGAAGGAAGCCCTGGCAGAACTCAGCATCCCGCTTGGAAGACGAGACACACTTTGGGACGTGCTAAGGCCACAGGAGTGTGGATCCAGTTCCAGGGAGAGCACTGGCCAGAGAAGGAGCTCCACAAGACCACCCAGGGTCCCCTGCATCTTGGGACCAACAGAGCTGTACGTGGGATGTGACTCCACAAGCCAGGAAAAGAATGTCCTCCAGCAGCTGCGGCCTACGTAGAAATTCCAGAGGCCACAGAATTCCAACTTGCCAGAATTCACAGAGTTTCAGAGAACACAGTGGGAATTTAGCTATGCCTTAGAAATACCAGGTCTCAGAAACAGGGGTCCTGAGTCCTGAAGAAACGCTGCTCTATACTCATGCTAACGAGCTTAAAACACCTGAAAGAATCATGAGCAAGTCAGCTACTTGCTAGGGCAAAACAGCACCCTTAAAGGAGGCAAGATAGCCCGACACTTAGCAAGCTGGCTTCTGCAGTCTCCAGCAGAAGTGGAAAAACCACTAGACACACCATTGGGACAACGGGACTTGTTACCTGGAGAAAAGTGAGTCATTAGAAAGACACCAGGCATAACAGGAATTGGAGCATTACCAGACAAGTCCTCGAAGCAGCTCTCTCACATCCCATCACGGGCTTGGAGGAAAACACAACGCCACACATCCAGGGAAGCTCCCTGGGGAGGTGGAGTCAACCCAAACCCAGGAAAAATTAATAGAGCCTCAGAACCTGTGGGACAAGATAGTGTCTAACAGACACGCACCTGGAGCCCCAGAAGGACAGGAAGGTGGTGCTAGCACACAAAAGTATTTGAAGAAATAATGGCCAAAATATTCTCGGGTTTGATGAAAAGCAGAAACAGTCTTGCTATTCAGGCTATCGTAACAGAATGCCATCCCCCGGGTGGCTTATGAAGAACAGAAACGCACTGCACACCGTCCTGGAGCCTGCGAGTCCAAGCTCAAAGGGCGTCTGGTGAGGAGTGTCAATTCCCACTCCTGAGAAGGCCACCTGCAAGACCACACGACCTTCCAAAGCCCACCTACTAGCATCACGTTGGTGCTTAGGTTTTCAACATGTGAACTCTGGGAGGACACGCACCCTTCAGACTTTATCCCCCACCACACCTCGGGCAGAAGGACACAAAGAAAACCACCCTAAGAAATATCACAGTCCAAGAGCTGGGAACTCATGGTAAAAAGGTCGTCTTCAAAGCCGTCAGAGAAAAGATACGTTGCATACGGGAGGATAATAATAATACCTGCTTCTCCCTCATCAAAAAATTCTCTAGCGCAGAATGAGGCGTGGGAGGAGGAGTTCCTGCAGGGGCTCCTGCACCACCCGCAGAGGGTCTTGAGGTGACTATTGGAAGCAGAGCCCTGGGTCCCAACCTGGACCTCAGAATTCAGTTCTCTGCCGTCAGGGCCAGGAATCGGAATTTCTGCAGGCACCAACTTGACTTCTAAATACAGTCCACGGTAAAAAAGCACCAGCCTAGAGGCTCTAACTCAGGACGGGGTACCGCACTGCTAGGAAATCAATAGGTGTCAGCAGAGAGCCTTTCTCAGCCCAGCCCTCGGAAGGCCACTGCAGGTGGTGCTGGCCTCCCCTGCAGCAGGGCCTCTGTGCGCTCCCCCAGACCCCTCTTTCCAGGCAGCAGGAGAGCTCTGCTGCAGGGAAGGAGCCCCCCACAGCACCTGGCTCCATCCCCTGAACCTTCACGGGACTGGTGATCTCCTGGGGCACGAGGCTCACAAAGGTGCCAGCCTGCACAGAGACTCTGTGTGGTCCTAGCACCCCTCAGGTCCCCCAGCCCGGGCTCCCCACTCACGGAGTCACCTGCCTGTCTGCACCCTGGGCGGGCCCCAGGTCCCAGGTGTAGTGGGTCTCTCTGCTCAAGGGCTCCACCACTGTGCTGGGAAGCCACATCAGCCCAACCCTAAGTACTGACCTCCACTAGTGAGTGAGATCTCTGAGGTGTCAAACTCTGCCTGCCTCAGGAGCCGCCGCACTTCCAAGGATACGCCTGCACACTGGTGTCACACACACACACATGGGCATACAGCACACGTGACCCATATACACACAACAGGGGCATGCACATGGCACAGAGGAACACACATGCACGCACACAATACAACACACATGCAAAACAGTACATACATGCACATACAGACACACGTGAAAAACATACACAGAGATTTCCTACTTATGCTGTGACCAGAGACTCTTCAAATGTGTGTGGGGTCCATGACTCTTCCCTGCCACCTGCCTGCCCTTCCATCACTCTGTCCCCACTCTGTGGGAAGCAGCACGGTGTCCAGGGCTGTATCTCTCAGTCCTGCCTTTGATACTCAACACTTCTGGGCAACCCTCTAACTATTGTCCCCTCGGTTCTCTCCTTTGGAATGAGCACAACCACACCTACTTCACAGGTTTGCAAACAGAACTCATGAGCCATCTCACAAGACGCCCCTCAGTGGTGGCTGCTGCTGTTACACTCCAGACAGATCCCAGCTGACCACAGTGGATGGTGCCTGGGCCACTTCAGTAGAACCAGAGCTTCCCAAGGTGAAGCCGTCCTGGGCTACTGCTATATTGGGGAGTGCAGCCCAGGGAGCAGGTGTGAGGACAGGGAACCAGACAGGGAAGGAAGGAGGCTGTGGAAGGACCAGTTTCCAAGCTGTGCTCTGCAGTGGGCTGCTGGTCCCTGGACGATGCCCTAGAAGCCTGCTAATCCTCTCAGGAGCATCCCTTGGAGAGTTCACCTGCCCACATCCTCAAAGACAGCCACATGCCTAGGAATGGCTCCTGGGGGCTGCAGGTGGCATCAGCAGGACAATCCCGAGCTGAGAGGCAGGAACAAGTGGATGTTGGGGTGCACAGGTGTGAGGCCAGTCAGACCATCCCAGAGAGAGCACGAGGGCTGGCATGGTCCCTAACTGAATGGCACACGGAGCTCCTGACGCAGCCTCTGCCACATCCTCCCTTGGCTTCCTCTGCTTGGCTTTTGCTCCTCTGTGTTTCTCGGCTGCTGCGGGGACAGTGTGTGCTCTGAGGATGCTGTCAGCCAGGATAGCATTCTTTCAGTCTCCTGGGGAGACGGACGGCTCCTGGCCCACTGGTTCATGTCCAGGGCTGCGCACCCGCCTGGCCAGTTCTGCTGCTGTGCTGCTGTGGTGTTTGTTAGGTTGTTGTTTGTCACTGTGCTGCTGCTGCTGCTGCTGCTGGGCAGGGTTGTCGCCGTGCTTCAGTGGTGAGGTCGCTGAACACCCAGGGCTCTTCAGACCTGATCCTGCGAGAGTGGGAACAACGAGTCTGCGTGCCCCTGCCTTCCAGACCCCTGACGTGTGCCTCACAGACTGTTCAATAAGGACCCATGGAGCCAGGTCCCAGGAGAATGAGTGACATTAAATTAAAAGCAAGTGGACATCACTAGCAGCCACACAAACCACCTGCTCATGCAACTCGTGCCTGGGCCAAGGGCAGCTCAAAAGCAGCAGCCCACGGGGCAAGTGGCGTGTTTGGGGTCTTGGCCCTGCAGGTGGTACCCCTCAATCCGCAGCAGGACAGGTTGTAGTCTTTGGCGGACCAGACCCATCACTCCAGCTCTGCCCAGCTTCGTGTGGCAGACTTCATGTCATGAGAGCACTGGACTCCCGGGTCCCTAGGCGGTGCACAGTGGGGTTCCCTGAGCCCTCCACCTGTCCCCAGCCAGGCTCTGCAGGTGGGCTGGCCACTCTCCCTGGATACCTATCCTGGGCAGAACTCTGGAGCTTTCCCTGAACTCTTTCCTTTCTGGAGGAGACACAGGGGAAGGGAGCAGGTCCCCCGTCAGGGTTCCATTACCCTGCAGCGTACTGAGGAGCACCATGAGCTGCCCCAAGGCTGGTGGGGGAGAAACCCCGCCTCCGGGGCCCTGACTCTTCCCTGAAGAGACAATGAATCCAGGCTCCTGGCAGCCCAGGAGTCCCCTGTCCTCTCTATGAAGGCAGGGACAGCTGAACCGTGGAGGTCCCAGGGTGTAGGGCCCTGTAAGTGAACACAGGCTCAGACACCTGAGGCCCAGGGCTCCCACTCAAGAAGGGGCTTGATTATCACTGGCTAAGAAACCCTGGTTTCTCTCGCTCCTCAGGGCTTTCCCTGGGCAGGGAGAAGGCACGAGGCCACCGAGGAGATGGGGAGTGCTCTTGTTCAGGAGCAACACTTCCCAGAGAAGGGACAGTGACACAGTTCCACCCATGCTGTCCCTGGGTTCCACACAAATGAGAAATGGTGCATTCCACAGGCCTTGCCCAGCCTCTCCCCGGGAGAGGGACGGGGAGCATCTCCCAGCAGCTGGGAGCCAAACGCTCTGCCATGGTTGAGCATGGCCCCAGGGTTCCCGTGTGGGAAACACCCCCAGAGCCGCAGTGCTGGGAGGCAGGTCCTTAAGAGGAGCTCGGCCAGCCGTCAGCTGCTCTATTCCCCCGCCCCACCTTCTGCCATAGGTGATGGCACTGCAAGCCCCTCACCAGATGCAGACCTCGTCCTGGGACTTCCCAGCCTGCAGAGCCACAAGAAGTAAACTCTGTTCTTTAAAAGTCAAGTCTCAGGTGTTCTGGTGGACAGACACCATCATTTAGACGGATGGACACCATCTCCTACCTGGTCCCTCCAGGTTGAATCTGTGTGCCACCTCCCGGGCTAGGTGCTTTGTCTCTGGTCTCTCTCTTTGTCATGCCAGCTCAATAAGAAATGTACCTGCTCCAATGTGTGGAAGCTGAGGCTCGCCTGGGGGACTTAACTGCCCAGAGCCTGGACTTGGGCTCAGGGGTGTCTCTTCCCACAGGAAGACAGCAGTGAGGGTTTAATCTGCATAGGGTCCAGGAGTGTGGGTCCAAAAGACTGGAAGCCAGTGGGGACTCAGTGGGGCTGGGGAATCCCAAAGGACCCTCAGTCATGTCTGGTGCACTTACAGACTGACCCTGGTGTGGCCCCTCCTCTGTCCCCCTGCCCCTGCCCAAGCAGCTCAGGTCCACAAGGGCGTCCTCTGTTCCCACTTCAGCTCCTGCTGCGTCCTCAGAGCCTGGACAAGTGTCTGGCTAGTGGCACTTAATAAGCATTTTAATAAGTCAATCAATTGATCCATCAATCATCCATTGGAAGGTAGGCTCTATGGGCTAAGAAATGGTGTAAACCAAAACTACGATTTTGCCTTTCAATATCACAGAATTAATCCAAAATTGGTTCTTGCTGTAATCCCTTTGGACATCCCTACCTAATATGTGTCTCTCTCGCACCTAAATCACGGGCAGTGGAAAGTACAGAAAACGGAGTGGCCAGGGGGTGAGAGACTCCCAGTACTCCTTCCCTCCTGGTATCACCACCTCCAAACATCTCATTAGGGAAAAATAAAACTTAAAATCATGTCTGCCTAGGAAACCTCTCAAAACCTGAAAGGGAAAACAGGATTCTCCCCCTTTACAAGCCCCTGAGATGGGCTGGGAAAGGAGTTTGGGCAAACTCTGCCCATCTGCCACCAGCCTTCCCTCAGCAGAGTCCTGCTCAGCCGGGGCTGGTGCATCCAAGAAACAGCGGCGGGCACAGAACCTCGTCCTGCCCACGTGGCTGGGCATCTTCCAAAACAGCTCTCTTGCCAAATGGACTGTGCCTTCACCTTGATCAGTTCCCACTCATTGTTAGGAGAGAACTGGCAGAAGAAGTTCAGGTGACCTGACACCCCGTCCCAACTGCAAAGCACAGGTGAAGCTCCCTCGCGCCCTCCTCTCGGGGCCCTGCTCCCCCACCAGTCCTCTTGTCACCAGCGATCCCCGGCAGCTGCCTCCACCCGGTGCTGCCTGCAGCCAGCTGCTTGCTGGGTGTATGGCTCCACCCGCACTGTGAGGACCCGGCGTCAGCCACAGGAGCTATGGTGTGTGCTCTGAGCACGGGAGCTCTCCAGGGCGGCCACACTGGGACTACTGTGTGTTCCTTTGACAGATGGAGATAGAGGCACTTGTTAAGGAACTGACTGAAGGCACACAGCCGAGCCAGGCTCCCCCCAGGCCTTCAGCATGTCGAGCTCCTGACCAGGTGAACTGGCCTCTCCACCAGAGCCAAAGTGGGAGAGCGGAGTAACTCTCCCACCAGTAGGAATGAATTAGTGGATAGTTTCCAGAAGGTTCTGCATCTTGGCTGTCCAGAACCTATTCCCCTCCATTTGTCCTTTTAACTGGAAGAGTGGGTACTCAGGGGGAGACTTTTCTAGCTACTGGAGACCCCCTCACACGTGGCAAAGGGCCACACTGAGTGTTCTCGGAGTTCAGACCCTCTCAGCCAACATGTCTAGGTCAGGAAAGCTCCTCTGCTTCAGGCTGAGTGCTGTTTGACAGCCAGGTGGGTGGCCACTCCCTGTGTGGGCAGGAGGATTTTCTGAGCGCTTGCATGAGCCTGGAGGTCAGTGGTGGATGTGGTACAGAACATGCAAGAGGCGTCTGTGGCTGATGTCCACCAGCACTGGCCGTGTGGAGGGGCTCCACATTTATTTGGCTATAAATTCCCACCTGTTCCCCACATAGCTAGCTGACAGTCAAGGGCACCGTGACCTTAGGAACACTTGGACTTGGTGTGGAAAACATTCAGGGGAGGCAGTGGGGACGTCTTCTGAGGAGAAAAGAGAAGAGCATCAGCAAAACACGCCCATCCAGAAGACTTCTGGAAGGAAAGCAGGTGGGTGGGAAGACCTCCAGGGCTTCAAGTGGGCACGCATGCCACCCAAGCAGGTCAGCTCTCCTGGGAAGGGAGGCCGGGCCTCGGGCCGACTCTCTGCAGCTTGATCCCTCCCCCAGAGTTTCGCAGGCCAAGAAATCTGACTCAGAGACCCGCCTCCTGGGGAAGACTGCCCTGTGGCCCAGAAGTCTCAGGACCAGCCAGGTTTCCTGTGACACACCCATGTTCAGACACCCACAAGGCACCCAGCCTCCGCCCTACTGGGTCCCTGCCGTCCAGCAGCCCCAAAGGTCACTCCCACAGTTGGGAAGTGATGAATGGGATGCTCCCTGGTGGGAAGAGGAGCTGGCCGCTGAAGCATCCCAGCGTGGACAGCTGTGTCTGCAGGCCCCACAGAGCACCAGGCCTTCCTGACTCTCCGACCTCTAGTCTGCTCTTCTACAAACCCATCCCACAGAGCGCAGCCACCTGCTGCTGGAAGATGGAGCGCTGCACTGGATGTCTTCAGGGGAGGAAGCACCTGCTCTCTAGGGTTCCTCCTCCCACCCTACCACGGACCCAGAGGCCACGGCACCTGTCCATCAGCTGCCTCATCTCTGACACCACCATCTGCCTCCATCCCAAGGGCCTTCATCCCCCTCCATCCCCACCCCAGCTGCAGACTCCATAGAGAGCAAAGTGCTCTGGGTCCAGCCGGGTCTGTCCAAGTCTGGCCACCAACACAGCCATCCACTGGTGCTGGGAATGACGGCTCCTCCTGAAGGAGCTGCAAGCCCTGGCCACATTGCAGTGTGATGATCCAGGCTCAGCTCTCGCCTGCAAGTTGCTGCCCCGGAGCTGTGATGCCCCTGGGAATAGCAGCCTGGCAGGCTGTACAGGGCAGGGGCACGCCAACACGCCTGGGCCAAGACAGCTCTGTGAGGAATAACTGCTGTGGCCACAGAGCCCTTGCGGGACCTAAAATCGTTCATCAGATAGTAACCCTGGGGCTGGGGGTCTGTTCAGTTGGTAGAGTGCTTGCTTCGCATGCACAAGGCTCTGGGTTCAATCTCCTGCACCACAAAAAAATAAAAATAAAAAATAGTAATCCTGGAAAGGACACAGCAGCCATTATGTGGCAAACTTGACCTTCAGAAGAAGAAGGGGAAATGTGTCCTGTGTCTGCATGAGCAGGCAGGAGTGAGAGATGGCAGAAGAGCTTCAGTTTGTTGTGGTTCTGAAGTCAGGTCCGATCCTCCTAGACCCCAGGCTCCACTTCCCCTCTAGCCCTTGTTGAGGGCCACAGCTGAGTCGGGATGAAGCATGGCATTTTTGCCAGAAGTAGTGGTTGAGAGGTGACGCTAGCGAGCCATTAAGATGGTGACTTTTGAGTTCTGGTGGAGTTCCCGTTGAGTTCCACTTGAGCTCTCGCGAGGATTCCCGGAGAGTTCCCATTGGTTGGGGAAGGATATTTCCGGTTGCTGGTTCCTGGAGGAGCTGCGTGGCGTTCGGGGGAGTTCCCAGGAGCGTGTGTGGAGTGTGCTGGTGGAGTTCAGAAATAAAGTTTGTTCCTGCTTCAGTGGCTCGTGATTTGTGACCAGCCTGACTGCGGCAAGCCCTGAAGACCTGAACATCAGCAATCTCCCAGATGGGTCACCAGGCACTTCAGAAAAAATTCAACTTAATGTTCTATGAAAAACATACATACCAGCAGGGCGCGGTGGCACACGCCTGTAGTCCTAACTGTTTGGGAGGCTGAGGCAGGAGGATCGCAATTCAAAGCCAGCCTCAGCAACTTAGTGAGGCCCTATGCAACTCAGTGAGTCCCTGTCTCAAGATAAAAAATAAAAAGGGCTGGAGATGTGGCTCAGTGATTAAGCACCCCTGGGTTCAATCCCTGGTACCAAAATAAAAAAAATGAGTAAAACCCACACTTTTTCCTTCCAAGTGATCATGCTCAGCCTCTGACTGGCATTGGTTTCCAACAGTCTGAAACCAGTTTTTTCAATTTTTCCTTTTGTGTACAGTGGAGCACGGAGAGGACCTGGGCTCTGGTTTGAGTATTGTTGGCATGGATGATCTTAACTGTACTGCAGGGTTAGGGCCAGTGTTTCCGTTATCCCTGCTCCTTGGTTAATGTGATAGGAAGAGGGGTGCTGGGAAGGCAGGCCTGCATTGGCAGTGCCCCAAGTGCCAGGCCTGGGGCTCCTCGCTCGCTCCTTTCTTCTTGCTGTTCCATGTGCCTGATTCACAGAGGAGGAAACTGAGGTCCAGAGGCTGAGGAACTGCCCAACTCTGCACATCCAGACAGGTGTGGCTCCAGGATCCTCCTGAAGCTTATTGACTCCTGGTCTTGCTCTTCCTGCCCCCAACCTGCCATTTGGAAGACAATGCAGAATGCATCTGCCCCCCTGGACTTGGAGCAGCATGAAATCAGGAAGCCAGTGGTGTTCCCTCGGGCCCTGGGGAACAGTGGCCACAGGTGCTGCTGCTGCTCCGGAGCCCTACCTGGGTTCCTGGGCTCTCTGGGGCTCCATGTCTGCTAAGCCTCTTGAGGACAAGGCCACCAGAGGACACTGTCACTCCTGCAGGAGCCCATTGAAGGGGGCACCCCAAGGCCTATTGGTGGATGGGGTGCTGTGACCATGGCCCAGTGCTGTGGCTCATAGTGATAGGCAGAAGACAGGCACGAGCCGCAGGGACACAGAGTTAAGGGACAAATCCAGAGGCTGGGCCCGTGAGCTGTCCCCCACCCCCCAGTGCTTTCTTTAAAAAGCACTTTACCTGAGGCCACTCTGGCCCAGCTCTGGCTGAAGTCAACAGGCTGCTACATTCCCTGACAAACGGCCTGTTGTGCTAGGGTGTTCTCGCCACCTAGGGTTTGAGGACCCCTCCCTGGGATAACACAAATCACCATGAAGGGGGAATTAAGACTCCAAGACTCAGGAAGACAGGATAATTAAAAGCAAAGCCCACCAACCTTAAAAATCTGTAAAAAAAAAAAGCAAGTTCCAATTAGACCAAGTGGGTGTGGGTTCAGGCCAAGGTGACTTACCTTGAGACTTTTCTAAGGGTGAGTTAGATCTTCAGCATATCATTTTAATCTAACTGTAATAGTAAAATCCTCCCCCATGGGCTTTGCTTGGGTGACTAAGGGAAAAACCAAGCACTCTAAGGACTTTAAAAAATCTGATGCGCTCTTACTGTCAGTTAAAATCTGAGAGGTGGTAGCTGGATGGGACTCTCTAGAAGCTTCTCTAAGACCCCCAATAAAATGGGAACAAAGGAGCATGTTTCCCTCTCCTCTCAGGCAACCGGCTCCCTCTCTCCCTCCAGAGAGTGATCTCTTTCCCAATAAACTTGTCTTCGGGTCTTGCCTGACATTTTCTCCTGCAAGAACACAAGAGCCGAGAAGCAAACATGACTTTGGACCAGTGCAGATGACAATAGTGCCACCCACTCCTCACCAGTTTCCAGGGGCCAGGCGGGGCCAGGCAGGGCGACTGCCCTCTGCTTGCCCAGGCGGAGATCATGGGATTGCACTCCGGCTATCACTTATTCTGTGGGGAAACTACCCCAAACTTCCTCTTCCTACGTACCAAGGCAGGTGCCCGTTCTGTCCTCCCTCCTGTGGGGCTGACTCTGCTATGTCCCCAGAGCCATGTGCAACGTTAGCCAAGAAGTGTGTGTTGCCATGGAAGAGTGGGGAGGGACTGACGGGGTGCTGGCCCATGTGCTCTGTCCTCAAGTGCATGTCCAGAGGTCATATTTTAGAAAAGAAATCAAGTGCTATTGCAGAAAAAGTCGGAAAACATACAATACAACTGTGGCCCTGCTACACACGGGTTACTGACCCTCTAAACACGCTGTCCAGCCTACGTGAGCCTCCGTTTCCTCCATGTGCAAACTAGAGCACTAACTCTTGCTCCTCCCGACCTTGACAGACTTCAAAAATGATGCAACTACATTGGGAACTGGCTGCAGGTTTGTTTTTTTTTTTTTTCTAAACGTAAAAAGCACTGTGGAAATGCAGCGTATTTATTCTTGTCCCATCATAAAGAGGAAATTAGAGCAAGTGGTGTCATTACATTCACGTTCTATTCCTAGGCTCCATGAGTATAGATGCAGCGTAAATTACATAAGCCCTTGGAAAGCCTTGCTATATATTGATCAAAAAGTCGTTTTAAAAACATGTGATGCCTGAGAAAGAACAATGTTTATCAAAGCCAAATAAATTCATCTTTATAAAAATAGCAGCTTCTACCATTATTTTCAGGAGGTATTTATGAAGATAAGGACGTGGTGAAGCCAGAAGCCTCCTGTGATCTGTAAGAAGCGCTCTGTGTAGTAGTTGTGGGTGCTTCTCGGGTCGGTGTACACTGGGAGGCCACAGAGCTGGTGGACAACGCTCCGGGGACTAAGGGAAGAGCAGTGGGTGGGGGGGCAGGGCACTAACCCACAAAAAACAAGGACGACAGCGGAGCCGATGGGACAGATGCTAGGGGACAGAGTGCATAAAGGTGTCCCTGCATGGAGGAGCAGAGGTGCTAGAGGAGCCCCATTATCCCTGATGGGCACGGGAACCTCCCTCAAAAGACTCAGCTCACAGGCACTTGAGCAGGGAGTCTCCCTGGGCAGGGGAGGAGAGGAACCTGGAGCACCAGCCAGCAAAGATCAGGGGACAGAAGGAGTTTTGGAGACAGACACCTGCCCGACTGCAGGCCGCTCTGTCAAGACCTGGGGCTGCAAATTCTGAGACAAGTCCACGCCCCCCTGACCTCTGAATGCTTGAGACTGCAGCAGCCAAAGTTTGTCACCAGCTCACTCTCTGAATGGACCAACTCTATTAAGTTAATAGGAGGGTGTCACCTGTGTATCCGGGAAGCCATGCACGCTCCAGAGGCTGGAACACCCTGCCAGGCGAGGATAAGGAAGCAGGTGACTCCTGAGAAGGCTGCCCAGCAGCTGACAGCCCCGCATTCCCGCAGAGCTAAGGACTCCTGGACACCTTCCTTTTCACTGCGGCACCACAGGCTGCTGGGCTCCTGCTCCCTTCTGAAATCTGCCTTGTTCTCCTCCTGCTGAGCCGGGAGGTCAAAGCCTCTTACTCCAAAGGTCATGGACCACCAGTCTAATTTGCATCATTAGCATAATAGGGGATGTTCAAAGAGTTCAAAGAAACAGGCCACAGGGAAGTTTAGAAAAGTGCAGGTGTAGACTGGTGCCACCCCACAGGTCCTCTGTCCCCTGGAATATGCCTGCAGTGGCTTGTGTGGATGGCCAGTGCCCAACATGTTCAACCCTGGGCAGCAGCGGGAAGCTGGGCTCCTGTAGGGCCAAGCCCAGCCCCTGCAGGGAGAGGAGGCTTCTGAGGGGAGGGAACACGTGGATGAGCAGGGACCCAGGAAGCTGTGGTTTCCCCAGCTTCCTCTGGGCCTCCGGTTCCTCCACCACTTGCTTGGGGGGATTTATTCAGTTATCTGGGTGCACACCCTCTGACATTCCCTGGGGACAAGGACGGGAAAACACTCATTACCTGGTACACAGGGACACTGCAGTGGGGAGTCAGAAGCCTGGGCTGGTAGGACCAACAGGGAGACTTCACCAACCCACTCTCTGAAACTCCCACAGCCACCAACCAACCAAAGTGAGCGGTTTCCTTTTTTTCTTTCAAAATATTCTAGCTAGGAAAACAAAGTTTCAATTAGGAAGGAAAAATCAGCCAGGCACTTAACTTATGCACACAGATCTGATATTTGTGTTTATAGTCTAAAAAGGAGTCTCCGTGCATAACAGCCCCCCAGGGTAGCAAGGGGACCCTGGAGAAAGTGGCTACCTGCTGTGAGCAGCACATAGCGGCTTTCCGAGACCTGGTTCTGTGCTGGCCCAAGGTTCTCTGTGATTTTACCTCAGCTGTTTCCACACTTCAACGAGGGGATTGAGACAGGCCCCAATCCCTTCAGCCATGGAAGCCAAAGCCACAGGCCCAAGAAACATCTGGAGTCTGGGGGAGCTGCCTGCCATGCTGGCCCTCCAACACTTGGTCATTGAGACACAGGGAGACAGAGGAACCCTGGCCTATGCAATGCCGTCCCAGGGGTGACCTCCCCGCTTCTGCAAGAGCTGCTCCTTGGGAAGCTTGCCACCCGCAGGGGAGGGTGGGGAGGGTGGGGAGGGTGACCCCCCTATTCCAAACATGGCCCAAATGCCCACAGTGTAGGTGGATCCGGGCAGCTCCTCCCGCTGCACTGCTCAACAGAATCACCTGGCTCCGTGTTGTAGACTTACACGTTCTTGTCAAGCATGGAGCCAGGCTCTGCCACCTGCCAGTCATGCCTCAGTTTCTTTATCTGTAGATGGGGATGGCAAGGCCTGCCTCATTCAGGAGCTGGTACCTGTCGACGACGGCCTAGAAGAGCCAGCTGTGTGTGGCGCACATGGTCAGCCCCATGCCCCATGGGAGGTGAGGCACAGGCTTCAGAGGCCCAGCCTGCCCTGGGCTCAGAAAAGTCACCGTCCTGAGCACCAGAGAGAGGATTCCAGGCACAGGGTTGCCGTGCCTGGCAGAGGAACCAGAGTTCCTCCAGGTGGGGACAGAGAGAAGAGAATGGGGGCCAGTGGGGGCCAGGGGACACTGGAGAGAAACCTGCCAGAGGGGAGTCCCCCCAGTCCAGCTGTCGAGAAGAAACAACTGCCTGAAGAAATGAGGGTGTGTGTGGCAGAGTGGCATGCGGGGTGTGAGGGGGTGTGTGCCAGCAGATCCTCTTATGACGGGCACCAGGGGACCACCACGTGGGCTGCAGTCTGTGTCCAGGAAAATGCCCAGCCCTACACCCAGCGCTCACCAGACCTCCAGAGCGGAGTGGGTGGGCTTGGAGAGGGGAGAGGCCATCACAAAGAGGACTGTCCTTGTGCTGGGGCAGCTGCAGGACTCAGGAGCTGGGGACAGGGCCAGGGAAAGCCCAAGTGACCCAGCAGGCCTTCACACCTGCAGATGCCCATGGCCTCAGCTGGCAGCTGATGGACGGAGACCCATCAGTGAGCGTGTGGTGTGTGTGCTGTGTCCTGTGTGGGTGTGTTGAGGGTGTGTGTGGGAGTGTGGCATGGGGGGTGTGAGGGGGTGTGTGTTTCCATGTACGTGATGAGGATCATGTGCAGTGAGGGTACGAGTGTGTGGTGAGGGTTTGGGAGGTGGTGTGTGTGAGCGTCTATGAAGGGGACAGTCTCTGGGCTGTGGCCAGGAGAACCACTGACTTAACCAAGGTGAAGCCTTGGTCCCCGTGGTGGGCAGAGTGAGTGCCCGAGCCGCCCTCCCAGGCAGGTCCTGGGATGCTTGGCCCTGAGGTTCCAGAGTCAACAAGTCTCACTGAAGTCATGACGGTGTCCCTGAGTAATTGTAAAGACTGGAGAAGGAACGGGGTAGGGGAGGAGGAGGGAGAGGGTGAGCAGGGCAGGGGGCACCATGAGTGTCCCCAAGAGCAGCAGAGAGCACAGACTTGCAGGCTGAAGGTGTGGGAGGTGAGGAGGAGGGCTCCCATGGCCTTAGGGCCTCTTTCTCTTCCTTGGGGACCTCCAGAGGACATGGTCCCATGGGAAACATTGCAGGGTTTTGAGCAGAGAAGTGACACCTTGTGACCTATTTTAATGGAATCGTGGTGGTAGCTGGGCTGAGACTAGACCAGGAGGACCAGAGCCAGGCTGTGAGGCCCCCGGGAGGTTGGGGCCAGGGAGACATGGCTGCTCAGACCAGGTGAGGGGGAAGGAGAGATGGCTGCTCAGACCAGGTGACGGGGAAGGAGAGATGGCTGCTCAGACCAGGTGACGGGGAAGGAGACATGGCTGCTCAGACCAGGTGAGGGGGAAGGAGACATGGCTGCTCAGACCAGGTGACGGGGAAGGAGAGATGGCTGCTCAGTTTCTGGTAAATTCTGAAGACAAATCCATCATGATTCCTGACAACCGGATATGGGGGTGACAGAAAGAAAAGTCAAGGCCTGTTCACAGGTAGGGTCTGGACACCTAGGGACATGGGTGGGGTTCTTCATGGAGGTGGAGAAGACCGCAGGCAGGGGCCTCTGAGGGGAGAGAGGGAATGATAAACCCGAGTTCCATTTTGTTCAAGTTGACCTTGAGACATCCATTAGAAACCGCAGTGGACGATCTAGAGGCGGGTTTTCAGACATCTGAGCTGGTGCGAGATACTAAGGCACTCTTTCACGCGCCATCCTGGACAAGGTCCCACAGAGCTACTGTGGATGGGGTGTGGTTTGGATCTTAAAAGGACCAGTATTGAGACCTTGGTCCAAGGGTGGGAGGTGGTAGAACCTTAGGGAGTGGGGTCTGGTGGGAAGTCTTTAGGTCACTGGGGGCATGTCCTGGAAGGGGAACTCTCTCTGAATCTCTCTGTTTCCCAGAGCCTCCTCTGCCATGTGAGCCCGCCATACGTGCTGTCCCTCCTCTTCCTCTTCTTCAAGGCCCATCCATGAGGTGAAAGGTCATGCTGCACCATGCACTCCCACAATGCGCTACCTCACCAAGGGCCTCCAAAGAGTGGGGCCAACCAGTCATGGACTGAAGCCCATCTCAGATATTTGCTATGGTGACAGAAAGCTGAGGAACACAGGTATAAGGTCCCTGCTTAGCATCTGGATGGCCATCTTAAGTGACAGCTGCCATTTTAAGGAAAAATCTTTGCTTTCCCACACAAGGGCCTTTCTGAGAAAGGCTCACCACTCCCTCACACCAACCCAACCCCTAACCACCCGCATTAGGACCCCCCCACCCCCACCCCACCCCCGACTCCTGAGCGTCCCTATAAAGTCCCAGATCCCAAGCCTGCTTTGCCTCTCTCTCTCCCACAGAGAGGTGGCCTTTATCTGTCAGCTCTGTCTCTGCCTGGTGTCTTTCATTTCTTGCTTTCCCTTCAACAGGGACTTGGAAGAGGGCTCAGGATGGGACCCTGGTGTCTGCAACACTAAGAGGTGGGGAACACCAGGGACCAGCAAAGGAACCAAGAACAGGAGACCCCAGGAGAGTGAATGACCCAAGAGAATAAAGGTAGCAGCCAGTCCTGGCATCAAACACTGTGGAGAACTGCCAACTCTGTTCTGAGGTGGTGAACAAAGGTTATTCGTACACCTTTGATTGTCTTTCCTTGGGTTCTGGAAGCTCTTCCCAGGGGTTCACACTCGGTTTGGTTTACGTCAAATTCAAGGCCGATGCCACAAGACAACAGAGATTCACGGGAGAGAGCTTACTATTCACCTATGACCTTCAAGAACAAAACACTCTGATCTATCCAAGATCTAACCCGAGGAGTTTGAAAAATGAAAGGACTCCAGCCACCAGTTCCCAAGCAGAAGAAAAGGCAAGTTCATGACCCCATAGCCCCATTGCTAAGAGAGCCGCCAGCCTTCCAGAGCCCAGGCCAGGCTTCCCCCGCGGCACACAGAGTACTGCCCCACACCCTTAGGAAGCATGCATATTTTAGTATTTCAGAGGGTTTTCTTTTAAGAGCAAATAAAAAAGCTTTTAAATGAAATTATCTATAAATAATGATAAAGCGAAACCTAAAGAAACATGTTACCCTCAAATTCTTCCTAAAGTTATACTGTGAATTCATTTCTCAGGACCCAAGGTCTCCATCTCTTTCTACTGTATGTGTTTTTAATTTAAATATATATAATATGTAAAACATATATACATCCATGTGTATATATTTTAACAGTGCTTGGTTTGGTCCCAGGGCCTCATGCATACTAGGCAAACATTCTACTACCGAGCTACATCCTCAGCTCCAGTCTCCATTTGAAGGGAAAGTGCCTGAATTTCTCAGGGCCTCCACGGCCTCATGGATAAATTAAAGACGACAATGATCACTGCCCATAGTTGCCTAAGAATAAATGAGATACATTTCACAAGAGCCTAGCTTATGGTGGCTGATAAATGAAATGAAGGCAGTGACTCTCTGGCTTTGAACCCCAGGAGATAAACTCCCTCCCCCAAGCAGAAAGCCCCAGGGGTTGGAGGATGGGTCTGCTGGCTCCAATGTGCATGTCCCCACAGAACCCGGATCAGCCAGCCCAGCTCTCTCCCACTATTCTAGAGTGACCTTCAGACGAGCAATGGCCCCCAGGTCTGTAGAGAAGCCCCTCGGTGCTTTCTGCTCTTCACACAGGGAGTGTGGCTTTTTGCAGGATTTGGATGGCCAGGGAGCTCTGGGAACATTGCAGCCTGCCCTTCCCGGCTGTGTTTGTGGTCTCAAAGCCTACAGCTGCCATCACGCTGTGTACACAGGCCTACATCCTGCTGCAAGTCCCAGGAAGCATATTAATGAGGTGACTTTCTCTTGTTAGGTGACTTTTTGTGTGCTCTGGAGTGGACCTCCACCCACCTGAAGGGAGGAGCCCGTGTCCCAGGAAAAAAAGCAAACAAACCCCACCCTCCCAGCCCAGCCCATCTGGGTCAGCCCGAGAGAGATCCTGGAGTCCAGACAGAGGTCCAGCCCACACCAGCTCCTCAGGTCTTCCCTCCACAGGGTCCCAGGCTAGCCCCTGAGGTGGGAATGCCAACATTCCAAACCCAGAGTTCAAACCAGAAGGGTTTATGGTAAGTTTCTTGGAAAGAGTTTAAAAATACATTCATCCTGTGTCCATCAATAATTGCTGATTGAAATGATACCTCACAGCTGGCACCGGCTTATTGTGCGGTGATGGTCATGTGGGAAAGCCCTGTGAAGCGGGTTTTTGTCTCCCGTGGGACAGGGGCAGAGGCCAAGGTGAGGGGGTGGGTGCAAACCCTGCCCAGATCCAGTCCTCCCTCTGAGCCTTCCCGGTGCTCCCCACACAGGGCACAATGAGGGGGTGGGTCACTTCCCTCTCCTCCCCCTCCTCCCCCTGCCCTCTCTACAGAACTGGTTGAAACAATCTGGAACACTGTTTCTCCCTTGCTCTGTGATTTGTTTGCTCACACCCACTCCTCAGTTCCGGAGTCCTCCACCAGTGCATTCACTGGGTTTGGGGTCCCTCAACATTGCTCAGATTCCCGTCCTGGCTTGCAGGCCATGCATCTGGCAAGCTTCGCCTTCCTCCTCTGGGCCCTCACACCCTTGGTTCTGCTGAAGGGCCTCACGAGCTTCCTCCTGTTCCCACCCACTCCCGTTCTGGCTGGGGACAGATTCTGGGCCGACTTCTCTTCACCCTGTTCTGGTGTCCTGCTGGCTGCTGCCATTCCATCTTCTGGAGTGGCTCTGGGCCAGACAGACAAGAAAGTTAAACAATCCCTCTTTGTCTTTGGAGTTCCTAAATGTCTTCAAAACTCTTCCCAGCCTTTCGCAAGCGTTGCCATCTGTCTCCACTCGGCAGACTTCTTGTCTCTTGGCTCTGGTCTCCCTGCCCCCATTGCGGCTCCCTCCTGGCCTCTGAGACTACGTGAGTGAGAGAGCAGGGCTCCTGGACCCCTGTCCTACACCGCTGCCTGTCTTTCCACCACTTCTCCTCTCTGCCCCTGAGGCTGAGCCCTCCCTGAACTGGGTCACCCTGGCCGTTCTCCTTCACAGTTTGACGCCATCTCTTCTCCCTTACTGCCTCTCCTGAGTTTTCTTTTTATGCTCAAAAATCATGCTTTTATCTCAATGATTCTTTTGAGCTCCAATTGTTCATTTTTTAATTTATTATTAGTATTTTTATTTGTTCTACTTAGTTGTACATGACAGCAGGATGCATTTCAATTCATCGTCCACAAATGGAGCGTGACATTTCAATTCTCTGGTTGTACACGGTGTAGAGACACACCATTCGTGCAACCATACATGACCTAGGGTAATGATGTCCATCTCATTCCACCTTCTTTCCTCCCCCATAGCCCCTCCCCACCCTCCCCTTTGCCTAATCCAAAGTTCTTCTATTCTTCCCAGGCCCCATCCTGCCATCATAGATCAACATCCACTAATCAGAGAAAGCATTTGGCCTTCAGTTTTTTGGGATTGGCTTCCTTCGCTTAGCATAATATTTTCCAACTCCATCCATTTACCTGCAAATGCCATAATTGTTCATTTTAACAGCAAAATGTTTTATTTTGTGGTATGAAGTTTCTCAAGGGGCAAAATATTGGAATTGTTTGTGAGGCTCGGCTGCCGGGCTTTTCGGTGACTGCCCATGGAGTGAGTGGAAGCTCTGGGTGATCGAGAGGCAGCCAGCGTGGCTCTCTGCAGCCCAGGCAGCGGAGTCCTTGGGAGAGTGGGAGGTGGAGTTTCCTTGGGGTGTGGGGCAAAGGTGGGAGGGAGGACGGGGCATCATAAAGGCTGTCACCCAACTCTGTGCCTGCCACTCTGAACCAATGTGTGGCTCTGCAGAGGCTGGACAAACTTGTAACAGTGCCCACTTTATGCTTTGACTTGGCCCTTGCTGCTCTGCCAGCACAACTGATTTTTAAAAGAGACAGATTTCTTTATCTTCCTCACTCCCTGTTCCTCTCTAATCTTTCCTCCTCCCTAATCTCAGAGGAACAGGATTACCTTTCTTCCCCACCCTAGGCAGAATTATCTGTCCCTGAGTACACACCCACCAGAGGAACAGAGGAATTCAGACTTTGGGGAGGGCACCAGAAGATCTCAGAAATGACAGTCTCCCAAATTAACAAGTGAGTTACAGCTCCAGACAGAGAACCATGTGGAATGTAGCCTTTGAATCACCTCTTTAAAAGCCCCCTGCTCCTGCTGAGGGCGGAATCACAGCCTCTGGGACAGGAATCCCCTGAGTTTCTCTTTTGCAACCAAAGCAATAAACCTTCTTTTTCCTTTTTCCCAAAACTGTGTCCTCGTTATTGGATTGACATCAGGGACAAGGACTGAGTTTTCAACAACAGACTCCTTGGGAGGCTCTGGTGGAATTATAGAGGGACTTCCATCAGCTTTCCACAGCTGCTGCAGGGGCCACCCACCATCTTTTCCAGCCTCTAGCTGCTGGTGGGACCTTAGCAGCATCTCTGAAAGATCAAGGGAAGGGACATGGGGCTGGGCATGCTTGGACAATTTGCTGCTCCTGGACTTCCTTCCTAAAGTGGAATACAGCACCTAGGTGCCCTTTGGCCCTGCTGTCTGAGAAGGCCCTGCCAGGCCCTTGCCCTCTGCCACCTAGCAGCCACCCATGGGAGGAATCTGAGGTCAAAGGCTACCGTGGCTGCTCCACGCACAGACAGGACCCTGCCTCATTGTCTCTGGAGGTCCTTCCCTCCCCTCCTTAAGCTCCCACCCCAAGACCTTGAAGCTGCTGGGCCCTGCACTTGGTGGGAAGCACAGTTCTGGGCCTTGAGCTTGTAGAGGCTGTTTCTAGGGCCCATTGCTTCTTTCTCCAGAGGGAGCTGAGACCTGCTGAGACCGGACCTGCTGGGCAGCGCGTGTGGGATGCAGGTCTGGTGACTGGCATTGCTCCAGACTTTCTTCCTCACTTCCTCCTCCTTCACTCCCTCCCCCCTCCAATGAAGTCATAGATCCACACAGAGGGACAGTCCCATTCTCCAACTGGTCCCTGTCAAAACAGATTTTCACAGGCCCAGGCATGAATTTGTCTTTCTTGGGAAGACGCCCAGCAGCCCAGTGAGGCAGTCTGTGGCTGGACCCCACCGCCCGGAATCCACCACCTGGGCCTCCTTCTCTGCTGACATTGGTGTTTGTATTAATTAGTCCCCATGATTTTAACGTCACTCAACTAGAGAAAGCAGCCAGTTCCAGGAGGATGCTGAGGGTTCCAAAGGCGATTCCACTCTCACCTGGAGGTCCTGGGCAAGTGGCTCTCAGCTGCAGGAGAGGTGGAAACGTTCTGGGTGCTGTGGGAGGGCGCTTGCCCAGCAGGGGACCCAGCTGATGTACTCTAAGACCAGTGGCCCTATTTATTTCAACCCATGTGTCTGGAAAGTGAGCATGCTTTTTGTAAATGGGAATCCATTTGAAATGCACAAGGGAAGGTTGTTATTTAGAAGTCAGAGGTGAGTGCTTCCTTCCCTCTATCCCGAAATGTGCTTAATTAGTCATTTTAAGAAGGCCACATGGATTAGAAAAAGAACACAGGCTTCAGAACCCAGCTGACCAGGTTCAAATCTGGGTCGGTCATTTACGTGCTGTGATCTTGCTGTCAATCTCTGTGCCTCAGCGTCCTCCCATGATGTGGGCATGTGGTGCTCTTAGGGTCTGGATCTGGAACAACCCCAGAGGCTCATGTGTTGAGGGCTTGGTCCCCAGGGAAGCCTGCAGCATGAAGAAGTAGGGCTCAGGGAGGTGCCTGACCAAGGGCTCTGCCTCAGCAGTGGGTTCCTCCACAGAGGGACACACTCCTAGCTGGACAGACTCCTGGGGTGGTGGAAACTGCAGGAGGAGGACCTGGTTGAGGCAGTGGGTCCTTGGGTGGAGGACTTCACTGTCCAGCACCTTCCTGTTCCTCTTCCTGGATGCACAAGCTGAGAAGCTCTTCTCCACCACGCCCCTCTGTCATGATGTTTCTGCCCAGGAGCCAGCTGATGGAGAGCCAAAACCTCTGAAACTAGGAGCCCAAATAAATCTTTCCTCCTCCAAGCTGATGACCTCAGGTGTTTTGTCACCACGATGGAAAGCTGACACGGAAGGCTGCCTCAGAGTTTCGGAGAACCCGTGGGAAAGGACAGGAAGCACTGGACCCTGGGGTGGGGTGGGAGGTCCGACTCAAGTGCCTCATTTTCTGTTTAAAAATGGGGACACCAGTGTCACCTCCCACTGCTTGAGAACAGAACGAGACAGGATTGTGACACTGCTCTGATCACTG
Source organism: Marmota marmota marmota (assembly GCF_001458135.2). NCBI lineage: Eukaryota > Metazoa > Chordata > Mammalia > Rodentia > Sciuridae > Marmota > Marmota marmota. The sequence goes on from NW_025999968.1 coordinate 60,103,242, forward strand.
ACCACCACCAGATATCTCAAGACAGGATGCTCAGTTCTTGTCCCCAATGCCAATCCAGTAACAAAGACACGGTTTTGAGTAAAAGGAAAAAGAAGGTTTATAAAAAGAAGGTTTATTGCTTTGGTAGCAAAAGAAAAACACAGAGGCTGTGATTCTGCCCCTTGGCAGGAGCGGGAGGCTGTTAGAGAGGTGGTTCAAAGGCTACATCCCACCTGTTCTCTGTCCAGGGTTGTCATTCACTTGTTAATTTGGGGGACAGTCATTTCTGAGATCTTCTATACCTTCCCCAAAGTCTGGATTCCTTCATTCCTATGGAGGGTGGGTGCTCAGGGACAGATAACTCTGCCTAGGATGGGGAGGAAAGGTAATCCTGTTTCCCCTGAGATTAGGGAGGAGCAGGGAGAGAAAAAGAGAAAGAAACGTGTCAAAGCAGCAAGGGTGTGTTTAAAGCATAAAGTGGGCCTGTTACACTCCCAAAGCAGGACAGTCCCTTGCTGCTTCTCCCCGTGTCAGGGGGATCCAGCCTTCTAAACACTTGATGCTAGGTCCCCCGTCTGTGGCCATCGCCACCAGCCTCCCAGATCCTCACAGTCACTTTCTAAGGGGTCCCCTCTCTGACTATTCCACCCGGCTCTTTCATGTGGAAGTCAGGGTGGGGTTTCTAAAGAGGAAATGCCCTTCTGTCTGTCTTCTGCTGGACTGCGGCCTCTGGTGAGGGACTCCCTGGGTGTCGCTCACCCCTGTGGGCCTGTCTCTGGCACGTGCCTGGCTCGGGGGACTCCACAAGTCTGTTCGACTAGTGCCAGGGGATGCTGTCTGCAAGAGCACCTGGCCCTCTCCCCCTGTGTCTCCCGTCCACAGGGAGTGTCCTGGGTTCTCTCCCACAGGACTATTCTGGGACTTCCAGAAAGGTTACATCAAAGGAGTCAAACAGCAGAGGAACTGAAATCAGACCCAGGATTCTGTTCCTACAACTCACCAAACATTGACTCTATGCCTTGGTTCAAAAATGGGAACAATGAGGGGCCGACAAGGTCATCAGGGTTAAATAGTTCACAGGGCACACTGCCAGGGCTCCCACCAACTGGCGATTGTGAAGCCACCTTACTTCACCCCAAAACAGCAGCACGTGTCTCCACCGCCTCAGAACTCTCACACACATGCTCACACACATGCACACCCTACCATTATAACACGCTTTACAATGTTAACTATAATATCATAACATCATCCAACCACTGTTTAAATCTCTAATTGTCTCATAAATAACTTTGTCAGTTTTTGTTCTGAACATCATCCACATAAGGTCCCTGTGACTGAGGGGGTATTGGGACCCTTTTGATCTAGAGCAGTGGTTGGCAAACTTTCATTGAGAAAACTAGACATTAAGCATTTTAGGCTTTGGGGGTCATGCAGTCCCTGTCACAACTCCTTAAGCACCTGAGTGTGCTGTGTATCCATAAAATCTCCATCACGAGCACAAGCAACAGGCCAGATTCAGGCCCCAGGAGACATACTGCCATCCTGATGTCCAGGCTTGGCCAGACTCGGGTTTGATTTTTGGGGCAAGAACACGTCACAGGTAGCACTGTGAATTTCCATCTTGGGTAGGTCCCTCCTCCCCCGGCCTCTCTCTGATGCTCAGTACCTAGATCCATTAACTCACGAGGGTCTGCAATGGCAGTACTCTAATTCTAGCCTTCCTTTTTCACTTAGTACCTGCAGAACTTCTATAAAGAGAACTTTGCTGTTGTCAATTATTTGGTTATGTGAAGGTGTAGCTTGTACAGCAAAGTCAAGAAAATAAATGTTCCATTCTTCCTCTTTCTTCGCCAGCTTTTAAAAATAATGAGTTGGTTCCCAAGCATTCTCAAAGATAATCAATGTACTTTTAAAAAGAACATTATGAACAAATACATTTCAACATAACGGATGTGTTTTGAGCCATTACAGTTACTGCTTTAGTGATGGGTACATTGTCCTGGTTTTGCCTTAGCTCTTGACAGAGTCTCTGGTAGCATCCTTGATTCCTGTTGTAAAGAGATGTTCTAGGGTCTGCTCAGTCCGCTTAGGAACCCAGCCTTGTTCAAGGAACCTAGCTTCCTTCTGGAGGGAAGTGAAGTTTAAAAACCCTCATTTCTAGCTGGGTGCAGTGGTGCACACCTGTAATCCCAGTAGCACTGGAGTCTGAGGCAGGAGGATTGTGAGTTCAAAGCCAGCCTCAGCAAAAGCAAGGCTCTAAGCAATTCAGTGAGACCTTGTTTCTAAATAAAATACAAAATAGGGCTGGGGATGTGGCTCAGTGGTTGAGTGCCCCTTGAATTCATCCCCAGTAACCCCTCCCCCCAAAGCAACCCTCATTTCAGTACTAGGGATGTTCATAGTTTCTGAAATTTCTCAGGAGACACGGTGAAGACCAGCTTTCTTACACTATGAAAGACCTCAAGGACACATACTGAAACCTCCAAATCAATTCAGGACCACAAACAAGTCTCTTCAGTCTGACAGTGGTAGCTCATTTCTCTCAGATTCCTATTTCACCTGGGGCACATCAACATATGGCAGTTCTGGACCCCTGCCCCAAACCAGGAGAATGGGAACTGGAATATCTAGGGAATTGTTGCAGCCAAGACCCTCCCCACCCCCTACCCCCAGTGATGCTTAACAGACTTGAAGTTGCAAAAGTAGCACAGAACCGGTTCTAATATGGTCACAAAATGAGTGATATCACCGTGTACCAGGGACTCCATCTTGATAAATTCCATGTACTTTTTACAAGACATATTCTTCTGAGGTGGACTGGTTGAGTAAGAACAAAGATTGAGAAATGTCCTTGTCTCCTGTGGACTTGTGGGTGGAGCTTTTTAGGGGGAGGAGGAAGTTGATAAGGAATGTTGAGGACATTTTCAGGAACAGTGACTAAAAAGGGAGGAGATGGGACAGTGATCTGCAGAGGACTAAGATCAAGAAAGGTTTAAACGAAATAAGAAGTGGGAACTTTCACATGTTCAGAGTCTCAGAGAAGAATGAATCTACAAGGCAGGCAGAAAATGGAGTTTCAGAAGGTAGAGAGCAATTGATAAGCTTCACTGGCTGGCAGGCGGCTGGGGTCCTTTTGGAAAGTAGGGAGCTGCTGGGCTAGACAAGAAGCAAGAAGCCTTGAGTTAGTCTGCCAAGGAACCAGGACCAGACCCTGTTTAGCCTCTTCCTACCAGTCGGAGGGACAGTGCCTGATACAAAGACATAAGACACAACAGAAAGACAGTATAAAACTGTCGTTCTCAAAGAGCTGGATCTGGCCCTTCCGGGGGGTCCTTTATTTCAAACTTATTTTCATGATTACACTGAAATTTGGGCCCTTTTACTCTCATTCCTTCACGAGTGTTGGGTAGAATGTCTCCCAGGCTTCAGGACAGGTGAGGACTCCAAGCCTAGATGCAGAAGCGGCCAGACACAGGAGAGATTTGCCAAAATGTAAAATAATGCCACTCTTTTCAGTTATTCTTTGGAAAATAGTGTCCATTAAAATGTTTGTTGTGTCTCTGTGTAATGGTTTATTATTGTTATTTTATTTGGGTTATTTTGCAGGGGTGGGGGGTGGAGTTACCAGGGATTGAACTCAGGGGCACTAAACCACTGAGCCACATCCCCAGCCCTATTTTGTATTTTATTTAGAGACAGGTCCACTGAGTTGTTTAGCACCTTGCTGTTGCTGAGACTGGCTTTGAACTCTCAATCCTCCTGCTTCAGCCTCCTGAGCCGCTGGGATTACAGGCATGCACCTCTGTGCCCCTCTGTTATTGTTATTTTAAATGAATTATGACACATTGTTAAAATTTCTGTTTGAATTCCTAGTTTGAATGCCTAGTTTGGATCATGTAAACCAAAGCTCTTTGGGGCCTTTGATGATAATTTTTAAGAATGTCATGAAGTCCTGACACCGAGTTTGCAAAGAGCTCCTATGAAAGGAACTTGGGGCAAGTGGTAAGAGCCAATGAACACCCACAGAACACCCCAATGCCACCAGATGCCAGCTCCTCTGGCCGACAGCTAGGCATTCCTCCCAGGAGTCCGTGGTTAGCCCCTCAGGATGGAGGGGAGACCCTCCCTACCCAATGCCTTCCACAGACATACTCAAGTCCAAAGTGTTCTCCTTTCAAGGAGGGAGGGCTTCTAACTGTAGACTTGTTTCCCCCAATGGAGCAGGGAGGTCTGCTGCTCCCAGAGGCTGAGAGGAGGAGGACAGGAGGAGGAGGAGTCTGGGGTACTGCCAGGAGGGGAGGGGCAACTGCTCTGTCCTGCACCGTCTGTCCATGAGAATTCTTTCTTGGGAAAGGAAAAGGTTGATGAAGGAAAACCAATGCTCCCTCACGAAAGGACTGCCAAACACCCCTCGATGCTCACACCTGGAAGGTAGAACTACTGTTTCTCAAATCCAGCCAGCACGCTAGTCCCCAACAGGGACCAAGAATTCTGACACCTTCCTAAAAGCCGTCAATTGAGGAGACCCAATAGACTGTGGCTTTGGCTTGTCTTCTCCCCTGACAAGGCAGCTCTGCTCATCCATACTGCCTGTGCTACTCCTTCCCCACATCTTCAAGTGCCTGTCCACCTGCAAACCTCAGTCATCCCCTACCATCAAGGGCTCAGGAATGTTCACGCTCCATGGACTCTGGAGTTTCAAGTACAAACTCTAATTACACTTGATTTCTCACAGATTTCCCTTATGGTTTTTAACTATTCGAAAGCAAATGTCTTTAATATTGGGCTTATACATCACGTAACCCTTATATCAATGTCCTTAATAAATTCCATGTGCTTTTCACAAGGTTTATAGTCTTCTGAGAGCTCTCTGGATGTCTTTCTGAACCCTCAAGACTGGACACCAGGGAGCATAAATAATCATTTCTTTAAAATTGTACCTCCTTTACAACCTTGAATTTGAAATGTGAATATATGAATATAAAGGTCTGGAATAACTATGCAGATTTATGGGGAATATCAATTTAGGTTATATCACAGGCTCCAACTTGGCTTTTCTTTGTATAGCTGGAGATTTGTTACAGTTGGGCTATAGTTTGGGGAAAATGTGATTTATAGTTAAAGTCATCTAAAAATCAATACAGTTGAAGATTTCTGACATAAAGGTCCTTTGCAGAGCAAGATGTGATGCTAACATTGGGAAGACAGGAACTAATATGGAAGCTAGAGTACAGTGGCTGGAAGTTGCCCTGGGGGCG
>NW_025999968.1:60108899-60127038 GCF_001458135.2 Marmota marmota marmota
GGGGGGGGGGGGTAGCTTGGTTTCCACCTCCCCACTGTTTGAAGATGGGCTTGTGTGTTTTTTGAAAACAGCCAACATAATTCAGGTGGAGGAGGCAGAAAGACTTTTCTATTCCTTGTTTCGGTAGAAATCAATGGCTTTAGTTAGTGTAACTGTACCCTCTGCGTTCAGTATCTAAAATAAAATAAGCCTCATTGCTTGTATGATAGCATTTCTGCAGATTTGGCGTCTAGGGCTGAACAAGTTGTTAATTAGGTGATCTGCCAGGCCAGGCGGCAGTAGGGATGGGGTTTCAAAGGCAGGGCGTAGACGCGGCAGCCCTGATTTTGGATTCTGATACCAACTTTCTAAATGAATTGAAGGGACCCCTGGGGGAAGGGGAGAGCAGTCCTTAGTAGGATCTCCTCTGCATGTGGACGAGCTTGGGACCCAAAGCCCAGACTCAAAGCCAGTGGCGGGCGCCAGCTCCCCAGCAGGTAGTGCAAGGCGCTCTAGGAGAGGCGAGGCTCTCGAGGCAAACGGCCGCCCAGCCCCCCACCCCAAAGGATTTCAAAGCTCTCGCGTCCTCGCCTGCTTCCCCCAGCGCTCTGCTCTCCCAGCCTCCACTCCAGCACACCCCGCTCACGCGCCGCGAGGAGGAAGGAGGAGTGGGTAGGAACCGGGGCGGGGGAGTCCGCGCTGGGGAAATGCCCCGAGAAGCAGCCGGCGCCGGTGGAGATGCACTTGGAGAGGGGGAGCGCAGGCTCCAACTCGCTGGGAGCCTCGCGGCTCTTTCACAATTCCCTGCTCTCTTCCTTGACCCCCAAGTCACCCCAGCAGCCCCCGCCGCAGAAGGGCAAGGGGACACGGCGGGCTCGCTCGCGCGCGGGACCCCGGGGGTATTTCGGGCCCTCGCTGCCCCTTTAAGGGTTCCTGAAACTTTCCCTCTGATATCAGATGAGCCTCGTCACATCCGTTGGCCGCAGCCTCCCGAGCGCGTTCCGAGGAAATTCAGGACTCGAGTTTCCCGGGGAAGAGGCGCGGCCCGAGACCAGCGAGTGGGCCGGACCGGCGCGGGGGCCCTCGCGCCCGGCTTTGACCTTGGGCACTCGTTCCTGGATCCAACTNCGCACTGGCCCGCCCCAATGGCCTGGCGCTCGCCTTGGAACCCGCTGGAGTCAATGCCAACTTCTTGGCCATGGTGGACAATCTGCAGGGGGACTCTGGCCGCGGCTACTACCTGGAGATGCTGATTGGGACTCCCCCCCAGAAGGTAGGTCAGTAGGCTCCCGCCCGCCCTACGGACCCGGCGCCGGCGGTCCCTGTAGTCCTCCTGGCTGCAACCGCGGGCTTTTCAGGGGCTCGGGGCAGAGTGGGGAGGTGCCCAGAGATGTCTTCGTGAGCCTAACGTCGCCCCTAAAGCGGCAGCTGGAGGGGAGAGAAGAGTGGGGAGCTCAAAGGGGCTTGGGGGTCGGGGAGCGGGGGTGCCCGCGCGCTGGCGAGGCTAGGGATGGCTGACCCGTGCCCTAGGTGCCGCTGAGTGCTGTGCCCAGTGCTCAGAACTTGTTAGCCCCCCGGCCTCCGGTGTGGCTGGCCCCCGAGAGACCTGTAATGCGCCTCCGGCGCGATTTCCTTCACGCGAAAGACACCTCCTTCCATCAGGATAGGTAGCAGGGGCCTTGGGCGAGATGCTATGGGTTGGGAGAAATCACCTCGTGTTACTGTCCCCTGCCCCCCACGCTGTCTCACATGCTGCTTAAAGAGGCTCGTGGCCGGCATCCAAGCTGCAGTACCCTTTAAAGGGATTTGTACATGAGCTCAGCTAAAAGCAGCCAGGTTCCGAAGTGGTTCGCTGTCGCCTGCGGAGCGAGCTGCGTTTCCTTTGGCCCGCTTTTCTCTGTGAGTTGTCTGTTAGCTCCTTGGCTGCCCCTGCGCACGGAGCCGCGTCTCCCCGCGTGTGGCTGGGAGGTGTGAAGTGCAGGCTGAGCGAGGCGGTGACAGAACAAGACTCCAGTCGAACAGCTTTCCCTTTCTCTTCCTTGGATGTTCATTTATTAATATTTTTTGGTAGTAAGGGACATCTTAAGAAAATAAAAAGGAAGAAGCCTACCAGGAGTTGATCTGACCCCTTGTTCCCTTCAGAGCCCCCAGTGCACGGGTGAAGTCGAGTTTTCTCCTCATTGCATACGCTGTAAAGATACTTTATTTTTAACATTGTCATTTGGGTTTTAATTCTGCTATGATCGCCCATAAATAGAACATATTCATGACTTTTGTATAATTCTAATTAAATTATTCAAGACTTAAAGAGGAAAGATATGCCATGCTAGTTCTTTTTTTAAAAAAAGGAAATAGGACTGAACAACTTCTGTAGTTGTTTAATTAGTTTAACAAAGAAAACTAACCTTCAAAATGCATTATTTTTTCTCAGCTCCTATTCTAGCTGCTTGTTTGGAATGGGGTGAGCCTTCTCTGTGGCTGCAGGAGTGGGAGGTGGCTGGAGGGCAGGGGGGATGGGACCACAGTCAGCTGAGGAGGCTTAGTGGCCCATGAGGACACCACGTGGCGGTGGGAACCTTGTGAATTGCTTCTCACAAGATCCCACGGGACATGGGATAGACTTTTTTGTGTCCTGTGAAATCTCTTGGAACAAGCCCTGAATGATTCCCTGTTTGAGAAACTTATACCTTTTTTGGGGAAAAATAAAAAAAGCTAGTGTTGGCTTTAGAAGGGACTTCTCACTGAGATACAGTGAATGCTGGCAGTTCTAGTAGGCTGAGATAAAGGAAGCTTGGAAGCCCTCCTTCCAGAGCAAAGTGCAAGAGAAAGTCTCGAGAAGAAATAAAAAATACTTCTTGGGCTCTCTCTCTCTCTCAAAAAAAAAAAAAAAAAAAATTCATAAGTAATAGCTTGCTTTTGTTAATTAATTCGATGACCTTTCTTTCAAAATGATGAAGTTTAATTAATTTAATTAACAGAATGTAGCACACTGAGCGCCTGTGCTCATATCTTTACCATAGCCAAAGAGGTGATTGGATCAAGGTTATTTCTCAAACAGTAGCATGTTTTCAGGGCAGGCTGTTTTATAAAGACAGATATAACTTTTAAATTGATGGGGAGTGAAATATCTGGGACCTCTTTCCTGGCTTGATTTAGTGATAAGCTGCTTTATAGCAAAAATCCATGTACATCATTTTCTGCAGGCCTACTGTAAACCCTTAGGTGTTGGTGACATACATCCTGTTCACTCCTGTCCTGCCCTGAGGTGTCCTGACCACCAGCAGGGCATTCGCAGAATGCCACCCCTCATGGGCTACTAAGCCTCCTCAGCTGACTGTGGTCCCATCCTCCCTGCCCTCCAGCCACCTCTCACTCTGTTAATGGTCAAGAGTCATGCATTTATTCTCTGCTGATTCTCTGAAGCCTAAATAAAAATTGCTCAGGTGGAAAGAAAAATAGGATTATAAATTCAAGCAATAAATAACCAGGACTTTCGGGAGTTCATAGACATGGATAGTGTCCGAGGGCCCCGTGCCTGACAGACACTGCGGAATATTCCAAGTGTGTTTTTCCTGGGAATCCTCACAACCTCTTACCCCTGAAGTTCTTATGTGCATCAGGGAGATGAGAAATCTGGAACTTGGAGAGGCTGAGTGACTTGCGAGGGCAACAGGGGAAGAAAGAGAGAGAGATTCCCAGCCACCAGCCACATCCTGTTCCTTTCCCCCTCACACCTCCTGACTTCTTGGGTTGTGGTTTTGAACTAGCCTTTCCAGCCAGAGATCCCGCAAGCTCACACCTCAAGGTGTTAGTGACTTAATGTGTAACTGCAGTTGGACTCCCCACCCCCCAGCTGCCCCATCGCCTCCTTCCTTTAGGGCAAAGCTTGAAGAAGAACACAGTGCATAGTTGGATCCAGGAACGAGTGCCCAAGGAACGGAGGGAGGAGTTTGATAGGAGCTGAGCCTTGCAGATCCCTGTCTCCTGTGGGAAAGCCAGCCCTTGGGAGTGTGCTTGTTCCCTGAAGGCTTTAATCAACAACTGGGGGTCCATTGTTCTGCTCGCCACTCTGTGAGGAGTCATAGACATCTGCCCAGAAACCCAAGTGAGAGCCGCACAGCCGTGAGCTGGCCCACGTTGGCATGGAGATGAGAGCCGGGTTGCACACTGATACCATTATGTGACTTCTTTCCAACAGGAGAACCAGCATCTGCTGGAACCATGCAATTTGGTCTTAATAATAATAATGGTGTTCTAAAGTGATTATAATTATAGCAATTTCCATTATTTAAAAAAATCTTTCATGCTAACACAGTAAATCCAGATGAAGATAGGAAAGGTCTGCAGCCATACACTTTATAGAGGCTTCATGGAAGCATTTGGGGCTTCTGTTGAAAGATTTTCTGTTGTCTCCACTAATATGGATGAACAGCCGGGAAATCTGTTTTCATATTTAAACACTCAAATATAAACAGCCAAGGAATCATTTGGGGGCATGTGTTCGGATATCAGCCTCTTAGTTGATAACTGGGAGACTTTGGATTGAAAGTTTGTTCCAAGCTTATAGAATTGAAGTTCAGATTTTTTCCCAGTAATTCATCCAGGGTCCCCGAATCACAAAGCTGACGGAGGGAAAGGAAGGTGGCAAGAGGACATTTGGTGGAACAAATATCTAAGGTGGTAAACTCTGAAAGACAAAAAGCAAGATACAAATGTGCAAGATACAGAGGTACAGATGGCAAGAAAGTCACAGCTAGTCTACCATTGGCTCCTTCAGGTGAAGAGCAGCAACCTGCGGGCTTTGGCAGAGGAATTTATCAAAGGCTCAATTACAGAGGATGTGAAAGGCAGGCCCAGGAATCAGCTCAGAGCAATGGGGTGGGGATGGCCAGAGCTGGAGAAACTGTCACTGCAGTAGGAAGAGCTGCCTCCCTTCTTGCCCATCGAGTGTGCAGCACCATGATGGACCTTTTGTTGTTGGTTGGTTGGTTGGTGCTGCAGGGGCTGGAACCCCAGGCACCTACCAGGGCTCTGGACTCTGCCACCAAGCTGTGCTCAGCCCCTCACACTAAGGGTTTTGCCCAGCTCACCTCAGTGAACTCTCATGACATCCTGCGCGTCCACGCAATTATTTGAATTGCTTTCAGATGGGAAATCTGAGATTCCGAGCCAGGACTGTGTCCTAGGGAGGAAGAGAGCAGGGGTGCTCATCCAAGAACACTGCCTGTTCCAGTCTGCAGCCTGTGCCACTGCGCTCTATGATTTTAGTTACAGTAACCTTTTAAAAGAGTCACCTTCATCTTTCTGGGAATGCCTGGGTGTGGCTATGTCACACCTGTGCCTGTGGGCAAGTGGTGAATCTTCCCAAGCTTCCCGTCCCCACCCAGGCTGCCCTGAGAAACCCCTAGGCTGGAGACTGGACCAGTTGAAGTTTATTCTCTCAGCCAAGGTATCAGCAGGGACATTCTCCTCCCAGGGCCCCAGAGGAGGTTCCTTTCTTTGTTCTCAGTGTCAATGGCTTTCAGGGGTCCTTGGCTCATAGCTGCACTGCTCCAACCTCTGCCTCCATCTTTCTGTGACATTTTCCCCTCTGGTGTCTCTGCGTTCAAATTCCTCTATTTTTTTAGGGACCTAGCCATCAGACTACCTGACTTTATCTTAGGCATCTGAACGGACCCACTTTGCAGAAGAGCTTCCAGGGACAGTTCTTCAGCACATGCCGTTGCCCCATGGACAACCACAGATGTCATATACTGTGGTGGTCCTATGACCCTGTGCGGTGTGGTGACGTTGTAGCTGTCTTAGTTGGTGTAAGCACACTCCGTGATACTTGCGCAGTAAAAAAAACCGTCTAATGATGCATGTCTTAGAACGTCTCCTACTGTTAAGTGGCATGGGATCTGTGTCATGTTGGAGGACACAATTTAGCCCACAAGTTCATTATAGTTTATCTTTCTGTAGTAGGTTTTATTCTCTCACACTTTTTAATTGCCAGTAACTTCACTCAGTCTTTCAAGTGTAATGTTCATTAGCAGCAGTGAGCAAATGGTGGTTTTGGTGTGGGACTGACGTGGAGCCCACGGCAAGGCGGTGCGCTGGGGGATGGGAGAGGAGGAGAGAGGGTTTCGCGGCTTTTCTTTGTTTCTGTATTGGTTTCCCCATTAGAGAGTAATCGCTTAGAATTTTAATATGTCTCTTATCATGTTGCCACCTCATTCTAGAACTGCTGAAATTAGTGCATAATGGCAGAAATATATCCAACTTGTGCCATCTTGGGTCAGCAATATTTAAATACCTCTGACTAATAAAACACTCTTGTTAGGAACAACGTAGATTTTTGAAGCTTGTGTATTTCATGTTTTAAAGACTTTATGAGGCACCTGCTGAATCAGGATATATTAGGTATGAAATGACAGCCCGGCCCCTCCAGGACTTCTCCCGTGGTCTTACTGCCCGCTTCCCTGTGTCGCAGGTGGGCTGACTGAGCCCATCGTCCTGTGCTGGGCGCTCTGCTCCTCCAGCCTGCTTCCTCCAGCAACGATTGCTGATCGCTGCTTACTGAAAACCAAAAGGGGAAGGATAAGTTTAGCTATTCCTGTCTTAGTCTGTTTTCTGTTGCTTTTACCCACAATATCACAAATTGGGCAAATTGTAAAGAAAAGAGATTTATTTTGGCTCACATCTGTAGCCCTGGATCAAGGGGCCACATCTTGGTGGTGGCCTTCTTGCTGGCAGAGTCCCAGGGCAGCACATGCGTCACAGGGCAAGAGACCTAACCAAACTGGCTGCTCTAGCAGACTTGCTCAGGATAACTCAGTAGGGTAGGGCTAAAGTGGGACATTTGCCTAGCATGTGGAAGGCCTTGGGTTCAATCCCCAACACTGCAAAACCAAAGTAACTTCTCTGTTAATCACCAGAATTGGATTAACTCATTCACAACAGCAGAGCCCTGATCACCTTTTAAAGTCCCACGTCTTCCTGTCTCCTAGGGGGGATTAAATTCCAACATGAGTTTTGGAGGGGGCACATCATATAAAACTGTAACCATCAGGACTAGTGATTCCTCCTTATGGTGGAGGTATGCAACTGTACTGCACCTGTGAGGAGCAGTTCATTTCTCTTCCCTCAAGCCATCTGACAGTGTGCCTTGGGATGTATTTTGTGTCTCAGAGCAGGTCAAGTCTTATCCCCTGGAAGGTCCACCTAGGCTGAGGCAGAGGGTGGCCTGGTGGCTGCTGATTTCTGCACCACCTTCCTGCAGAGCGCAGCAGGAGCTGGGTAGCCCGGCCTGCAGGTGAGCAGGTACTATTTCATCCCATCCACGAGTCTCTGTTCATGACTAATGATGGCCTTCTGCCCCTTCTTGGCTCCTTTGCTGTCTGCCATGGCTCCCACCTCCTGGTCACCCTGCTCTGCTGTCCAGCCTTGGTAAACACTGGAGTTCTTTGTTCCTTTGTAACAGTGGATACCACCTGGAAAATAACCTAACTGTGAGGCAGGTACATGGCTCATAATGGCTTCTGTAACTTCTCTGTCTGTGAATTCACACTTACAGGTGAAGTGTGAGGCAGAGTGTGTGTCACATATTCTGTAAGATTGTGTGTGTGCACACGTGCACACAGGCATACACGAGGGCAGGATGGTTGGATAGGCTGTCACGTGGCTCCCCTGGGCGCCTTCCTGGCCCAAATGGACTATTTGCTATTTTGCCTATTGCTACTCAATAAAAAATGGACACTTCTTTGTTCTTAGAATTCTCAAAAGAAGAAAAAGCGCTCTGGGAGTGCAGACATAACCACATTAGGGAAACAAAAGGAGCCGGTTGTCTTTGAGTTGGTGCTTGCTATCCAACACGGGCTTCAGGGTGGATGTGTTCAGATTTTTATTATGTGGCACATCATATACCTGTACCTAGAAGTTCATGCTCCCAGCTCTGCCATTTGGGGAAGACAAAGAGGACTGTCTGCCAGGGCAAGTGGGGCTGCCTGGGCCAGCTTCATCATTCCAGGGAGCCGTAAAAGGCCAGGGAGAGCACACTTCTGCCACCTCACGCCCCTGAGAGTGGCAGGAGGAGGACTTATCCTGGCTGCCAGGACAGCCTCTTCATGCTCCCACTGCAGACTACTTGCTCCTCCAAACTGAGTGCTCCGGAAAGGGCCTTGGCAGTGGGCGGAGACCCAGGGAGACCCAGCAGGTCTGTGCCAGTCACACAGACCCCCTGCCAGAACCCAAAGAAGACCTCTAAGGCAGCCCTCTGGAAGACACACCCTGGAGGAAAAGGTGAAGGCATGGAATCCAAGTTTTCCAGGTCGGGCTTTCGGACCTCGGGAGCTCTGACCGGAGGGAGGGTTGGTTGCTGGAAGGAAAGCTTCTTCTAGAGCGGGGGTGGCTTCCAGAGGCCTCCATGGAGCTCCTGGGCCCTCTCCACTGCATGCTGCGCCTTCCAAGGAAACGCATAGGTGTTTCTCCATCAGAAAATCCATCAGGAAGCAGAAGCAACTGTGGTGTGCGCAGTGGTTAGGAATCCGGGGCTTTGGGTGCAGATCCCAAATCTGCTTGCTGTTATCCTCACCTGTAAATTCAGGTACATGACCAGACAACCTGAGATCTCTTCTAGAAGCTCCAAGACCCCACTGCTGTGCTCTGTTCTGCTGGAGAGCATTTTTGAGCCCTCATTTTTCACCCCCGGATGAGTGCTGCTTTGACTTTCTGCAGAAGGGAACCCAGGGTCTGCTGAAGTGCAGTCATCTCAGTCAGTGTCCTGGCATGGGGAGGGGCCTGCTGCTGGCTCATGGTCACGTCTGGGGACACTGCTGCCCCAGATCAACTGACCGTGAGAGGACGAGGAATACTTTGCAGAGCTGGTTAAAAACAGAGGTTCCTGGGACCCAGTCCACACTTAAAGGATGAGGTTCCGCACCTGGGCTGAGAAGCTGCATGTTCCAGCTCTGACCTAGGAGCAATCCTCAATCCCCCAGAGCAGCGTCCAGGGCTGCACTTGAACACTATCTGGGGGCTGTGATGGAGGCCAGAGCCCCTGCCAGTGGTGCCTGTACACAGAGTTCTGTTCTGTCACCTTCCTAGACATGTGACTTGGCTGGGGGTTCCCTCTCTGCCCTTTGAGAATCTTTTCTCAGGTGGACTGCTCCAGAAGCTTCCTAGTGTTGGGCAGGTTGGAAACCAGGAAGGCTTTCTCCAGGCTCAAGTCCTGAGGCAGTGCCGCTCAGAGTCTCCAAGTCTCAGGGCTGAAGGCTACCTTTTGAAATTTCCAACCTGCCTCAGAGCAAAAGTTTGTGAATCCAGAAAAATGAATTATCAGGAAGCAAAGTGAACATGAACCAGAGGTGCTCAACACAGCGTGGTTCTTTCAGTCTTGCTTGCTCATCCCAAAGCCAAGGTGAGCCAAGATGTAACAGACATCCCTCTGCAGACCAGATGGGACCTGGGAGCAGCCGGGCCGTGGTTACCCTGTTGCCCTGAGGAAGCTGTCTCAGCTGCCAACTGGAAATTGTTACAAAAACTCCAGAAACACATCCTTGTGCCGCCTACTCCCTTTAATTAGAGGGTGGTCCTGTCTTTTTTTTTGCTAGAGCAAAAAAGGAAATGTGGTAAGAGCAGGTGTTGTGCTCTCTGGAGTGTCCTTCCCGGGGAAAATTGAGGGCTGCCCCTGGATGAGCAGGTAGAGCCCATTTAAATCCTGTGTTGCAGGGCTGGCCATATGCCCAGCTCCTTGTGAGTCGTGGGTCTATCAGCCACTTGCGTGGGATCCCAAGTAGAGGTTGAGAGTCAGCAGGCGGAGGAGGGCAGATCATCTCACCTGGCAAAACAGCTGTTGCAGACACCTGGGTTCCAACATACATCATGCCGTCCCTCAGAGCCCATCCAGCAGTGTTGAGCCTGCTTCCCAGGGTCACAGCGAGAGCAGATCAGTCACAGCAATGAGGAGAGGGCTCCAGGGGGTTACTCTGCCAGTGTCTGCATTGAGGCCAGCCATGCCAGGCCTCGGCCTCCTCATTTCCCTAGTGGTTTCCAAGAAGGCAGATATCGTACAGATAAAGCAACATGCACTCCACTGCTACTGTTTGGCGTGCACCGGGTAGATATGCTGGGGTAGTATGCCGCATGGTACGGGCTTCCCAGATCTTAGCTCAGCAAAAGGCAAGAGCCAGGAAACAAAGCTGGGAAGACAAACAGAACAACACAAAACGGAACGGGGCTAGGCACTCACATCCCGGGTCTGTGTCCCGAAGGAACCTCAGTCTTGCTTGCTCATCCCAAAGCCAAGACTTCTGTCGCCCCACCTGCACTTCCTCGCCCTCCTGCAGAGGTGAGAATAGAGCTTCACCTCCATGCAAACAGGCCTGACAGTGGTTCTCAGCCCGAGGCCAGCACGGCCTGCCCAGGGGACACTGGCATTGCCCGGAGACATCTGAGTCTTCACCAGTAGCGTGATGCCACCTGGACAGGTGAAGGCCAGGGGTGCCGCTCAGCATTCTGCAGCACACGTGATGCCCCCACCAGAGAAGGATCTGGTCAAAGTGAAAGCAGTGAGGAGTGAGAAGCCCCCACTAGCGCCTGGCACACATGCCCAAGGAGCAAGGGCGGAATGTCCACTGGGAGCCACTGCACAGGCACAGGGAGGGGCAGAGGGGACACCTGCTGATGGCTGCCGTCTTGCTGTCCTTCCTTGTTCCTGACAGCAAGATCCCGAAAGGCTTGGCAGTGCCTGCTAACTGAAGTGATTGGGGACCAGAGAGGAAAAAGAATTTCGAACTAGTTCTGAATCCTAGGCTTGCTTTCATTCAGCATGTCTATTAAGATTCAGCATGTCTATTAAGTACCTACTGTATACCAAGCCCATTCTGAGCTGAGGGATACAGCAGTTAACCAAACAAAGACGGTCTTTGGGAGGAAGACGGATTGTGAAGAAAGCACACAGCATTTCTGAATAAGTGCCATGTCACAGCACAGCCTGGCATGGGTGTTGTACGTCAGGAGTTAGAATGGGTGCTGGGGAGATGTCACTGAGAGGTGCAGTCAGACTCAGACAAGGCCCAGGCCCAAGAAGCTGGGGGCAACCAGCTCCAGGATGAGCCTGGAGATGCAGACCATGCCCAGGAGGCGCTCAGTGTGGGCGCATGTGTGGGGCCCCTCTGAGACACCTGCCTTGGCAGAAGCTTGTCTTCATCTCATCTGTTTTAAAGTGTGCTCTGAGATTGGATTTTATGAGAATAGAGTATGCAGACGTTATGCTCCCCTGTGTACAGGCATGAGGGTATGAGTGTGAGTGGTTTATTTAGAAGACCTAAGGAGTCATGGATAGGGACCGGGTATGATAGAGACAGTAATAGGTGGGGACAGCAGGGGCTCATCCCTAGGGGTTTCTGAGAGGTCAATTCAGCTAGGCTCTGCTGAGGGGCTCTGCTGAGGAGATAGCTGTGGGGCACTGTCACCCCCTCCTGTCACAGACTGGGAGGCCACAGGTGTGGGGAGGAGGCTTAACCCTTCAGCATGGTGCTTCTGCAAGGCGCGGCACACAGGCACGTTGGGTTCCCCGGTGCCTGCGTGGCCGGTGCAGGCGAGGCCCACATTTGAGGAATGAAACAGCAGTTGCTGTCCACTGCTGAGTGACTCAGGAGCGTCACTGCAGCCCCATTGTCATGAAGTCGTCTTAAAACTGTCCTTCAAAATCACGACCTGCTTGCGGGATTCAGTGTTGGGACCATAAGGACTTTCAAAACCTCTGGAACAGCTGCATGCTCACAAACAGGTGGCAAGTCCCAGATCCGTGAGCGTCCTGTGATCCACACACGTGTTTACCAAAGGATGGCCGCAGAGCATTTTGCACATGAGAATTCACTATGCCCTGGTTTTATTGTACTCTCCGTAACATGGGCTCTTAAGTACAGTCTCGCTCCACAGAATGACAGCGTGATCAATGGCAGTCTGCATACAATGCTTGTCCTGTAGGGTGAGAATGGGGCTGAAGGATTCCTGTCGCCTGGTGACATTGTCACCACTCTGTGAGACACAGCAACACGTTACTCAGCGTTCACAGTGGTGCTAGTAGAAACAAACCTATTGCACCGCCGTTTAAAAGTGTAGCACAACCCACACAAGCATAGTCATCTGATCCTTGAAAAGGTGCCAAAGGATACAGTGGAGAAGAGACAGCCTGTTTAGCAAATGGTGCTGGGAAAACTGGTTACTCACGTCTAGAAGAACGAAACTGGACGCTTACTTCTAATCCTGCACAAAAGTCAGCTCACAGCCTCGGAATTAGACCACAAACCATGCACCTCCTAGACACAGGCATGGCTTTCTCAATAGGACCCTAAAGCTCAGGAAATAATACCAAGAGCTGATAAATGGGATGCCTTCACGTTAACAAGCTTCTGCATAACGTAGGAAAGATTGAGGAATGTGAAGAGAGAACCTACCGAATGGGAGCTACTCTTCTGAAAGAGGATTAATATCAAGAATATACAAAGAGCTCAAAAAAACTTTACAGCAAAAAATTAAATAAGCCAATTAATAAATAGGCAAATGAATTAAACAGACACTTCTCAAAAGAAGCAATACAAATGCCAACAAATGCATGAAAAAATGTTCAACTTCATTAGTAATTAGAGAAATGCAAATCAAAACTATACTGAGATCCCATCTCACTCCAGTTACAATGGCCGTCATCAAGAACACAACTAATAATAAATGCTGGAGAGGATGCGGAGGAAAGGATCGCTTTATCCTGTTCCTGGGTGTAGCCCGCGTGTTCAGTGGTAGCAGTCTGCGATGGCGCACAGGCCCAGCCACGCCTCCCGGCTCACAGAGGACCTCCCCACAGCCACACAGCCCCGCAGGCTCCGTTCAGGGTAAGAGCCCCTACACTGGTGTACCATTTTTTATCTCTAATACTGTGTTATGTCTTTCCTGAGTCTCTGTTTAGATTTACACCTACCTACCATGGTGCCACAGTGGCCTCTGTGTTCAGTAGAGAAACTGCCGAGCCACTTAGCCCAGGTGTGCCGTGGGCTGTCGTCTAGGTCTGTGCAGGTGCTCCCTGGCATCCCCATAATGATGCAACCGACTGACAATGCATTGCTCAGTATATCCCCATCATTCAGTGACACTGGCTGTATGCACGGATTTTACAAGCATTTGCCGTCCTTGTCACCATCCTTTGATTAGTAGATACACGAGCATTTGGGCACATGCATCTTCTGTTGTCCACCTCCTTGCTCCTGTGTCCCTAGGAGAGACTTCTGTGCTTGTGGAGCCTGGCGATGTGCTGGGCTCCTCCCCTGAGCTGGTGCTTCACGGGGCTGCTTGTCTCTGTCTCTGCAGACACACACTCGCTGTCCTGGGTTGGGGGTCAGGAGTGGAAGCCCTCAGCAGCAATGCAGGACCTCCAGGTCAAGCCTCACGCTCCAACCCAGCTTTGTGGGGGCTCCTCGTGGGTGCAGGGGCGTGGCACAGCCAGTGACCCACGTCCTGCCATCCCTCAGGTCTGTCACCAGCTCCGGTCCCCACCCCCTGGGGGAGCCACTGGGCCCCAGGAGCCCAGCAGTCCTGGCTCTGATACAGCATCTGCTCAGTTTGGAAGCATGGTCTCAACTGGCTCCTGGCCCTCTGGGGACATCTGAGACGCTCTTGGACCTGGCGGTGGGAACGTTCTCCACTGTCTGAGCCTGGGTTTTTCTTCTGTTTTGTTTTCTGTGCTGGGCGCTCGGGGAGTGTTTGCAGTCTAGAAATGCAGGAGGCTTGGTGCAGAGCCTGGAGCTCCCCCATCCTCTCCTGTCGGCCTCCTGGGTGTGGACACTGGGCCTTCTCGCCTCCCTCTCCCACTCTCGTGTCTGTCTCTTGGGTTCTGCTCTCTCATTTCAGCTGCCGTGGTTTGAGTTTTCAAGAGCATTTTCTTCTTCCCTGGGAGCCCCTTTTTGTCCATCTCACAGCTCAGAGTTGCTTTTCTTCTCTGTGTCCGAGGAAACGAATGACGATTTTGTGTGACATTTCTTCCTGCTGCCTGTCTCTCATCTGCCTCTTCTGAGTGCCACTTCTCTGCACCTGCCACGGTTTCTAACTCACAGAGACTTTCCCTGCCATGTCCTGGTTACTGGCTGGCCCTTCACGTTGGAAAGAGAGGCGTTGAAAGGCCGGGATTCAGGGCTGTGTGCGGACAGGGCCTCGAGCACGTGTCCTGTGGGACCCACGCCGTGATGCTCATCGCATGTGACCTTGCCTTGTCAGTGGTTGACTTGACAGAAACACCTTCCCAGCTTTTCTGCAGACCTGAGGACTTTTTACAGTGGCTTCCTTTGGGCTGTGGGCCCTGAGTGGCGCTCTCCTGGGGATTTAGGGAAGCTTGCTTTCCTGTTCCAGGTGCAGGGCTGCCAGGTAATGCTCCTCCCACTCTCAGCTTTTAGTGAAAACACAGGCTTCTGTCAGGAACAGCCACATCTGACCTTAAGGGAGAGGTCAGGAGGATAGTCGAGATGCCAAGCCTCTGAGATGTTGATCTAACACCAGCATCTCTGGGAGAAAAACAAATCCCTGCATGTTCTAGCCACTCAATCTACATTTTTTGTTTATTTGTTTATTTTCAGCCAAAAAATTTCAGTTGATGCACCCTCATAACTCTGGGGGAAAATTAACAAATAGGAAATGTGCTATTCTTTTTCTGTTCTCAAAATTTCCCAAGTATGGAAGGACACACCTCAAAACTTGCTGCTATAGTCTTTCTTCGTAAGGCATTATTTCCAGTGGGGAAGGTGTGGATCCTGTTAGAAGGATTTAGACTTTGGTCATCACTAAAGGGACCTCACATGAGAAGAACACCCAGGGAGTTTGCAAGGGACAGACGGGAGGTGGGGAGAATAAGACCAGGACTGAATATGGCCACTGCCTGTTTGTGTAAATAAAGTTTTATTAGGACACAGCTGTGCTCATTTGCTTTCATATTGTCTGAGGTTATGTCCTGGTCTTTCTAATTCACGGCTCAGTGGTACCATAAACTGTAACAGAACACCACCGTCTGGGTGATTTGTAAAGAATACAGGTTATTTAATTTGTTTCTGGAGGCTGGGAGGTCCGAGAACCTCGTGTCAGCACCCAGGTGTCACATGGGAGATATGCAGGCATGCCAGCTCCGTCTCTCCCTCTTCTTATAAAGCCATGATGCCATCATGGGGGCCCTACCTCATGATCCCAAAGACCCACCTCTGAACACCCTCAGCATGTGGCGTTGAGGATTAGGTTTCCAACACATGCTCTTCTGGGGACACGACCATAGCAGCTGCTGTCACCCAGCAGCAGCAGAGGGGGCCCCCCAGGCGTTTCCACCTGGGCTTACACAGAAAGTGCTTGTTGGCTCGGTTGACTGGCAGGTGCCAGTGAGTAGGGAGGGAGTGGCCACTCAGCCCAGCAGGCCTTGTCCACAGCAGGAAGCTGCAGGTGGAAGTGTTGGGCCAGGCGGTGGCTCAGAAGCACCCACTGAATGTCCCAGGGTGCTCGGGTCATGACACCAGCCTCACCCAGTGTTACACCATGCAAGGCACTTGTGGGTGTGCTGAGCCTGCACCTCCCCATTCCGGTGCCTGTGCTGGAGGCCCGGGGCCCTGTGGGAGCCAGGTGGGGAAGCAGTGGCACAGCCACCTACCCCCTCCCTACTGCAGACCTGCAGCCCGAATCAGGCCCGTCCCCTTGGATTCCTGCTGTGGTTTGGGTACCCCAGAAACTGAGCCGGAAGCTTGGTCCCCATCATAATGGTCTCGAAAGAGGGGAACTTAGCAGCAGATGGTGGGGTCTGGACCACCCTGGTGAAGGAATTAACGTGGGCCCACAGTGAGTTTGATCTCCCCGCAGTGGATTAGTGCCTGTGGAGTGAGTGGACTATGAAAAAGCAAGCCTGGCCCTGCGGCGGCTCTTGCTTCCTGGCTTGAGCACATGCCTCTTCTGTCTGCAGTTGGCTCCCTTTCCTCCCCTCCACCCTGTTCCTGCAACAAGATTCTGGCACCTTGTGTTTGGACTTCTCAGCTCCCAGAATCGTGAGCCAAATAAACCTCTTTTCTTTGCATGTTATCCAGCCTCAGGTATTCAGTTAAAACAACACAAAATGAACTAAGACGGAGTCAAAAGGAAGTTTTGGTAGTAGTTAGGACTGGACTTGCAATGCCTAAAAATACATATATTTTCACAAAGCTATTTTGACAATACAGTATTTGCCAAAGATTCATTCAAGGTGGAGAAGAGTGATTTACGGAGCATGTTTGAAGACAGTTATTTGGCAAGAGAGAGTTTTGTTGAAATGCCCTATCATGCATACCCATGGACAGAGATTTGGAAATGTGTAGCAGAAGTATGTATGCATTTGTCCTTCGACTTAGAAATCTATTTCTTTAAGTTTATACAAAAGTTAAAGCAGAAAGGATCCTAAAAGCAGTTTGCAAGGTTTTTCCCCATTACTACAGGTAACAGAAGAGATGGGAACAGTCCATATGTTTAACAAGAGGGAACTGAGTGAGCTAACCAGTTCACTGACACCACGGAGCACCCTGGGAAGGACCGAGGACTCTCTCTATACACTACAAGGGAAGAGCGAGGTGGAGGAAGAGGGTACTGTCCTGCCATTCATCCAGGAACGTGCCCTATGGCACATGTAGGAGCTTTGATCAAGGAAGGGGAATTCCTAGGACAGAGGTCCCCAAACTTGGGGTGGACACATCCCAGGGAGCACCCAATGAGCCACTGGGGGGCAGGAGGAACATATGTCTGCATCTGTTTTTACCCAAGATAATCAGGAACGAGGCTTTACTAAGTCGTAGTGGACACCTATGGTTTCCTGAGGCCCACCTGCTGGGAGCCAGGTCACCAGTGGCTGTTGCACACCGGGCAGGTCTGGGGTCCAGGGGACTCTTCTGTTCTGCACTCAGCGAGCCAAGCTGCTGTCCCCTGGGTGCCTTTGGTGTAGCCTGTCCCTGGCTTCCATTCCAGCCTTCAGCATGTCATCGATCTGGTTTATTTTTTTAAAATAAGATCTGTTTAAAATAAGAAGATGAGTTACATGCTCTCAGTACCCAGAAAGTCAGCTCCAGGTTTTCTGAGTGTTACTGTGGTGACGAATGGCAGCAGCGCCGCTCCTTGGTGGGCACGTGGTGAGAGTGCACAAGGGTGTTCGGCACAGCCAGGCCACCCCCTGCGAGTCCCGAGCTGATCTGTGAACATCACTGAGACTCTACTTATACCAACGGCAGTGTCTGTTTGCTGCCTAAAAAACACCTTTAAATCCTTAACATGGAAACATAATGTCTAACTATGTAAAAAACTTCCAAACAATTTCAGGCTATTTATTTATTTATTTATTTATTTATTTATTTTTAACCCACAAACTGGAGAAAAGTATTATCTTCTGATGAATTTTCTGGAGCTACCTACTGGTGGGCATTAGGGGGATGTGAGTTAGCAAGTTTTCATCTCCATCTCACAGGTGGGGAAACTGAGGCACCCATGGGTTACATTGCTGAGGTGGCACAGTCCATGGGAGCAGAGCCAAGATTTGGAAGTTGGCTGGTCCCAGACGTGACCTCTGGATGGCATGCTAAGCTGCCAGATTTCACAGTGTGGCCAGGGTCTCTCTTCTGGCCTCTGATTGGTTACACTGGGGCCAGAGAAAAGGTGATGTAGATCCTACTCCCCTGCCCTCCCTACTTTGGCAGCCTGCATGTCCCTTCATGACCCCAGCCTCTAATGGAAGTCCCTCCAAGCTCCTGCCAGTTCTCTCCTGGCCCAGCGAGTCCAAGGCCATTTGTTCTGCCCTACCCCTCTGGAGGTGATGGGGATGGTCCCCACCACTGCCCCAGCCACACCTGCATGAATGGCCCCTTCCTGAAGGCCTCCTGAGTAACTTGGGAGCTTCTGTCCCTGTGGGGCTCTGAATAACACAGCTGGTGGGCACTGCTACTGTCCAGGCCTTTGGATCCTTAAGCCCAGACCTCAGTTTGCCTCTGTTGGTTTGTACACACTTCAAGCAGCGAGAAGTCATCGCCTGTTTTCTCTCTGGGTTGGATGTCAGAGTGTGCGTACCCCTGGGGTCTTGGAGTGATTGAAACCACGTGGGCTGCCAGGTCTCGGGCCTCATCCCTGCACCAGGTCGGCTCCCACCCCC
>NW_025999968.1:60127816-60133787 GCF_001458135.2 Marmota marmota marmota
CATCATGCTTGAATTGTGTCTCCTAATTTCCCAAGTTGAAGTCCTAACCCCCCGTGCCTCGGGAGTGACTGTTTGGACACAGTGATGTCTTTACAGAGGTGACTAAGGCAAAATGAGGTCCTCAGGGGGTGGGCTCCACTCCAGTCTGTCTTGTGTTCATGTAAGAGGAAACTAGGATGCCCTGAGAGACACGGGGCTCATGCACACAGGGGACAGCCATGTTGACAGGCAGCAAGAAGACGGTCCTCCGTGAGCCACGGGGAGAGGCCACCTGCCCCTGCCTTGGTGTTGGACTCTCGGCACCAGAACTGGAAAGCATAGGACTTCTGTTGCTTAAGCCATCTGGTCTGTGCGGCTGGAGCTGACTCCCCTCACTCTCCCCAGCCGCTGGCCAGGTCCAGGGCTCCCGCTTTCCCCCTGCAGCTGCCGTGGTCATCATACGTGCATCCTCACACTGTGTCTGTCCATGCTGGGTGACCAGGTCCCTCAGTCTTCTTGTTCCAACTTTATGTTGGCAGGAAGGACGAGACCGATGGGGTGCACACCCGGTCCCGTACAGTGACGTCCCACCTGGCTTTATTTTCTGGATTCATAAGAAAATGTGTCCTATGAATCTGGTTCTCCAACAACTGCATGTTAACATCATAGTAATTCACTGAGCCACCCAGCTCTTGCCACCCCAGAGCCAATTTTAAGGGGAACAAGAGGGTGAAGTCAATTTGTTTTTCACAAAGCAAGACACCTCCACTTAGGGCAAAAATCGTGACATTCAGGTGAATCAGAAAATTATGACATTGCTTAAAGCCAGTTATCCCAGAGCTGTCCACGCTTCTGAACACGTAAAACCAAGAGGACTGGAGTGTTTGGTACAAAATCCAGCTCTTAAAGGCTGGGGCTTTCTGCTGTGACTCTTACCTGCCTCTCCGCCTGGCAGGTCATTGATCTGCAAACCTGGCAGCTTCCTTGGGCAGAGAAGATTTAAGGTGGAGAGGCCAGCTCAAGCCTCCAAATCGCCTGGGAGCTGGGCGGTGGATGGAGAGCAAGGCAGGCTCACGGGAGCTGTCTGCCCTCCGCAAGGCTCAGGACGCTGCCCGTGTAAATCAGAGTTCAGGAAACTGTGCGGTGAAACGTTATTTCAAACTCTGCACTTAATGCCCTTTTCCAAAGATCTATTCTGCAGTGGAGGAGATAAAATTTGAATTAATTCTGGCCATTTTAAACAGTAATCAATATTTTTTCAAACTAGTAAACCCAGCATTTTTTAGGATCATTGACAGTGATTAAAACTAAAATATAGTCGTTTTAAGACCCTGTTGAAGGCTGACCAGTGGAGGTACTGGGTTGGTTGGGGCAGGGGGTGGGGAGCATTGAGAAATCTCTATGTGCAAATCTCCTCTTTGTCTGAGGCCAGCTTTTAGATAATTTTTAATTTTTTGGGAAATTTTAAGATGTGTGATGCGATTTTCACTATGAATTATTTCAAAGATCTTCATGCTAAGTGACCAGCCAAGACGGTGACAGATTTTGTTGAGTGTGTCGTGGTGTGGATCACACTGAGTAGATGTGCACAGGAACCGTGCACTCGAGTGTCACTCAGGGATGAGTTCTGAGCAAGGCTTAGTTAGGCAATTCCATCACTGTGGGACCGTCCTGCTCAGATGGCATAGGTCAGTCGCTCCAGTGGCCCTTGGTACAATCCAGCAAGGCTGCAAACACGAGATGGGTGTGGCTGCTGCCTGCACACTGTCTTATGGTGAACTTTTCTGTTACAAGTGGAAGAGTCATGCTCAATAATGATGGAAGTAAAGCCTATTAATAAGTAAACTGGTAACAGCTAATATATATCATTATCAATGGCACGAAATGTGCGTGACCCTGTGCACGGCTTGTCCACACCAGCTCCACAGAGCATGCGGGGCTTTGCACCCAGCGACTTGATTGATGTCTTGGTGATGGGATTTCTCAGCTCCATGAATAATCTTATGGGACCCCTGTCACCTAGAGTCCCTCGTTGACTGAGGCCTACAGCGTGTGGCTGTAGGTAGATGTTTGGTGGGTGGGGTGTTGAAGGACACTGACTTCAAATGGGACCTCGAGGCAGTGTTGAGGTGGCGGCAGGATAGGAGCGTCACCATGCCCAACATGGGGAGCGCTCCAGGGTATTCACAGCCTGCCCCTCCACTAGACTGTGGACTCTGGGCAGGACACTGTCCAGTAGGCTGCCAGGTGGGAGAGGAACCACTGGGAGCAGTCAGGTGTTTGGCCAGGTGGAAGTTCAGTGAGGACAGGCTCCAAGTCCCTCTGTTGAGGTATCTGTCCCCAGGAAGAGCATCGCCCTGCTTCGGGTAGGTCCTCATTACATACTGTTGACTTAGAGTGAACGGGAGGGCGTCGTGAAAGAGGCTGTAACATGCTAGGGCATACATGAGCACGCCCCCATGACCCAGGACTGAGGACAAATGTGGTCACCTGTCGGTGACAGTGACAGCAGAGCGGCCCTCCTGGGCTCGTCAGCCGTGCCCACATCTGCTGGTCATCAGTCACCCAGAACCTCGTTGAGGAACAGATTCCGGATTCCAGACCGCGCCCCCTGGGTTGGGGATTCCATGCTTTTCTACACGTTCCCTAAGTTCCTGGGTGATTCCAGTAATCAGCCAGGACAAGATGACGACCCCAGTCTCCTGTCAAGTCTTTAATTATCATGTTCATGATAAATCCTAGTCTAGTTGTTGATTCGTAAGGCAGTAGCTCTGTCTGCCCGTGAAGACAGCCTTCAACAGAGTCAGATGTGCCCTTGGCCTTCACCTGGCCTACTCTGGACAGGGAGCACACAGCAGTGAACAGTGACCAGGAGTCCTTGCCCGCGCGGAGCTTGCATGTTAGAGTGGCATATCGTAAACATACAGTAGGGACGGGGACAGGGGCTGTGAGGAAACCGTCAGGCGGGGCAGAGTACAGGAGCAGGGAAGGGTGGCTAATTTGTGCAGATGGCCAGAGACGGCCTCTGGAGTGAGAAGCCCCGGGGCAGAGAGGAGGACGGGAGATGAGTGGGAAGGTGTTCCAGGCAGAGGGGGCACCCACTGAGAAGGCCCTGAGCCACACGTGCACTCACCTCCCGGACCCCAAGGAGACCCAGGAGAGGGAAGCCCTGTAGGTAGATCCTGGGCGAGAAGGTCCGGGAAAGGGGAGTGGGTTTCCTGTTGGGAAGAGTCTCATGGTTGAGGGGTTGGCTGTGGTTTTGGAAATGCCTTCCCTAACACTCAGACCAGCTGTCCAGGAGCAGCTGGGTATTCAAACGAGAGGCTCCAGACAGACACCTGCTTGAGAGCCCATGTGCAGAGGTGGCATTAGAGCCAGGACAGCAGGTGCACGCCCCGTGCACAAGCCTAGGTGGAGAGGAGGGGAGGCCGGGAATGGGGCCTGGGCTCCTGCACCCTAGAGGAGGTGGGGAGGAGGGTCCTGGGAAGGCACAGCCAGGAGGCTGGAGCAGAGCCAGGATGTGTGGGTTCCTGGGAGCTGAGGGAAGCGGGTCATGAACCAACCATGATGACCAGGGAGAGGGGGCCTGGCGGTAAGCTTTGGCACGTGAGGGAGAGAAGAGCCATTTTTGTGGGGTGGTGGGCTCCAATGAAAGTGGACAGAGGATTTGGAAGCTGGGAGCCCTGTGGGCTGTTTCCAGGGGTTTTTCTACAGTGGAAGACAAGTGTGGGTGGAGTTTGCCTGATCCCTTCCTAAGGGGATATAACATGCTCTCTGCAAGTGGGTGGGCACGATCCTGGCAGAGGAGGGACCATCAACGCTGCAGGGGAGAAGACGGAATTGGGGATCTGCTGTGCTAGTGGGCAAAGGTGCCCAGGCCCAAGGAGAGGGGCAGGATCTGTGGTACCGCTGCCCGTCAGACACATGACACTTGGCACACAGGGTTCTCACCTGTGTTTGAGGGTCTGTGGAGATTTCTGGGTTTCTTCTATTTCTAGAATGTTCTGGAAGAAGTCCATGTGACTGTTTTTTACTGTGGTTAGGAAAACATCTGTATTGCACTGGCTGAGACACAAAAGAGGGCTATTTCTTTCATTCTCTCCAAGGTCTGCGTCCTTTCAAAGTATCGGACATTGTAAAAATGCAAAAGTGCGCAGAGACTTAATGTTTTTCCTGAAAAGAATTTACTGGGAAGGCCTTTAACAGATCTTTCTGGCAGAGAGTGGTGTCTTTGATTGCCATATGCCCATTAAAATACTTTTTTTTTTTCTTGTGGATTTAACAAGAGAAAAAAACATCAAAGCCTCTTATGAACTGCTTAGAAATAACCTGCTTCTTAAGTGGCTGGTCTGGAATTAGAGAAGGGGACAGACAGCAGCCTTTCTGTGTGACACGTTCCAGGTGGGGCTGCGCAGAGGGGTGAGGAGCGTGTCGGATGGGAGATGACGTTTCAGATCTTAAGGTTTCACTGAAAGGCGGGTCCCGGCATCCACGTGGGGGTGAATGCTGGTGGCTCTGGGTTACAGCCATGGCCATTAGCACACTGTGTAATCCCCGAGCTGCTAAGAGGTGCCCCTGCCTCTGTGACCTGAGAGCTTACATCCATCTCCTGTTTTCAGTGCACTTAATCATAGTCAGTAGTTGAGAATGTATTTTCATAGATAAAATCAACTCCCAGGGCTCTCCTTGCAAGGCCATTCAGCCGGCCATTTTTAAATACAGCGAGGTCATTATCCACTCATCTTTGTGCATAATTCAGAATAATGGATGGTTGATTGGCAGCCCACCTCTCCATTTACCCCCTACCACTTTTGTGTTTTACATTGTATTCAGATTGGTGATGGTGCCTTGAGAATACCTTCATGAACACAGATTGTTAACTGTTTCACGGGTGTTGAGTGGCCAAGGAGAGAGCTTAGAAGTTCAACTCCCCAATCGTGGATAGACCCTGTGTGAACTGTGCTTCGTCCCCCACTGTCCCACAGTCAGAGCAACAGGGATGGACACCTGTCATGAAAAGAGAGGCATGGAAGCCAGGAAAAAGCAAATTCCCTTCATCCCTGTGACCTGGCACCTGGCGGCTGCTAAGTATTCATTGAAAAATGAATTTCCCTTAAAGAATCAAAAGGAGAGTCTAGTCTCAAACAGCTATTTGCACACTCATGTTCACATCATGCTTCACAATAGCAGATAGGTGGGAGCAGCCCAAGTGTCCACTCACCGACAATTGAGTAACAAGATGTGTATATGTCTTAGTTCAGCTGCTGTAACAGCTGTTAGACTGTGTGGCTTATAAAGAGTATGAATGCATTTCTCACTCTTCTGGAGCCTGCAAGTCCAAGGTCAAGATGCCAGTGTGGTCAAGTCTCAGAGAGCACTTTCCCAAGGGTGTAGGCTGCAGACTTCTTGTTGCACCTCACGAGAGCTCTTTGGGTCTTTTTACAAAACCAATAATCCCATTATTTGTGGCCCACTTCTTTATACCATCAGTTTAGGGGTGAGGATTCCACCTCTGTGGGGACAGAGACACCCAGGCCATAGCAACATGCAGTGGAATTGAACCTCAAGAGGGAAATCCCACCCTCACAGGCTACCACGTGGGTGAGCCCTGGAAGCACGGTGCCAGTGACAGAGACCAGCCACAGAGGCCACTCCTGCACGACTCCACTTACACAAGGTCCCTCGAGTAGTCAACTGAGGGACAGTTGCTGGGGGGGGGGGGGGGCAGGCCGTAGTGTAGGGCTTCAGCTCCGCTAGGTCAGAAGAGCTCTGCAGGTGAGGTGGCCGCCACACACCAAATGGCTGAAGGAGGCTGAACTGTGCATTTAAAGTGGTTAAGATGGTAAGTTTTGTGGTGCGTATTTTACAGCAATTAAAAAAAGTAATAAAGGACACCTAATACTTAGAATAGGGGCGAGTGACCAGTGCACAACAGTGACCTGAAGTCTCTCCTGTTGGGGCAGCAGGTAAGTGTGCTTTCTCTCCCTCCCCC
>NW_025999968.1:60133812-60191772 GCF_001458135.2 Marmota marmota marmota
TCCCTTCTCTCTCTCTCTCTCTCTCTCTCTCTCTCTCTCTCTGACTCTCACTAAAAACATTGGCAACATTGGAATTTTGGGGACCAGGGTGAAGTTGACCATGTCCTTTTACTGAAAGTTCAGGTCTGATGTGGCTTCTCAACCAGTTTCCAGCTCTTGACAAAGGGGGACATTTAGTGACGCTCCAGAGATTTGGGGGGAGTGAAGACTTAGACTTACGCCTGAGGGGAATCCTGGGGGCCCTGGGAGATGTGCAGGCAGAGCTGTGTCCTAGGTGCACACTAGGTTCCCCAAGCCCTGAAAACGCAGGACAGGCTCTCGGGGCCCCAGGGCTTCAGCTGTCCCTGGGTAGGAGGAGGCTGGTAGAAAGGCTTCCATGTCCTTCCGTCACTGCCCAGCCATGGGGACCAGGCTTCTTCTTAACGCCTGCTTTATCTGACGTGGTTCAGTGGGGCCTGTCCTTTCCTTGGGAAAAGGAGCCTTGTCTTTCTGGAATAAATGAATGAAGTCCAGCCTGCGACACTCGCACGTGACTGTAATCAGCGGGCCCACATCCTGCCCGGAGGCAGACTGGAAGCTCAGAGGCTTCCGGAAACTCCACAGCCCCGGCGGGTCTGCAGGAGACTGGCGTCGTGCATGGAGAGAACGCTGCTTGTTCTCCTCCTCTCCACCCGCTGCTTCCTGGTCTCCCCTGAGAACGCTGTCCAAGCAGTGGACGTCTCCAGCCCACCTGTCATGCGGTAATGATCCTGCTCCTCCTGACCTGGGGCTCCCACCTGTGGAAACTAAAAACAGGAGGCAGCTTTCAGCCTCGCTTCCCGCTTAGTCTTTCCATGTCCAGACTCGGAGGGAACCAAGCCCCGAGGATACTGCAGCATGTGCAGACAGCTCCTCAGGTGGGACACCCACTCAGGTGGGTCAGCTCTCCAGGTGGGACAGCTGCTCAGGTGGGACAGCTCCCCAGGTGGGACGCTCCCCAGGTGGGACAGCTCCCCAGGTGGTACAGCTGCTCAGGTGGGACACCTCCCCAGGTGGGACAGCTCTTCTGGTGGGACAGCTCCTCAGGTGGGACAGCTCCCCAGGTGGGACAGATGCTCAGGTGGGACAGCCCCCCAGGTGCTATAGCTGTTCAGGTGGGACAGCTCCCTGGGTTAGATACCTCCCCAGGTGAGACACTCCCCAGGTGGGACAGCTCCTCAGTTGTGCAAATGGTTCTGTGGGCTCTGGTGAGAAGGTGAGAGGGCCCCTGTGTCTGGTTCTACCCCTGCTCTGCTGGTCACCGGCCTGGCAGCCTGGCACCACAGTCCCGACCCTGGGGCACCCGGGGGCTGGTCTGGTGCCGAGGAGGACTTGCACATGGCTGTCAGCCTCATTCTCCGCAGCCTGTGTGGATGAGGGGGCCTGGGGATATCAGTGAAGCACACCACACAGAAGGAGGAGACAGAGGCCTGGGAAGCACAGGTGTGTGTTTTGTTTTGGGTTTTAGTATCAGGGATTGACCCAGAGGTGCTTAATAACTAAGCCACATCCCCAGTCCATTTTTTTTTTTTTATATTTTATTTAGAGACAGAGTCTTGCTGAGTTGCTTAGGGCCTCTCTAAGAGGCTAAGTCTGGCTTTGAACTTGTGAGCCTCCTATCTCAGCCTCCCTAGCTGCTGGAATTACAGGTGTGTGCCAATGTGCCCAGAAGAAGCCACAGCTTTTAAGGGGGGTGGCTTAGGGCTTGCTTTCTCTTTCTCCCCACCCCTCGGTGTGTCTACCCACTCTTGGAGGAACTGGGTGGCACATGCAGGGTGCATCTCTCGAGCTTTCTCAGGGTGGAGAGGTATTTAAAGCCCTAGTGACTCTGAGACTCTTGCCTTCTCGGGAGGGCGGGAAATGACTGTGCTCCCGGGAGGGAAGACATCACAGGCCACCCCGGTGCCCCTCGTTCAGCAGAGACAATAAGGAGGTTTTTGGGGTTTGTGTGTGTAATTTATTTTTTTTCCTTTAAATATTTTTAGTTGTAGATGAACACAATACCTTTATTTTATTTATTTATTTTTATGTGATGCTGAGGATCAAACCCAGCGCCTCACCCGTGCCAGGCAAGCGCTTTACCACTGAGCTACAGCCCCAGCCCTAATTTTTGTTTTTAAAATTTATTTTCAAGCTTGAGATAAAGTTCACATATCACTTGGAATTCACTGAAGGGCACAGCCTGGTGGCTTTTCGTATGAACAAAGAGTTGTGCGGCTGTCCCCATAGTCTGTGTGGGATGTCTTCATCATCCTCAGCATTAGGCATCACTCCCCGCTCCCAGAGGAGAGCTGCGGGGCTGGGCACTGCTGTGGCCACAGTGGAGGAGGGTACAGCGGCATGGGAGGCGACAAGGCCACAGTGGGGGCACCGGTGCCAGAGGGAGAAAAGGACGAGGGCTTTGCTCCACTCAGACTTCCACTACTTCATCCTCTGCCTAGTTCACATGCTGCGGTGGCAACCAAAGGGGAGAGAGGGCTGCCGCAGGTGCCACGCAAGAAGAAGCTGTTGTTGTGAGGCCCAGAACTCACCAAACCCAGGAGGGGATCCTGCCCTGAGAAACCCCAGGCCAGAGAGTTCCAACTACCTGGACTTGAGTGTCCTGGGCAAAATGGGTTCAGTGATGTTGATATCCTCACATTCCTCCACCCATCCACCCATTCATCCATCCACCCACCCATCCATCCACCCATCTATCCATCCATCCATCCATCCACCCACTCCCCATNATCCATCCACCCACCCATCTATCCATCTATCTACCCTCCCATCCATCTACCCATCCATCCATCCATCCACCCACCCATGCATTCATCTTCACCTTTGTGGAAGCTGCCAGGGTCACCCAGGAAGCAGTGGGAGGCGAGGCTTCCACAAAGGCACTGTGATCAGGGTAGTCAGGACACACAGGCTCTCAGAGATGGGGGCTGAGGGAAAGGGATCAGAGGAGCTTGGGCACCAGGGGACCCTGTGGGCGTTGGCTGAGACAGGGCCGAAAACAGACATCGAGACGGCGGTCTGTGTGGCCCTTCAGTTGGACCCTCTTGGACGGAACTCTGCTGTGGTCACCCCCAGCTGTTCCCCCAGGTCACGCGTCCATCCCAGCATCACCTGCATGAGGACCAGGTGGTGGCAGGACCACCGAGCGTCCTGTGCCCAGTCCGCAGTGCTGTGCGCACCCTTCCCACTGAGTCCAGACTAGTGGCAGGGAGAGGAAGAATGAAGGGCTGACTACACTCTGGCCCAGGTTGGGTTTAGCAATGAGACATTTAGGAGATGGGTCTGGGAAGACATCCTCACCAGCCCTTCTTTGAGTAATTGAAGCCTCATATGCCAGGTGATTTCTAGGGACATGATACATATATGGTTTCAGGTGCTGCTCAGAGCAACAACCATGAACCCAGGTGACAGGAGAGCACTGAGACTCAGGTAGGGTGTATAAACCTCAAAGGTTGCACAGCCAACTGCAGATTGAGCCTGGGTTTGAATTCAGCTAGCATAACCAAAAATCCAGTGTTTTTGCACACAACCCTGCTTTCTTTAGCGAGTGTTAGCAGGCTATATCCCAGGACCAGAGCTAGAAAATGAACTTGAATGTGTCATCTTATGAATCCCATGAACGAACATGTTGCCAGCATACTTAAGAGCATTAGCTTCAGGATTGGGATAAAAATCCACACTGCCCCCCTCCACCTTAGTGATTTGTCATTTACACTTTCATTGACCAAGATGAATTGTTTGAAAAGTTTGCAAACTCAGAGAGTCTTCTTCCCCTGCTCCATAATTCTCCTCTCACCTGGGAAGGGTCCCAACGTCAGGGTAGCAGGGCTCCCAGAGGATTCTGAGCTGGGTTTGGTTTTGGCTTTGAGTGACCTTGGAGGTTCTTGGCGGAAGCATCTCCTGCACCCTAAATGCCCCTGCACTCAACCTCAACTTCTGCAGCCAGTCTGCATCTGCCCATGCTGGGCACCCAGCGGCAAGCTGTGACCACGTTTCAGAGTCCACAGCTGAGCCTGCGTCCCTCTCTGCATCCACTTGGGGGTTGTGGTTTTCCCCAGAGCAGCTGGGACCCTGTGTCTCCCAGCGCGTGTTTTTCTGGAGGAGCCCCGCTGCAGTGGGAGGCCACATACGAGCCTGCACGTGCTCGCACGGCCAACTGGAATCAAGTGCGTCAGCCTCCTTGCAGCCCAGTTCTGGGACAGCTGTTCATGTTAAGTGGGGCTCTTGAAAATGATCTTTTCCCTTCCTTGATAAAAAACAACCTTAATTTTAGATTAGGGAGAAATGGAATGTGGCAATTAGCTTTTGCTTTCTTCAATGTGCTTAAGTCAATGAGACTCATTTCTGGAACCGGATGTTGAAAGAACCCAATGAAGGAAGTCAGTGCCGACTGTCACGTGTAGGGACTGTGGGCAAACAGCCCGTGTGGCCGGCGGAAGGCGCTGGCTGCCGTGGGCTGGGCCTGCAGCCTGCCTCCAGCAGATGGGCCGCTAATGCAATTAGGAACCGTGGTGTTAAATGAGCCATTATTTAAATTATCTGCCACTTTTCCTATCTATTAACCGGCTGAAAAAGAGTGGTGTCTGAGAATCCCAGGCTGATCACCAACCAGCTGAGTCACCTGGCTTGTCCCTTATGCCACACTTCACCTATTGCAGCGATCAACAACTGTCTTTAGGGCCATTGCTTGGTGTGTCAGCTGGAGATTAGGAGGATCTGGACACAGGTGCAGGCCATGTGCAGGTTTCTGCAGCTCATGAGAGTTCTTGGCCCTGGGAGGCTCCTGGCTTCCGGACTACTGTCTGCCTGTTTCCGCCGGGGACTCTGAGTGAGGTGACACCTGGTCTTCAGGGAGCATATCAGCTCATTCAGAAGTGCTACGGCAAATTACCCAGAAGCCTTCTGCCAGCCTTCTGGAGAAGGCTGCTTCCTGGTTCACAGAAATGATACCCTCTCTTCTCACTGTGTCCTCAGGTGGCAGGGGAGAGCTCTCTGGGCACCTTTGTCAGGTGCGGCCCTAGTGACCCAATCACCTCCCAGGGGCCCACTGCTGAAGCTAGCCAGCTGGGGTGAGGTGGGCACACACCCTCAGACCATGGCCAGACCTAAGGCTCTCGCTTTTCTCCACCCCAGGGGTGGGCAGGGAGGCAGGGAGGAGTGGGTTGTGCAGCCGGCACCACCAGGGACTTCAGGAGACCACACAGGGCACCCTGGGTGCTGCCTGCCTGAGGAAGGTCCCCCTGCACCAGAAGTTTGCTTTGGGCTGAAGGCTGCTCCCAGGAGCACTCACCCCTGGCCACTCCAGGCCTGCCCTGGGTGCTGGACAGGCTCGGTCCTGCCGCAGATAAGATGCCAAGGTTGGGGTGAGTGTGAAGGAAGATGGGGTGCCGTGACCTCTGCCTCTTCTTGCTTCTGACTTGGGTTGTGCTGGGAGTTCAGGACGTGGGCCTGCAATTATCTGTGTAGCAACTGGGAAGGTAACTAAGGTTAGCCGATTGTCGAAAACCGAAAGCCCTCTTTGCACACACACTCATCGGGAGGTGGCAAGCTGGTTTTCTCTACCCGTGTCCCCTCTGCTCCCAGTGCAGCCCCTGTAGATCCCCTGTTTTAGCCAGCTTTTCATTTCTGTGACCAAAATACCTAACAGAACAACTGAAAGGTGCAAAGGTTTGTTTGGGGTCATGATTTCAGAGTTCGTAGTCTGTAGCTCTGGGTCCGAGGTGAGGCAGCACGTTGCGGGGGAAGGGCCCAGAGGCGGAAGCTGCTCCCATCATGGTGGGGTCAGGAAGCAGCCAGAGAGAGAGGGGAAAAGGGCCATCAGAAGATGCAGCCTTCCAGCCACCAGTCCTCCAGCCACGCCCACCTGCTACAGTGACCACCCTGGTCAGCCCATTCACACTAGGATGGACTGATTAGGTCATGGCTCTCCCAATACAGTCATTTCACCTCTGAACTTTCCTGCATTGACAAAGGATCACTTGGGGGACATATCACCTCCAAATCATAATACTTTGCATCTGAAGGAACAAGAGATGAGTGAATTCCTATTAGTCGAAGGGGTCTATCCCTTTGACTTGGGGGACCATCCAAAATGGACTAAGGAAAAGGCTTTGCCCTCAAAGCTCACTGAGGGAAGAGATGGCAACTTGGAGGAATTAGGGACAATGAAAGAATTCAGGGGTGCCAAAAATCAGAAACGTGTGGATCACCTTCCTCTTGGAGGCTGTCTGTGGGACGTGGGACTCTGTCAGGTCACAGAGACGGGCACTATGTGTGCCTTGTCCTGAGCCCCCATCCTGGCAGAAAGGGTGAGAGACGTGTTGGGAACGATCGTTCCTGCTAAAGCTCACGATGGTGTTGGGAAGCGGGTCTCCCAGAGGTGCTGCGGTGTGGAGGACTGTGCTTGGGATGGATTCCGGCCAGGGCGGGGGTACTTAGCTTGCAGCTGGGTTCTCTTGCTGTGTGAAGCCCCACCAGATTGTGACCCAGCAAGACGGCCCTCACCAGATGCAGCCCTTCCATCCAGGACTTCAGCCTCCACAGCCATGTCCATCAAATAATCCCCTTGCTTATGATTCTCCCAGTCTGTAGTAGCAGCAAAACCCAGACTCAGACAAGGTGTTTATAATTGTATAAAAAGAAGCAAAAAGGCCCCTAGTACATGCCTTTGTAAAGCTGAGTAAGCTCTGTCTAGCAGGGCCAGGCATGTGCCCAAGCACATCCCTAAAGGAACCTTCCTGAAGAATCCCTTAGATTCAGATTGCTCTGGGATAAGCCCAATTTCCTTGGCTGGAGATTTATGTCCCTTGGGATGTCGTGAGTTTGCACCAGGGGTCACCAACAACTGAATTTTATTGACTGTATATTTCCACCTGGGTGTCTAAAACTGCACATCTTCACCCTCTTCACCCTCTTCCTGGAGGAGGTGAGGGGGACCTGCCCTGCACGGGCTCCAGGTAGCAGGACATGGTTTGACCCCAAGGCATGTGTGCATCCAGCCCTCCTGCTCAGGAAGCAGAGGTGGAATTCTTGAGACACAGGGCAGACCGGCTTCTAGGGGCTTGAGACGTAGGAGGAATGTTGTGCGTGTGACCCATCCAGGGCCCACCCGCCATACCATGTGTGTGATGGTCGGCTCTGCCTCCTGATTATGTATCTCATTCGGGGAGCACATTAGAGAAGTAAGTACCATAATGACAGATTGCTATTGTGGGGCAGGATTCCTCCACGTCTTCCTTCTGGTCCTCTAGAGTAAGCCATCCAAGGTCTTCCACCCTCTCCTATGTTGCCCATACCTGGAAGGTGCTCCTGCAGATTGCTTTACAAGTGGATTGACAGCCTTCCTTTGCCTGCTGTACGCACCCCCTGCTGTCTCCCTCCCTGGAAGGCTCTTAGCCCTGACTTTCACTGAGTCACTCAACAACTCTACTGAGTACCTACTAGGCCCTGGCACTGTCCAAAGCACTGGGATAGAGAGATGCCCATATGTGCATCCTGCTGTCACAGAGGGCACCCTGTGCAGGGACTGTCATTGGAGAAGTTGGGCTCCAGCGTGGTAATGGTGTGTAGGCCCCGGGGTATGGAATCCTCTGGAACCCTCTCCACTTAAGGCAGGGGAAGAAGTCCCTGTGACAGAGAAGGAGGGAAAACAGGACAGCAGTACTTCTGAAGTCACAGAACACCAGGGCCTCCATCAGGCCAGACGACCATGGGATAAGGGTACCCAAGGTTGCTGGTGAGCTTGGTCGGCCCTGGAGGGTATGTCGGAAGCTCCATCTTGGCAGGTTGCTGACCAAAAGGGAAGGGAGAGGTTGAGACCCATGGTGGCCCATGGTGGGTGCTTGGCGGTCACGGGAAAGAGAGTAGTGGCTGGAGGGAGCTTGCTTTGGATTTTGCTGCTTCTAAGACGTTGACAAAAAAGTGAGTTTGCTCAATTCTTGCAGTTCTGCCTTCCTAATCTGTCTGGATCACAGCTTCAGAGGTCAAGTGCCTGGGGAAAGTTGTTTTTTCCTCTGGATCTTGGACTCCGCAGGGGCCAGGACACCCGGCCCCGCTCCCAGCGCGTGTACACACACACACACACCCTGTTACTGCTCTGACTCCCTGTCCAGGGCCCTGCACAGGAAGGACCCAGCCCTGCCTGCAGAGGCCCTCTGAGCCTGCTGGGATTGAAGGAATGAAAAGTCAATGAGCCTGTTAATCCCAGAGGCTGAGGCAGGAGGATCATGAGTTCAAAGCCAGCCTCAGCAACAGGGAGATGCTAAGCAGCTCAGTGAGACCCTGTCTCTAAGTAAAATACAAAATAGGGCTGGGGATGGGGCTCAGTGGTCAAGTGCCCCTGAGTTCAATCCCTGGTACCCCTCCCTTCCCCACCAAAAAAAAGTCAACGAGGATGGGAACAACAGACCCATCTCTGGTGGAGGCAGGTTTCCCCTTGGGCCACTGTGTCAGGAGGAAGTGGAGCAGTGGACTCTGCAGAAGCTGCACAGTGTGGGAGAGTAGCAGGCAGGAGGCAAGACCTCAGATCTTGCTGGACCTTCCCACCTCTCCCGGTTGCTGGTTTTCTTGGTTATAAAGTACCCATGCCATGATGTCCTATATGCTTCTGAGTCAGGTTAGGTCACGCTTTGAATGTGTGAAAGCATTTTCTGAATTTGTGACTTCAGTATCCTTTTAGGAGTCTGAATGATATAGTCTAGAGCTGGGCTGGTGTGCACACAAGTGTGCATACAGTAGGAGTGCATGCACATGAAGTGAACCCAAAGATGCAGGTTGTGATTTTAGAAATCCCTGGGACATGGATAGGAGGAGGAGGACACAGGGCCATGTGACGTGAGTGTGTCAGTCCACGTAAAGACAGCCGCAGATTGTATTTCTGAGTTGTGCGGGATGAGGGGTCTGGAAGAAGCCCACAGGCTGAGTTTTGGAGCGCCAGGTACATCAGTGCATCCTGGGAAACTTGTAGGCGTTGATGGTCTTTTTTCCTTTGCCGTTGAACTCCTTGGACAGGTGGGGCTGCATCTCAGGGAGCACAAATAGTGTTAACGTGTCTGCCTCTGATGCTGCGGAATGGCCTCCGGGGGTTTCTGCCCCTGGATTTTCATCCACTCCTGACTTGGAGCCTGCTTTGTTTATTTGGGGCAACTTCTGTCCTCAGATTGAATATGTAAGAATGACCTGTCACCTGGTGGCCTGCTTACATGGCCACAGCTCTGGACTGAATGCTCTTGAAAACTGACTTCTAAGGAAATCTCAGGGAGGTGTGACTGTCCTGAACTCCTGGGCAATGAGAAGAGATGGTCGGTGTGAAGCACTGCAGCCCACGCCTGAGTCTGACTGTCTCTGTGCTGTGTTCTCTGCCTCTGCAAAGGAGCAGCAAGGCCCAGGACGGTGTCAACAAGCCTGTTTATGAGGTGGGAGGCAGGGGTGGAATTCCAGACCCAGGAGAGCAGGGCGGAATGTCTGCCCAGAAAGCTCCCGGGCACTGGGACTATTGTATGGAGGACAATAGTCTTGCTGCCACCTCAGCCAGGCCTGGGGTGTGGGAGCTGCCAGTGTGGACATGGAATGCACGCCTGCCT
Organism: Marmota marmota marmota; assembly: GCF_001458135.2. Taxonomy (NCBI): domain Eukaryota; kingdom Metazoa; phylum Chordata; class Mammalia; order Rodentia; family Sciuridae; genus Marmota; species Marmota marmota. Next base: position 60,143,412 of record NW_025999968.1, read on the forward strand.
GGCAGAGCCCGCGGGCGCTGGACAGCCGGGCCGTGCTGGCATTTCGCCTGCGTCTTGCAGCTGCTGGGTGCGAGGTTGCCAGAGAGACCCGGGAAACGCGGGTGACGTGGCATGCTTCTGAGACTGACAGCAGGCCTGGGGGATAGCTGCTCCTGTTCAAGATCCCATAGCTTTTATCATCTGTGGCTTTGATGACCAAGAAAAACCTCTGCAACCGTGTGCAGGAGTCAACCTCGAGGGTGGCGACATCCCTTGCCTCGCAGGCACACTGCCCTCTTGAAAGCTGGGACTCCTGGACTGGCCCCAGGAAGGGATCCCAAGTGTTCTAGGGCTCTGTTGGTCTTCACCCTCCCAAACCCCTTCACCCAGCAGCTTCAAAGCTCGTCTTGCCCCCAGGGAACATTTACACTCAGGACGTGGACAGGACGAGGAGGACACAGGGCCATGTGACGTGGGTGTGTCAGTCCGTGTCAGCTCCTACTGGTGTCTGCTGGTCAGGCACTAGCCTTGGCACTAGACAGGGTGCTTTGGAACCCATTCCAATGGTAAGACCCCAGGCCTCACTCTTCCGCATGGACCACACATGTGGCATGGAAGCCAGCTCTGCAGGCAGTGAGGAGGCTCAGAGACAGGCCCACCTCGAAGATGGACAGTATGACGCGCTGACAGGTGTCCACATCCATTCACGGCACCTGTCAGCGCAGAGTGAACGGGATGTCAGGGGTTGCTGGTCAAACTGAAAGTCAGACGAGGCAGGAGGGACTCCCCTTAGAGCCTTTCTGGGGCTCTCAGCCCTGCCGACACCTAGAGTTTGGACTTCTCCCCTCCAGAACCTGGAGAGAATAGGCGTGTGTTGTTTTATGATGCCCCGGCAGGGGTATGTGCTACGGCAGCCCTAGAAGACCAATGGGAAAGTTGAGCCCCTTTGTCCAGGAAAGTTGAATCCGCCAACCAGTGTGAAGTCGGACGGATACCGTGGAACTGCGAGGCCAAGGAAGCAATCTCCAGGTGCCAGGGAGAAAAGGAAAGAGTAAGACAGGCTCAGGTTTCCCTCAAGTACTAGAGAAACGTATATGTGCTGTTCAGAGGAACACGTGACTCAGGCGTGTAGAGCCCAGGCAACCCTTCTTCAAGTGTAAGAGTCTTGGTGCTGTGTCCCAAACAGGAAGGGACCAGAGAAGATGGCTATCTTGGGGGGCCACAGGACGCCCAGCAGAAGCTCCCATGAGGGACCTGGGGGAGCCAGCTTGGGCCTGCGTCTGCCTGTGACCACTGAGCAGCGGTGGGAAAGGTGATTGTCACAAGCAACCCTTGAGAGGGCGCAAACAGCAGCATGAGCCGTGGAGAGGCTCCTGGGACAGAGATCCACGGCCATCTAGGAGGGCCAAGGAAGACAGGGCGGGCAGACAGAGGAGGGTAAAATCCCAGGCAGGTAAAAGCAGGAGCGCTCAAATGCACCGCGTGAAATGGTAAACAGAGCTGCCCAGAAGAACAAACAGGGTGTGAGCCAGCGCATGCCCCGTCCCTCCTTATCTTGTAACACCCACCGTCACTGGGCTTAGCTGTGTGCCAATTTTGTCAGAGCTCAGAGTGGGGAGCCCACAGAGCCATTCTAAGTTGTGAAATCAAGACATCAGGTAAAGTTGTAAGACAACAAAAAACGAGTTAAAATGGATACAAAGCTTGCAAACTACAAGAATTCTTAAAAACCAGGGAATTCTAAAGTAAAGATTAAAAAAATAACAATAAAGTAAGAAACATTAAAACAGAAACCGAGATACAGGAAATGATAGGGTTAAGAAAAAATGTGTGTGGTTGGGTGGGTGTGGGGTCAACCATCTCTTAAAAGATGAAGGGATTAAAAACTGCCCAGCAAGTCTGACATGCCTGGAAGTGAGCCTCTGAAAATTTAGTCTTGTCTCTGTGTGTGTGTGTATGTGTGTTGTATGTGTGTGTGGTGCTGGGGATTGAACCCAGGGCCTTGTACATGGGAGTCAAGCCCATGGGAGACAACTGAGCTATATCCCCAGCCCCTAAAAATTTAGTATTTATGAACAGGAAGAAAAGGGAACCTGGCCCTACAGGAGGGATTTGTTCAGTGAGACTGAGCTACAGATGGGTCTCCTTCACTTGTTTTTGTTATTGTTGTTATTTATTTCGTCCTGGGGACTGAACCTCGGGTGCTTAATCACTGAGCTACATCCCCAGACCTTTTAATTTTTTATTTTGAGACAGGGTCTCACTAAGTTGCTCAGGGCTTCGTTAAGTTGCCAAGTCTGGCCTGGAACTTGTGATCCTCTTGCCTCAGCCTCCTGAGCCACTGGGATTTATAGGCGTGCACCATGAGGTCCAGCACACCCACTTGTTTTAACCTCTGATTGATGATTCAATGCATAAGATGATTTCTTAGCATCCACCAGTTCCTCTCCACCAAACTCCAAGTTCAGTTCAGCCCTTTGCATTTCTAGGTTCCACATCCAAGGATTCAAACCACCAGGGATCAAAAATATTTTAAAAAATAGTACTGAATATGTGCAGACGTTCTGTCGTTGTTCCCTACACGGTGCAGTTTAACAACTCTTTGCATGCATTCACATCCTGCTGGGTATGATGAGTAGTCTAATAAGTCATTTAATCTGCATTTAGAATATGCAGGAGGATGTGTGTGGGTTCTATGCAGATACTCTGCCACTTTGTAGATGGGACTTGAGCTTCCTTGGAGTTTGGTACCTGCAGGGTGTCCTGGAAGCAATCCCCCAGCTACCAAGGGAAACCATGAATGCAGATTTGTTTGGTGCTCCTTTGGACCTCGCTCCCTCTGAGGCCCTGGAGAAGTCTGCCCTGCCTCTTCCAGCTCCTGGTGGTGGCTGTGAGTCCCTGGTGTCCTGGGGCTGTGCAGCCCTGACCCCTGCCTCGATTGTCACATGCAGCTCCTGCATGTTTCTGTCTTTCCGTGGGCCTTCCCCTCCCTGCAGTCCGACTGGATGGGCCACCCTAGGGCTGCCACCTTAACTTGACCAGCTCCGTGAAGACCCTGTTTCCTGACAACGTCTACTCAGGGTGTGAGGTTGGGGTTTCAGCACCGGAAGGCCGTGAAACACCAAATGCAGGTGTTGGGCCGGTGAAGCCTGGAGCTGGCTGTGAGCTTGGGGCTCAGGGGCGAGAGGAGGCCTTTACAGACATGAGGGTATGAGTCCAGAGGGCAGAAGCCATGCCAGGCTGAGCCCTGGGCAAATCCATCCAGCAGCAGGGGCATGGGGAGTCTCAGAAGCAGGAGGAGAATTCAGGAAGGTTGGAGTTCCAGAGTCCAAGGGGAAGGAGGAATTTCCAGGAGGAGGGGTTGAACCTGAGCCAAATTCTGTGGCTGGGTCGAATAAGTGGGGGTTGGGGGCATAGAAAGTTCTAGACTTAGCAAAACTGAGGGTATTGGCCAAGGCAGCAGTCTGTCCATGAGATAATGCTGGACAGAAGCTTGCCTGTTCTGTTTCCTGTCTCTAGCTGTTTAAACTTGATGTTCAGCCTTTGGGCTTCGTCTACCTACTCTGTGTTCTAGAGGCTTTGTTCACTCTCTAAACAGCTGGCCATGTGTCTGCACTTGGGAGAGTGCTGGGCATAAAGAGGGGCAACCCACCCCTCCTCCCCTCGTGCCATTGTTGACTGGGGTACATGGGCCAAACCGTGGACGGGCAGCAGTTCAGCAGCATTGGTCACTGGGAAGGTACAGGAAGCCTCAGCAAGATGCCACTATCTCCACTGGTGTGGCAAAAACAAAGGCCACCAACGCCAGATTTGGGGGAGGATATGGAGCAAATAAGCAGAGTGGACCCTGGCGCGTTGCCACGGGAGTGCATCTTGGTATGTCTGTGTTGGAGAGCTGCTCAGCAGTTTATTTAGAAAACACTAGAAAGGCATCTTGACCCTGTGACCCAGTAGGTTTAGTCCTGGGTATTTACCCAAGAGAAATGGAAGCATCTGTCCAAAGACTTCCAGGAGCGTCCACAGCAGCCTCACCCACACCAGCCTTCAACTGGAGACCAGCCAGCCCCATCTAGAGAAGCAGACCCACTGCCGCGCACGTGGAGGAACGCTCCTCCGCCGCGGAGACTCCAGGAGCAAAGACCCCAGCAAGGGAGCAAACCCAGCACCGCCCCGTTGCCCTCACAGAACATTCAGGAGCGCCTGAAGCCGTTCCATGGTGATAGAAGTCAGAACAACGTGCGTGGCAGCTTCTGGGGAAGAGGCGCCAAGGGGACCTTTCAGGGACAACAGAAGTTCTGCATCTTGGTTTGAGGACATACTGTGGCAGCCCTCACGGAGCATTTCAGGCGAGATTGGGCACCTTCAGGGTGGTATGGCTATGGTCTCACACGCATTTCAGATCTTGCATTTTGATTGTACAGAAATCATACTGTAATCAAGCTACAAAAGCAGGACTGGGGCAGATGTCCCCAGGCACTCTGCAGGGGACATCTGCAGAAGGGGGCCACATTGGATCTGGTTTTCCCAGAGGTTTGGGAAGGCAGGAAGAAGGTGTTCCCAGCCAGGGAACCAGGGCACAAGCTGGGGCTGGGGGCTGGCGGAGGCTCGGCCTGGTTAGCCCGTCCCAGCGGCCTAGGGGCTGTTTCCAAGGCTGTGTGTGCCTGAGGAGGCCGCTCCTTGCTGCAGGCCTCTTCGTGGACTCTGTCCGATTCGGTTTACAACCGCCTCCCCAGTCAGTTCAAGCTTTTGCCTTATGATACTTTCTATTTTGTCTCCTTAAAAAAATAAAAGCTACAGATTCTCGTCGACACTGGAAGCAGTAACTTCGCCGTGGCAGGTGCCCCCCATTCCTACGTAGACACCTACTTTGACGCAGAGAGGTAAGCGGTGGGTCCAGAGTGGGCCTGGCTGGGTGGGGACACCACATGAATCGGCATGTAGAATATACTGGAACAAACCAGCCAGAAGACTGACTCACTTTCAGGATGTGTGTGTGCACGTATGTGTACACACGCACATTCGTCATCTGTGCTTGTGTCTGGATGTGTACCTGAACATGCATGTATACGTGTAGATGCACATGTATGTATGTGCGTGTTTCACTTCAGGGGAATCCATCACACAATCCCCCTTACGTAGCCTCTGTGTATCCACAGGAGAGTCACCTTATGCATTGTCAAGTGAAACAACTTCTGCACTTACACAGGAGTGCAGAGCTTGTGAGCCGTCAGTGTGTGAGGGAAGGTATGGGCAGAGGAGCACCATGTGAGAGTGTGGCCATTGAGGCAGGGGCCATTCTAGGCAGGGGTAAGCATGCAAAGCCAGCTCTGTGTTGCCCCGTCGTTCAGAACGGTTAGGGCACAGTTCACAGGAACATCGCTGTGGGGAGGTATCTGGGGAAAGAAGTCAGTGGCTCATTTGGAAAGAGTGAGGGTGCTGAGCACAAAGCACATGGCCTAAGCACTAAGCACTAAGCACCGAGGGGCTCCACAGGGCAGCTATGGGTTGGGCTTGTGAGAAGGGTGGAGGTCTCTGGAATAGCAGACTGTGCCCAGTGCAGGGGCCAGGACTACTGGCTCCAGAGGACCTCTGAGTGGGTGCAGGGAGGGTCCCCAGTGGCCTCATGTCACCCTCCAGTTCTGCAAGAACCCTGGATCTGGTGTCCCCTTCCTCTGGGCACTTGAAGCTGCTCTAATGCTGTCCACATTTGGACTTCATGTCAGTTTTTGTGAAGCGCAAAGGGAGCAGGCAGAGCAAGCCTGCCGACATGCAAGGGCTTTCTTTTTAGGGTCACGAACTCCCATAGCCTGAGAACTGCTGGCGGGATTCCCGACGGCGGCGGGCCCTTGGCATCTCCGCCCCTCTCACTTTCCTTTTCCACAGTCTTTATTCCGAGGACTAAAGCCCAGATTTAGCTGCCAGAAAACAGGGAAATAAGAGCTCGAGGTTTCTGAGGACCCTGGCGACTTAATAAAGTGAGACTTCGGCATGGGAAGCAAAACGCCCCCAGAACAGTCCTGTGTGGGCTGCGCTGCGGCTCCCCTGGGGGGCAGAAATGGCGCAGTGACCTGGGTGTGCGGCTGCAGCTTCTGGCTGTAGGGGGAGCCGTGGCCAGTGCACGCGGAGCCCCACAGAGCCACAGAACAAACTGGCACCCCTCCTTCAAGGAACTTAGAGCGCAGCACGTGACTCCGCATGTTGTAAGATTTCGCCGTTGATATCCTAGGGTACACTAGCTGGCCCGTGATGGCCTGGGGAACGAGAAGATCAGGGTGTGCCAGAAGTTGTGCTGTAACCACGAACACACGTAGAAGTGGGTGGTGTTTCTCGGTGCGAGAGGGGCCATGCTGTCCTTTCCCGTTCAGACGCAGGTTCATCCAATCCTCTGCCCACAGACAGCTCCCACCTCCAGTTGCTCACTCTGGGTGGCCCCGTCGTGGGACGGGACGCCAGGTTGCTCCAAACCTCCCATGTTTATCCACATGGCCTGGGAAGTCAGGTAGGCAGCAGCCCCAGCCACCTTCCTGATTCTGCACAGCAGGCCCGGGCCTTCCGCCCCACACCCTCCTCGTGACGAGTGCTTTGTGTCACCCCAAATGAAAGCCACCAGGAAATATAATTTAACCTACATACATGATTCTGAAGGGCCCTATGGAGCTCACACGTGGAACACTCCTAGTCCAAAATTCTGGCATGCTCCAAAGTCCACCAGCTTCTTGAGCACTGACATGATGCTACAGGCGGAAACGTCCACTCCTGGACTCAGCTGACAGGTCATGTCAGAACAGGCGCACCAGAAATACTGTATCAAATGACTCTCAGGCTACATGTCCAAGGTGCAAACAAATGAACTTTGCTTTTATAGTTGATTCCCATTCCTGAGGTAGCTCATTGTGGGTATGTGAACATTCCAAAATCCAAGACACCCCAAATCTGAGGTTCTTCCAGTAGCTTTATTTTATTTCAGGAAATAAACACCTGTGCGGGTGGAAGGAAAGGAAAGGGATGTGTAGTAAGGTAGTCATGGTCTCTGAAGGTGACCTCTGTGGCTCGAGCACACTAGGAGACCGTGAGGGCAGGGCCTGGAGGCTGTGCGGGGACCACTGTGGCTGCGTGTCACCCAGTGTAGACTGACCAGGGCTGATTGAGTAAGACTCCAACCCGCAGCGCAGCTTGGGTTGTTGATGTTGTTTCTTACGTGGTGAAGAATCCTGGTGGAGTTCAAAGAAAAAGTTATCACCTGCCATCTTATTTACGTAGCAGTTAATATCCAACTTCTGTTAAACCCACATAGAAAACATTCAGTGTGTATGTGAAAGGGAGGCACATCTGGGGCTCAGGGTTTTCACATGTGTGTGCCCAGAGGGGCTCAGAACGTGCACAGGGATGAGGGACAAGGGCTTCTAGGATAGCCATTGTGCCTGATGCTGGCCCCCCAGTGGCCAAAAATGCCCCCAGAGTTTCCACCACTCTCCCACAGGGGATGGTGTCCTCCTCACTGAGAACCGCTCCTGGTGACAAAGTTGTCCAGCCCTGTGTCATTCTGAGCAGGCTCTGGTCTGTTCTGCACACTGACCTGGGTTCCCCTGGGTGGGGTGCTCAGGACACAGAGGCAGGAGGAACAAGCCCGAGCAGGTTCCCATCCCAAATAAGTTCATTCCTTATCATACATCTGTTGACATCAGTCACAGTAGAGAGACCGGAGAGCCAGGTCGGGGTAGTGTGCACGGTCACTTCCGGGCTTAAACGGGCAGACTTCACACAGTGGTGGTCACTTCTAGACTGTAGGTAGATGGGGTTCTTTGGCAGCTGACAATTGCCAGCTCCACAGAAGTCAGATGGGCTTCTCCACCCAGGCCCTGTGCCAATGTCATTGTCAAAACACCCAGGGGTAAATACCAGCCACCACCGCCAAACCACGCACCGCCCTCCATACAAGAGCCATGGTTAATCAACCACACAACCGGACGTCCTTCCCCTGGGCTCTGATGCGCTCATTGTTCTCATCAGGCCCCAGGAGGCCACATCTGTCTAACCTCCCTGTTGGCTGGTCCAAGTGGACTTTGTGCATACAGCCAGCCTGGTGTTCAGGTGGCAGGTGGGTCCCTTTACCCAACCTAAAGGCTGGGCTTCTCTGGCCATCTGCCCCTGACTTGGAGCAAACTCCTGAGGTGCACACAGCTCCCCCCATGGCCGAGCCTCCTGTTCATCCCACCAGAGGACACAGACCTGCCATCGGCTCTCTGACCGCTCCAGTTTCTGATCTGCTTCTCCTCTTGTGAGTAGATAAAAACAGAATAAGAACACACCCATGTCCAGGGAGAGCCCTGGGCTGCCCCAGTGGTCACTTTGGCCCATGACCACTGCCTGCCATCAGGTACCGCTGAGTTTGCTGTGTTCAAAGCTGCACTGCGGCCAGGCCTCCTGCCCTGGTCCTGCCTCTTTTCAGGAGCCCGCTCCTCAGCAGGGCTCGAAGGCCACTTCTTTTCTTGGCCGAGTCAGACATGAAGCTTCACACTTGTGACCTTTGGTGGGCTCTGTGCCCCAGGCCACATGCCTGTCCCAGGCTGGCCTTGCAGGTCAGTCCCCTCTGGGGCTCGTGTTAACCTCGCCTTCTCTTTTTCCAAGCTTCTGGGAGGCATGTGGCCGACACAGATCCATTATTTCAAGATCCCGGTGTTTTCTCTCGATGACTTGCTGTGAGGTTAGCTTGTCCGATGCCTTCCCCTGCCTTTGGCCTGGGCCTACGGTGCCCCTTCAGCCCTTCTTCAGTGGGAGCATTCTCTTCCCTTCTGCGTGTTGGACAAAGGAGTCTTTTCTGAAATGTGGCCCCCCGCGCTGTGAGGTTTCAGTGTGAGCCTAGGCCTCTGATCTTGGTTGTAATAGGGTTTCTGGTTGGGTTTGAGCCTCTGATTCAAGTTCCCAGTCTCTGGGCATTCAGGTTTAATGTCTCCTGAAGCCCTCTACAGTAATTGGAGGTTTGGCATGGCGCTTTGGGCAAGGTGGCTTTGATTTATGGGATGAGAGGTCGGGCTGCTGTGAGTCATTGGCATAGCTAGTCTCTGTCAGAACTTCTTCCATGGTCACGAGTGCTCCAGTGGATGACTATGCAGTGGGGAAAGAATTGTGTATTTTTTTTTTTTTAATGTACTTTTTTTTAGCCAATAAAACAACCTCTGGCCCGTTGGCTTGAGGGAAAGCCAATATACACACCCCTCGACCCTCTACTGATTTGGTCAGGAAATTAAGTATCTATTCCCATTAAAATTTCCTGGCTCCTGGGCTGCATGTAAGCAAAGCCCACAGAGAGGGTGTAGCAAGGAGCCAACTGTTCTCTGTAACTGATGCCTGGAAGTGGGATTCGGGGATTGAAGACGCACCTGGTGCCTTCTCTACAGAGGCCAGACTGGACACAGATCAAATGCCTTTCCCTGTAACAGTGACAGATCTGTTTGCCTGATTATTTAGGTGCTTTCTTACGCCTGTGCTTTCCTGGAGGGACTGGCTGTATTAGAGGCCTGTGAGTAGTGGTCACTGCTGAGGCTGTTGAGGACCCACGAGGCTCGGCAGGCTTGCTGAGCTGCCCCGAACCTCACGGGTTCCATCTGTTCCTTCTGGTAACTTCCAGACTTACAGAAGAGAGCGAGGGACCTCTGGTCATCTGGGCCAGGCCACCCCGCCCACAGGTGGATTCCAACCCTGTAAAGTTCAGGAGAACCCCAGGGAGGCTCAGGCAGAATTCTTCAGGGGACCCAGCGTTCCCTGGTGTCGGGGACCCAGAGCCGCCCAAGGATTCAGCTGCCTTGAATCTGCCCTTCCGGCTTCTCTTTTCTGTTTTCTGGAAACATTGGTGGGCTTCATTTAAAACAATAAGACGCTCTACGGCTCTGCTCTCCTCTTCGACTGACCTTGGTTTTTACTCCTGAGTCCCCTGAGCTCTCTTCTCGGAGGCAGACTGTCTTCTGAGTTTGGTTCAAAGTGTGTTTGTTGCTGTGACTGGACTTTTTCCTGCCACCCACAGATTGTCCCTGACAGATTGTTGTTTCTGACCACTGGAATGGACATTACATATGAGAAGCCCACCCGGCGTTCTCTCTGGGTATATTTAATTAATGAACAGAGGGGTTGGCCATTCAGTGCCAAGAATTAGGATGTTAGAAAATGAAGGTAGAAGAATTTTTTGTTTAATTTAAAGTTCTGGAAATTCTATGCTAATAATCCATAGAGCTGCTTATGATTCTTCTCCAGGACTCCACTCTTTGAGGTTTAGTGAAAGAAACCCAGAGAGAAGGGCTTGGTACTACTCTTCTTTCTCACATTATCTCGAATTGTGTTTCTGCAAGGGTACCCAGTGATCACATGTAACCATTTAAGCTTAAATTCACTAACGGTCAATGAAACGAAGGCTCAGTTCTTCAGTCACACTATTGTCACATTTCAAGTTTCAGTAGCCACGTGTTGCTGCCATGTTGGGCAGTGGCAAAGCAGAACATCACTGTCACCACAGCCGGTTCTGTTGGATGGCACTGGTGCAGAGCACAGAGGGACTCACCCTCTGAGAAGCCTGTTGCTCAGGGGGATGACCGCTCCTCCACCACCCCAACCTCCTTAGCAAAGCCAGACCCCCTATGGGCAAGAGCTGCCCCTTTCCATGAGGTCATTGGAACTTAGAATGAGATAATTCGGGGTCCTCGGTATTAGTAGTTCTGTAGGAACATTTCCTAGAAAAAAAATTCTTGAATTTTCTAATAGTAGCTCATAGATTGGAAAAGGTAGCAAGTGATTAGATAATTATAATAATAGCAGCTATTTTGGTTACGTACCTGTCATGTTCTGGGTTTTTTTTCTAAATGCTGGTGGTGTTAACTCTTGTAATCCACATAATTAACCCCAGGGGGTCTGATAGGAGGACCCCATGTTACAGTTGAGGAATCTGAAGCACAGAGAGGCTGAAGAGTTGGCCCAGGTCTGGAGGCTTGTGAGGGGCTGAACCTGTACCTGAACCCAGGCGCTGTAACTAGCTGCCACTCCCTTTCCTCAAATGACACTGAAATGTCCAGAACAATGTCAGGGGCCAGCAATCTGAGCAGGAAACTGTAGAAGACACGCCTAATACCCAGCGTCCAGAAGGGCTCAGGTTCCTATCCCAAGGAGTTGTTTACAGACCAGAGGCAGTAAAAACAGGAGGCCACCGCACTTGAGACTGTTTGGGGATGATAACTAACATGCTAGCCCAGGGTTGGCAAACTGTCACCGTTGGGCCCAACCTGACCTGCCGATGCGTTTATAAATCTAAAGTTTTATTGGCACACAGCCACGCAGCCATTTCCACATATCACGTGGCTGCTTCCACATTATGGTGGCAGAGCTGAGTAGCTGTGACGGGCCTCGTGTGCAATGCAGAGCCTGCAACGTTTCTCTGTGGGCTCTTCAATGGACAAAGTGTGCTAACTCCTTTCTAAATCGTGTTCTCGAAGCATTTCAAAGTGTCAGCAGTGGTGTTCCTGACCTTGAGGAATGACCTCAAAGTGTCAAAAGGGACTGAATAATTCAGAGTTTTTCTTGGCATTGAACATGACTGTGTACATGCCCTCCTGTGTGCCTGGCCCATCTGAATTTGCACCAACCCTGGAATTTGGCACTGCACCCATCCTCAGATACTCACGCCTAAAGGTCCAACTGCACTTTCCATGGCGATTTCTGGTGGGGCAGCCGGGACTCAGGGTGACCGGCTCTGCTGCCCTCACCCTCCGTCTCTGCACCTGCCCCTCCTCAGGAGGTGCTTCTCTTACGTTAGGGCCACAGTGGAGGGAACTCAAATGGTAAGCTGATATTAAAATTCAACACCCGTCAGAGTTTATTCTCCATCATAAAAGTGAGAATAAATTAAACTGCACTGAAATTTCTTTGCCAGACATTTTTTAAAATAACATTTTTTCCTGATTCTAAAAATCACATGCAGAAGTTGCTGAAGGATTCAACGACAAGAATGGGCATCTCTCCACCAAACCCATTACCCAGAGACAGCCACTGCTAATATTTGACTGTGATAAGTAGTTTTGAATATTTTGCCACAGAAACAAATTTTTCTTTCAACTTAATTTTTCCCTGACACTTAAATGGTAGGAAAAACCATATTTTCATTGCTGCATAATAATCTCTCATACAAATACACCATAGTTTATTGAACTATTTCCTTTTTACTAGGCCTTTGGTTTGTTTCCTATTATAAATAAAACATTATGACCATCTCTGTTTCCTGAGTACATCCTCAGGGTCAGATTCTCAGAACTGTGATTAACAAATTAAAAATGATTTGGGCTGGGGTTGTGGCTCAGTAGTAGAGCACTTGTCTAGATGTGTGAGGCACTGGGTTCGATCCTCAGCACCACATAAAAATAAATAAATAAAATAAAGAGATTGTGTCCATCTACAACTAAAAATATTTAAAAATGGTTGACATTTGTATAGATACATGAAAAATAAATATGCATAAATATGGAATCATGTCATCTCTGACTTAACTTCTTCCTGACCCCAAGCAAGACTGCATTAGCTTCTACATAAAGACATATTAGCTTGTGTTGATGTTGTGCAGCTTTTTTATTGGAGCAGAGTGGAGTGGAACTGCAGGAAGAAGAGCCCTCTAAGGTTGTTGGTTTGGTGATTTGACACTTGTCTTAGGAACCTGGTCATTTTCTGGCTTGAATGTCCAGATATCTGCCCAGAGTCATTCCTGGGGTTCCTTCCTGTGGCCCAAGAGTTTTCAGACTCATGTGGATACAAGAAGGACTGCAGGGCTGGACACCCAGGACTCTAACGCCCGCTCTCTTCTCCCCAAGAGGGCCTCCCCGGAGAGCTACAGGACTCCTTGTCCTCATGTAAGTGCCTGGTGTCAGAGAGGCCTCTGGTGTCAGGAGTCCCTTGCTTTCCCGCCATCTTGGGAAGAAGCTCCAGTTCACTCTTGTGCTACCTGAAGTGCTCTGTGCTCACATGCCGAGCGGATCACCGGCTGATCCTGAAGAGGACGGCATTGCCATCTGTCTTGCCCATTGCCCGCCCCTGTTCATGTTACTCTTTGTCAGTAACTGTGGTCCTCAGGTTCAGATGAGTCCCAGGTTCTGGGTGGTGCCACCATTTAGATATGAGTGTAATCAGCTTTGAGGCGTTAGGAGAGCCTTGAGAAGGGCCTGTGACTTCAGGGGCCAGGCTGGCTCTGAAGAGGAAGGACCTGGACTCCCAAGAGGGGGCTTGGTCTTTGTCACCTGGGTCATGTGAATCTGAGCCTCAGTCACTGCTGGAAGAGCTGTAGAGCCTCCTCACGGGCTGCCAGCACCTCTGTGTCACAGAGCAGCATCCAGTGTCCCTGCGAAGCCAGTGGGCCAGGCTGGTGCCCAGATCTGGTCGTGTTCTTGGAGGCTGAAGGGATTCGTGGGTTGGGGTGAGGAGAGGGAGAAGGACACTTGAGGGCTACAGGCTAACCCCAGACCCGCCCTTCCACGTGGCACCACACCCTGTCATCAGAGTGCAGCCGATCCTGTCTGGTGAGGAGGGTCACCTTGTCAGTACTGGCACTCCTGATCATGAAGAACTGCTTACAGTGGGCTGCGATGGGGACAGCTGCTTGTCCACAGTGACCACCCTCTCCTCTGTGGGTCAGGGAACCTGGCTCTCTGCACAGAATACAATGGACTTTTCTTTTCCTTCTGCAGGTCCAGCACCTACCGCTTCAAGGGCTTTGAAGTCACTGTGAAGTACACACAGGGCAGCTGGACTGGCTTCATGGGGGAGGATGTGGTCACCATCCCAAAGGGCTTCAATAGTTCGTTTCTTGTCAACATCGCCACTATTTTCAAGTCAGAGAACTTCTTTCTGCCTGGGATCAAATGGAATGGAATACTTGGACTTGCTTATGCCACCCTGGCCAAGGTGAGGCAAATCCAGGGATTTCAGCCATTTATTTAAGTTAATAAACTATGGATGAGAGTCTGAGGACCAGCCATTAAAGGGCTAAGAGACGGGGGACTGCCCCTGAGGGTACCCAGTGAGAATCCCCCCCCCCCCACACTGTTGAAACAGACCAGTCCTCGCACACTCAGGTCCAAGCACTTTTAAATTAAAGGTAAATGGCACACTTCTTGGGAACGTCCCTGCAGGATTTAATCATAACATGAACTTTTTTGTTTTTGTTTTTGATTATTTTAGTTCTGATGCTAAAAGGCGTCAGCAGAATCTGAATTGTGTTGATTATGGACTTGGTTCAGGAGTTTCTACCAAAACAGATTTGAAAGAAAACATACATGCGTTCAGTTCACACAGGCACATGAACAGGGGCCTGTGGGGCATCCTGGGACATCAGCAGGTGGAGGTGCCCCCGCTGTCCTGCCATCGCCCGCCCTCTGGGGGAGCCTCCCAGGACACAATTGGAACAGGAACATGTTGAGTTGCCCTGGGGATGGCCAACCCCTCTAAGGAGTGACGAGCCAGGAGATTGGGGACCTCGCTCTCAGGGCCATCGTGGCCTTCACATCATGGGGCGGGACAGAACTGGATGTCTGCAAATATTTATACTTGGGGCCAACCCCCAGGAAATAATGGTGTGCAGAAGAGGGAGGCAGGAAGGCGGATTTCTCCCTGGGAGTGTCACCAGAACCATCGGGGCTAGATAGCAGAGGTGTGCCCTGGGCTCTTGGAGACAGGCGGGTCTGCATGGGCTTGCGAAGAGCAGAAGGGGGCATCTCTTGTGGTCCTGGCCCTGGGCCCCACACCTGGCTTCGTGGTGCAGCCTTAGACTTGGAGGCAGAGCTCAGTGTGTGAGAAGGAAGTGTCACTACCCTGGCAACAGACCCTGTGGGCCCTTGGAGATCCAGAGCGGAAGGCCAGTTTGCCCACCCTGTGGGACCATTACTCCTGTTCACGTTCATTAGCAAATGGTGTGTGGTGGAGCAGACAGGTTTAGTGCCAACCCATGACTTCCCAAGGAGAAAGGCTGACCTGGTTCTGGGTGCCTGTCAGGCCCTAGGGAGAACATCACAAGCCGTTCATTCACTCGAGGTTTGTGTCCTGTGATGCCCACCTCGTAAGGCCAGGGTCTCCCGTGTTAGAGCTGTGGGGGCTAGGTCAGAGAGGCTTGACCCCTCCACCCAGAGCACAGAACCCCGTGTCCTTTCACCCTCTCTGCAGAGCGGCCGCAGTAACCTGAGGTGAACGTCTTAGATTGCAGATGGGTAGAAACTTAGTAAATCCAATTTCACTGACAGTGTGACCTAGGGCAAAACATTTCATCTTTATGTGGCTTTTTGGAAATGAAAGATGTGAGCATGATTGATTTTATGCAAATTATTCTAGATGATAGAGTAAATTTCAATTATCTGCAATTAATAGAGTGTAAAACTTCTGTGAGAACAAACTACTTTGGGGTTTTGGGGGACTATTCAGAACCCCCACATGACCTTTGCTCTCTTCATCTGTGAAATTGCAAGATGACTGACAATTGGCTTCATGCCCCCGAGTTGGAGGAGCCAGTAATGGGAGTTGCGGGGGAAGTGGCCCATCTGGAAGGACCAGCACAGTGGTGTGGGTCAGGCACCCAGTGTTTCTGGAATAGGGTGTCGAGCACTCAGTGGAGGTCACAGTGTGTGGTGTCCCCGGTCAGCCCCAAGTGCTCCCACCAAGGCTGTGTGCCACAGCTACCACTGCACACCCACTAGACCATGTTCCCTTGGGGTTGGTCCTGAGTAACTGCCTGTTTTTGAATCCCTTGGGGGATCCTGAGGCAGGGTCCCAGTGGAGAGTGGCTTGGCAGAATGATAGCAGAGCCTTGATCATGTGTCCCACTTAGGTCCCAGAACAGGCCTGGCGGGTGATTGCTATCACAGGCAGGAAACAAAGGCATGACCCTGGTCAGCAGGGTGGAGCCCGGCCTCAGTCCCAGGTGGTGTTGTCCCTGCTGCCTCTCAGGAAGGCAGGCCAGAGTCCACCAGACCCCACCCTCCTGCAGGGACTTTGTGTCCCTGGACTTGTAGCTCTGCTGCAGGTAGCCAGCTGGTGGCCAGATGTGGGTGGGCTGAGTGAGTGGGAGGCAGAACTCACCCCTCACGCCTCCAGAACTGCCATCTCAGCTCTGCACTCAGTGAGCCACCCTTCCTGCCGAATGACCTCAGGTGTCAGAGGACGCCATCAGCCTCTGCCTCTGCAGCTCATTGTTGTGATGGCATCCAAAACTGACCCTCCACCCCCCAGTGGCTTATCTAGATCCTCCCAGGTGTCTAAACTCAGGTCTGTAGTATCAGTGACTTTCTGCTTGGCTGCCCGCGCCCTGGCTCCTCGGCGTGGAGCTGTTTGCAGAGTAGCCCTCTTCCCTTTGAGACCTTCTGCAGAAATGGGGATGTCTTCTGCACGCGTAGCCGTGAGTGGGGACCAAGGCTGTATGACAACACACAGAGCAGACCAGGCCTGCTGCGGTTTGGCAATGGGAATCACCGGGCTTTGTCTTTTTAGGTCCTTTTCTAATTGCTGCATTGTAATTGCACCTCAGAGTGGGTTTCCCTGTCACTACTCAGGCGTGAGCATAGTTTGGCCAGTTTCGCTCCCCAGCACCTCCCCTTCCCCTCAGTCACCAGCCTTGTCAACTCCGGGGCTCACTGACACTCTCCTGATGCTGCCAGAGTCCAGCTGGCCGGGCCTGGGCCGGGGACTCGCTGCCTGGTGGACCAGTCACCAGTCACTTGATGTAGGGCAGTTGCTGGGAGGTGGGTCAAGCTTCAGCAGCTGCAGCAGCTCCTAGAGACACTGTTCCCTGCCACCCTCCAGTGTCCAAGGTCAACTCTACTTCCTCCTCGTGACCCCTTCCACGTGGACACGCGCCCCCTCTGGAGGCCGTGGTGAGCAGCCCGAGGTGTCTGCACCACTCCCAGAAGCACTGTCTCCCTTCACAGCAGAGCTCTTCCAGAAGGCGCGGGCCACACGGGAGCAAGCGCCACTGGGGGTCTCCGCACCTGATCACAAGCATGTTTGTGGTTTAGCTGGAAAACTCCAAATCTGAAAGACCAAAAGAGCCGTGGACCGCGCTTGGTGTCCACACTGGGCGGCCCTCGTCTCCACCACGACTCATGAAGCCTGGTCCTTCTTTTCACCCTCCTCAGCCATCAAGCTCTCTGAAGACCTTCTTCGATTCCCTGGTGACTCAAGCAAAGATCCCCAACGTCTTCTCCATGCAGATGTGTGGGGCGGGACTGCCAATTGCTGGATCTGGTACCAACGGAGGTAGTCTTGTGGGTATCTTTTAGTCTTAAAGGGATGAAAAAAAAGTCACAAATTTATGGGGTTATTTCAGCTTTACTAAAAACTGGATGAGAAATTTTACACACATAGGTACTATAACATTGTGATACTCTTTGTTATAGAAAGCTTTTAAAAATGGATAAGCTTGGGTATTATTTTATCCTTCCTAATCATGCCACCATCTAGAAATATGCACCTCCAGATCCCACTCACTCTGTCCTTATTGACCTTTGAAAGCACACTGCTTTCAGGGAGAGGAAAGGCACAGAGGAGCAGAGGGGAGGTGGCAGCTGGGTCTACTGTAGGTGGGGGCCGTGCACTCCCTGGGAGACAGGAACATGTGCACACGGCACAGGGAGCAGGTGTTTTCTATGGAAACACAATCCAGACTATCAGCCACACAGATATATTGTACCGGAACTTCCTTTGGGGGACCCTGCACCCAGACATCTACAGTAGATGTACAAGGAGGGTCCATCTTGGGGAGAGCTGGCCAACCCCTCTGCCCTGACCCTGAGAGGCATGCTCAGCACCCATCGGCTGATGGTCACCAGCTCCCAGGACTCCTGTCTTGTCTTTTCTTTCTTGGTAGTAAGAGTTGAACTCAGGGTTTCTCTACCACTGAGCTGTGTCCCCAGCTACCCTCCTTTTTATTTTTTGAGACAAGGTTTTGCTAAGTTGCTGAGGTTGGTCTTGAACTTGTGACCCTCCTGTCTCAGTCTCCTGAGTCGCTGGGATTACAGGTGTGCACCACTGCACCCAGCTTCCCAGCGCTTCTTTCCCTGCTCCCAGGGGACAGGGTAGCCTAGCACTTGCAGCCTGATGCTGTGACTGGGGACGTCCCCATGCTCTGCTTTCCTGGTCCCTGCCCTCCAGGGGACTCGTTGCCATCCATCAGGGCAGCTAGGTATCTTATTGCATCTGTTTGGGGTGGGGGTCTCAATGCTGTGAAGCTAGAGTCGTGTGTGCTTTCCTTAGATAAGGACCCTGCCAAGGGGTCTTGGTTACACCAGGGCATGGCTCCGTGTGACCTTGCAGTTGTGGCCCTCAGACATTCCCCATTTAACTTTGAAGCATCAGTATTTGCTTCCCGACATCACAATAAAGAACAAGTGCTAATTCCAGTGAGGCTTCACCCGTGAGCGAGTGCTTCTAGGTGGAAATGTTGGCTGTGCTCTTCCTCTTACACCTGTACTTTCCTCCCCAGGTCCTGGGTGGAATTGAACCCAGTCTGTATAAAGGAGACATCTGGTATACCCCCATAAAGGAGGAGTGGTATTATCAGATAGAAATTCTGAAATTGGAAATCGGAGGCCAGAGCCTTAATCTGGACTGCAAAGAGGTGAGCACCCACCACTCTGTCGTGCCTGTCTGGGACCTGGGCCTGGTGTGCTTCAGCGTTCACAGCTGGAGCCTGCACAGGAAGTCAGAAGGTCCCTTATGTCACAGGCTAGTTCAGGAGATTCTTATGGGAAAAGACACAGGGCCTTGTGGATGGTAATTTAGTGCATGAATTCCAGCCCCCGAGACCCCCTGGCTTAATGGGGCAAAGCTAGCACAAGGCAGGGAGTGAGGAGCCCCAGAGCCAACTATACCCTTCTGCATGTGCCTTGACCTGAGGGTCCCTGACCTCCACTGCGGAGGATGAAACAAGCAGATTTTTATCAGAATGGGGGACGGAGGGGAAAGAACTCAGCAAAACTGAACCCCCCAAAAGCCATATACTTTATCTGCCCTGTGTGGCCGAGCCCTGCCCTCCTCGAGAGCGATCCCCGCCCCCCTGAGCTCACAGCTCCTGCCTGCTGGGGCCCGGGGTGCAAGGCAGGCGTGACAGGCCCAGGGACACACACAGCTGTGACTCTGTGTAGCACCCTCTCACTACTCTGTGGCTTTTTTCTTGGCACGTGTGACATCATGAGTGCTGTGGCCTTTCAGCATGGCCTGTGAAAGACCCTGTGGCTCTTGTGCTCCTGCCCTCCAGGCTCCTTGCCCTTCACCACCACCTTCCTCCACCCGTACTCACGTGCAGACTCCCCGGGACCAAGGCTCACACAACTGTGTTTTGTTGTGACAGTGTTTCAGTCCCAGCCCTACGTCTGTGTTCATGTCAGAGGCACTTATTTACACTTAACAAATCACCGATGGACCCATATGTGGGCCTGTGTGGGTGTGTGTGTGTGTGTGAGAGAGAGAGAGAGAGAGAGAGAGAGAGCGCACAGTGCCTATCTTGAGGCTGGATTCCTAGGCCTGGGCTCTGTCCTGCGTGCCCTACATGCTGCCATCCCTCAAAAGAGCAAGTGACAACGCCCAGGCCATGCCACATTTCAGCCTCCTACAGGACTGTCATGTATTCACTCTTCATACAGGTACAAAAATATACAGTTTTAGGAGCAAGCAGAGTTGACTTTCACATTAGTCAGTTTTTAAACTGAAAATAAGCGTGTTTGAAAATAATATTAACAAGTCGGTTCGTTTCATTTTCTCCAAATTCTTCACTCCTCCTGCTCACTTCCTTGACCTCACTGGCATGTTTGGCCATGGGAGTCACAGACTTGTGTAAAGTAGGAGGGCAAATTGGCCATGGCTCCTCCTTTCCCAGGCAGCTTCACTCAGCTGGGTCCCTAGTGGATGTAGTGGCCTATCTGTGGTTGGCCCACTGATCCCCTTTCTCCTCTGTCACATCAAGAATGTGACAGTGGGGACAGGGCTGGCTGCCGCGCGTATGTGTGTGCATGTGTGTGTGTGCGTGTGTGTGTGTAAGTTTCCCATGACAGTAACTGAGGTGACCAACTTAAGAAGAGGAAAGGTTGATTTTGACTCACAGTTTGGAGATTCCAGTCCATGACAGACTGCCCTGTTGCTTTCGGGCCTGTGGGGATGCAGCGCATTATGGTGGGAGTATTTAACAGAGGAAGCTGGGAAGCAGGGTGCCAGGAAGAGACCAGGGTCCCACAATCCCCTGCAAGGTCACGCCCCAGTCACCTGTGCCTCCTGCAAGTGCCACCTCTTAAACTTCCCATCACCTGCCAAGGGCGCCTGGGGCTGGAGTGCCAGCCTTTCACAGGTGGGCCTCGGGGCACTCCAGACGCAAACAACAGCAGTGCCCACCACGGGTGTCCTGTCCTGTCAGTCTCCTCTCAAATGCGAACATGGCGAGCTATGGGGGGGTTGTCCTCCTCGCCCACGAGTAGGTAGTAGAAAGTTGATCTGTGCAGCTTGCAGAAGTGGCCTTAATAAGTCACGTCAGCCTCTAAAGTAAGGGGTTCCCTCTGTGCTGGGTCGGGGGTCCTGGGAGAGGGCATGGGGCCGCTCCATGTGGCAGGTCCAGCCATGCTGGAGGGAGCGTGCCCTGATGCGGATGCCCCCTCCCTTCTAGTACAACGCGGACAAGGCCATCGTGGACAGCGGCACCACGCTGCTGCGCCTGCCCCAGAAGGTGTTCGATGCGGTGGTGGAGGCCGTGGCCCGCACGTCCATGGTGAGTCCCGCGGGCTCGTGCAGCGCCAGGAGCACTGGGTGCTGATCACACGCCCGGAGTAGCACTGTGACAGAGTCTAGCAGCACGGTGACAGAGCTATCACTCTGTGTGCGCTGAAGGTTTTGAAGGGTGGACTTTTAAAACCTATTATTACAAAGTTCACGTCCTGCTTGATGTTAGCCAGTAAGTAACGCCTTCGTGTTGACCCCGAGGAGCTGGCCCCGAACGGTCGACTCTGCCTGGGGTTTCCTTCCATCACAAGGCAGTGGGTGCAGTACTTCGTGACACTACCGCAGTCCCCTGTCGCTTGAGGACAGAATGTGCTCTGAGAGATGCCTCGCTGGGCCGGGCGGACGCAGTAGCGGGTACCTAGAGGAGCCTGGTGGCGCAGGGCAGTCAGGAGCACAGTGGCCGCGTGCCCTGCGAGGCGGCTCCTGTACATGGTCATTTCTTACTGTTATCAGTATCATGTGCTTTCATAGGACGGGGGTGTACCCCAGCTTCAGCACAAATGTGGGAGAAGTAAAACGTTGCACGGTGGCCACGCTGACCACACTGTCACTTGGAGGCAGCTCCGAAGTTGTTCCCGGGACCTCCCTCGTAGGTGCAGGCTGTTGTTGGCTGGGACGCTGTCACTCGGTGCATGACTGCATGTTAAAGTGGCGGTGAATCGAGGGTGCCTGTGTGGCCTTTAAGCCAGGACAGATAGCCCTGAACATCACCCCTCTTTGGCCTTCACCCACCGTGTGCTGGCATCTTATCCCCCACTTCTGGGGGAAAAATGATTTATTTCACAGATGACAAAGGTCAGTTGGCCAAACTAGTGATTATTTCATGGCCGTGCTCTGAAGGGCAGTTAAAATTGGGACCTGGCTGCTGGAACTTTCAGTGTCACCCCGATTGTCTGGACAGTCAGGACATCAGGGTGGGCCAAAAAGCACTGGACAGAACACAGCACTGGGGTCCAGCGGAATCTGGTGGGGTCCAGCCTCTGCCACTCAGCGGCTGGGTGCCTGGAGAGAGCTGCCCTCAGCCTCCGCCTTCTCCTCTCTGGGGCTGTTGAGGGAGTTTGGGTGAGATGCCCTGAGCTGGGGTGTGGTCGGCACTTGGTAGAGAGAGCTTCCATGAAACGCCCAACGAGGCACCACTACGACTTGTTTGGACACCGCTTCTGACTTTGCAGGTGTTTTTGTGGCATCTGCGCACTTGAGGCCATCTTTGCAAGATCACCAAAAGTGAGCATTTCCTATGCAAAGCCGGTGTGCTGGTGGTCGTGTGGGGCTGGTGTCCCGCCATGGAACCAGGATGGACTATAAGAAGATGCATAACTGTCACTTTGTTGGAGCTTATAGCAGAAATGCGGGGAGCAAGAGGGGGTTGTCCTGAACCAAAACTTCCAAAGTCTAAAGCTGCATGGGAAGAGCAGCAAGTCCACAGGACACGAGGGAAACGGCAAGAAAGGACACGGGGAGGACGTGGAGCCTGGTGTGACTCGGCGGGGGTGGGGCATCCTGGCAGCTGCAGCGGGGACCAGAGCCCATGACCAGCTTGCTCAGCATTGGCGGAATCCAGAAACGCCACGTCAGGGCTTTAGTGCTGAGAAGCCAGGATGCTTGTGGGACACGAGACCCACCTTAAATCAGGAGTGCTGTGCCTGCGGAATCGTCATGGGTCTCCTCAGGCTGGGCGCTCTGAATGGTTGATGTTTACCAGTGTCCCCGGGGTGAGTGTGAAGGGTCGGTGTGTGGCCACAGCCTGGGCTCTGTGGGCCTGGGGCGCGAGCCTCCTGAGAGCACGCAGCGCATGCTCAGCAGCCACTGACTTGGGGAGAAGGAGTGAGCTGACGGCATCTGCTTGCCTTGTCTAAAATTATCCTCTGATTTCATTCCACGCCATCGGGAAGGAGAGATGCGGGCAGCTTGTTTGCCTTGGGCAGAGAGTCCACAGCATGCATCGTCGGTCCTGGAGGGTAGGGCCCAAGGACCGGCCGCTCCTCTCCCTGCTAGGTGCCTGTTCCGGACTCTGCTGCCTTGGTTTCCCCTCTAGTGAGGAGAGGGCTGGATTCAGAGAGTTAAAGGAAATAAAAACACTGGGCCCTGTCCCTAGGCTTCGGTCCTTCAGGTGGGATGCTGAGTTAGTGTTGGGTGGGTCTGTATTTCGGGGGGATCTGGGGTGGGATGAGGTGCCTGCATGTGCTCACCTCGGTCCTCCTTCCCTAAACTCTCCTCCTTCCCTAAACTCTCCTCCCTGAGCGGTGAGGACTCCAGCTGTGGCTCCCACCTGCCGCCCCTCACGGGGTGTGTCCACCTGGCCCAGAGCTCATACTCAGCTCCCTGGACAGACATCCCTCCTCACTCCCTCTGTCCTCTCCTACCTCTGCCTCAACACACGTCGGGTGTGGTGGTCCTGCCCCAGGTGGAGGAGGGGAGGCTGCTGGGGAGGCTGCTGGGAGAGACACAGGGGTAAGGAACCTGCAGGATCCGCACAGGTGGGCCTGGCTCCGCCCCTCCCGCTCCCAGTGAGGCACAAGGGGGCGTCCTGAGCTGGTGGCCTTGTTTATGTCCCTGGGTGCCTTCATTCCCCCGACCCCTGAGTCTCATCCGTCTGCAGGCGTCAGGACTTCAGGGGACCAGGGAGAAGGGCTTAGGCTCTGGGGCTGGAAGCAGAGCTGCACCACACCAGGAAGTGTCCGAGGCTCAGGGCCTCGGGGAGGAAGGCTGCAGGACAGGTGGGCGGTGGTGGCCGTGGGCGCTCCGTGAGGATCAGGGACAAGGTGGCACCCGAGCCAAGATCTGGAGGACCGTGAGGCTCCAGCCCTCGAAGGAGTCAGGAATCCAGAGGGCAGCAACACCCAAGAGGGCCCTGAGGGTCACAGTAGGGTTTCTCTCTTCTAAGGGGCTGCCACTCACCACCGTGTGGCCTGGGGCAGTTTCGGCCCCTCTCTGTGCTTTGGTTGCCTCATCTGCAAAGTGAAGGGTCCAGTGACCACCTGGCTGGGGCTGAAGGCCAAGTCGCTACCGCTGCATAAGCCCAGTGCTCACGCTCAAGAGCGCTCCGTGAGTCTGAGCAGCTTTTACGATTATTATTTCATGGTCACCAACACCCCCAAGGGACTGAAGTCCCTGCCACTCTGTCCAAATGAAATGCTGTTTGTGCCCGTGGGCGTCTGGCGAGGGGACCAGGCAAGCCGGGCACTGTTTCCTGTTGACGCGAGAGACTGCTCCCTGTTTCTCACGGGATCTTGTTTTGTCTAGATTCCAGAATTTTCTGACGGGTTCTGGAGCGGGGCCCAGCTGGCGTGCTGGGCGAATTCTGAAACGCCTTGGTCCTACTTCCCTAAGATCTCCATCTACCTGAGGGAGGAGAACTCCAGCCGATCCTTCCGCATCACCATCCTGCCTCAGGTACCTACACGAACCTCTGCTCCCTCTGTGCTTCCTACAGTAAGGAGCAGAACCAGGGGCTCTATGCAGAGGCCCGTGAATTACAGGTGCCACACCCCCCACTGGACAGCCTTCTCCCCCAGGCACACCCTGGTGCTGAGCCCACAGGTCTGCTGGTCTCCGCCATGCTGGCTCACCTGTCTCTGGTCAGTAGGGGGCGCTGGGCTTCCTTGGCCCCAGAACAGGGGGCGGGAGGGTAGCCTTAA
Organism: Marmota marmota marmota; assembly: GCF_001458135.2. Classification (NCBI taxonomy): domain Eukaryota; kingdom Metazoa; phylum Chordata; class Mammalia; order Rodentia; family Sciuridae; genus Marmota; species Marmota marmota. The sequence goes on from NW_025999968.1 coordinate 60,167,801, forward strand.
GCATAGTCTGGGGGCCAGGTGGGCAGCATGATGGGTCCACGTGTCTTTCTGCATTCCATACCTGACTTTGACATTGCAGCTGGGTTCTAAGGAGAGGATCCCTGCTGTGACCCCTGACCTCTGGGCTCAGAACTGGCAGCCCTCTCCTCCGCAATACCCTCCAAAGGACCCCAAGGTCATCAGATTCCGGGGCTGGGAATAGAGAAGCCCCTCATAGTAGGAGGAGCCACGGAGACACATTGTGGAGGGTGGCCATGAAGAAGGGTAGCACTTTTGTAACATGTGCCACACACCATTTTATTCATCGATGGAGGCATCATTATTTCTTACTATAATTCCAATAGCCACAGACAGACTCCTTTGTCTTGAGCGCCTCAGTAGACAGCATCCCTCAACCCCTCCGCAGACCCACAGCCCTAGCCCAGATCCTCTCACCACCAGCTCCCCCAGCAGGCTGGTTCCTCCTCTGCAGCCGATTCCCACCATCCCCGGCCCTCATGGGGTGCCTCAGCCTCTCCCATCTCCTGGCCTGAGTTCCACCAGCGCCCGTCCTGGGAGCCCATCTCTCCTCCTCCGTGTGTGCAGATTCCTCCCGTCCTCTAAGACCCAGCTCAAACAAGCCCTGCTTTTGTTGAGACTCGCTGAATAGAATCACCCGTTTGTGAACTTGCCCTTCAAGCGCATGCTGCATGTTTGCCAGTCCACTCCTCTGGGGTGGGGTCATCTATTTAGGATGTATTCTGTGCTGTTTCCTCTTTCCATTTGACTTCTGTTTTCTTTGTAAAAGTCATCTTATGTCTCCTCTCTGTTGATTATTAATTCCTGGGGGATGAAGATGAGCACCTTGAGGTTTAGAGACGGCCTTCCTCTGGACACTGGCGGGCAGCAGAGGGAAGGTGCTTGCTGGCTGACACGGGAGTGTGTCCCAGTTGTGATCTGTGTATGGGAGATAAAGGGCTGGGAGAATCGGGAGGGGACTGGCTTCTGAAGGAGAAAGCAATACCACTTGTTCCTGTGTTCAGGTCCCGGGGCCCTGGGAGGGAGGACAGAGAGCCACAGGAGAGCAGCTCAGCAGAGGACACACAGGCCAGGCATGGGGGCTTAAGTGACACCGTCAGCACCACCCTTGAATCCCGAGTAACTTGGAGCAGGTGGCTTGGCCCTTCTTTCTCACTGCGAAGGAGAGGGAGTAACGCCTACCAAAGGCGTTTCCGGATGACCTTGAAAGAGCACCCTGCATAGACGGCTGTTAGAAAGAGTGGTTTTCAGCATCTTTAAAATAATGTGTTGTTTAGAACAACTGGTCAGTCGAACTGCAATACGTGGACACTGTCTCATCAGTGTGGTTTGTAGCCAGTGTCCAAAGCCAGCCTGAGGACAAAAGTGAGCAAGAAGTGGTAAATAAGGGCATGAGGGTTGATTGACAGAGCCCAGGACCGGGAGAAGCAGCTGTGGGGAGCGCAGGCAGGCAGAGAGCTCTCTGCCCACGGCACCTCCTGGCCACAAGAGCTGAAGCTAGTGGGAAAGCTGCCGAAGGAGCCCTTGCTGTGTCCTCGTGAGAATTCACCGTGACTCCCTCTTGGGAGATGGGAGACTTTGGGGGTTGACCTTGACCCGCTCACGTTTTCATGTACAGATCTGTTCTCCCTGCTGCTGTCCTGGGTTCTCACCCAGGTCACTCACTATTCCTTTGGTCCCCCTCCTTGCTGGGGGAGGACAGAGGCAATCACCTGGGAAAGGAGGTTCCGTGAGCTCCCTTTGCTGCTGTGCCCATCAGGGATTACGTGGGGAGTCACCCCTGAGCAGCTGGCCCTGCCCAGCCAGCCCCTGTACTGACACCCAGGGCATCCTCAGGGCTTCTTGCCACAAAGGTTCAGGGTGGGGCTTTCAGGCCTCAGCAATCATAGGCAGGCAGATGACCACCAGTGCAGCAGAGTCAGGTTATATCTATGATACGTGTGCAAATAGGGCATAATAAATCTTGCTATTATGTATGATCATAATGCACCAATAAAATTTAAAAAAAATAATAGCATACTTTAGTGTCAGCCGACAGGGCGATTCTGATTTTTTTTTTTTTTTAACATAACCTTAAAAATGTACTTACTTTCAGCCTAAATACCACTAGTTTTTCTATTTGTGCTATTTTAGTTTAGGGCAGACAGTTTATTCTGAGATCCAGCAAGACTGAAGCTTCCCAACATATTACAAGATGTATGGCTTGGAAAAATCTACTGGGACATACACAGAAAGGATCGAGTAAAAGATCCAAGTTTGGTTTGCCCAGTGTTAGGGAGCTGCTTGGTCGCATGTATAGATCAGTGTCCTTGGACTCCGTCAGGCTCGGCACCATCGTTCACTCAACACAGTCACGGAGTCACCCTCTGCCAAGGTGGTGACATCTAGGGAGGAGGTGTGGTTCCTGTGGCCCTGAGCCAGGGTCTGCAGACAGACAGTCCAACCGTGACAGGGCCATACTGCAGGGACGGGACGGTTCCCCAGAACAGCAGCCACGGGATGTCCACCTACAGACGACCCTGAGGACAGTCACCTCCTGCCTCGGGGGCCCCTCCTCACCTTCCCTGCACATGGGAAGCGCAGTGAGGCCCCCCTCTCCATGTTGGTCTGATTAGACAGACAGACAGACTCCTTCTGTAAGCACGTGCCTGCGTAAGTTACAGGTGGCGTGTGTGTCTCCTCGTGTTTCTGTCCCTTTCAATAAGCATGGATGTCACTATGCTTTTGATCTTGTCTTCTGGGTGGCAGGGACTGTGCTGCCATCTGTCTCTCTGTGGCTCCCCTTCACCTTGGGGGCCTCCAAGCCTACGGTGACCGTCACTGTTTTGTGACGTCGTCCGACGGGTGCCGTTTTTTCTTCTTCCCCCTCCCCTTCCCCCACAGCTTTACATCCAGCCCATGATGGGGGCTGGCCTGAACTACGAGTGCTACCGATTCGGCATCTCCTCCTCCACCAACGCGCTGGTGATCGGTGCCACCGTGATGGAAGGCTTCTACGTGGTCTTCGACAGAGCGCAGAAGAGGGTGGGCTTTGCTGCCAGCCCGTGCGCAGGTGAGCGCCCCTCGTGTTAAGCGGGCACTTGGTGTAAGGGCACCAGCTGGAAAGCAGGGCTGCAGGGCAGGTCAAGCCTGTCCTCGGTCACCAAGTCTCATCCAGAGAGCAGAATGGGTGGCAGGGTTGTTGGGAAGATGCAGTGAGATAATCCACGTCCAGTGTTAGCCCTGTGCTCAGCACAGGGCAAGTGCTCAGTAACCGTGAGTCACTATAGTTACCTCTCAGGTCAAGTGAGAGTGGCCATGCACCCAGAATACATATCCTCCCTGGGGCCTTGGTGTTGAGTCCCAAGGTTTTGTGTTTTATTTTTGGGGTGCTGCCTATGAAACCCAGGGCCTCATACTTGCTAAGCCCATGCCCTGCCACTGAACCATATGCACCCAGCCCCTGAATTACAGGTCTTTGACAGTTAAAGGAACATAAAGAAGAACATTCATATACAAGCGGTGTATATTTTTCCCTCAACACAATCCTCATTATGAAATAAGAAATAAATACCTATCATTGCTTTTTCTCAAAATCCTAAAATAATAAGACCAAGGAGCCCATTTTTCTTGTGAAACTTATTTGAAGGGTGGTGTGGGGCAACCCAGCGAGTTGCTCTGCAGAGTGTGGCTTGAGGACTGGAAGGTCTTCCTATGGAAGCTGAGCAGGCTGCTCTGATGGGGAGTTCAGGCAGCACCTGGCTTTAGGGTGGATGGGGCACTAGCAGCTAGCAGTCCAGGCTGGCCAGGAGGAGGCCAGCCAAAGGAGCCAGCACGCAGTTGAGCTGCCGGAAACTCATGGAGGGACAGTCTGCCCAGGTAGGTGGCCAGGATGGCTGCAGCGTATCAGACCTGGAGTTCAAAGGGCTGAAAAAATCGGGGCTGCCTTGGCCTTGGAGTCAGAGACAGAGTGAAATGCTGATGTTGTGCTGGTTAGATGCCAAGGGAGAGAGGAATGGTAGATCCCTGGGGTTGAACCACAACTGACAGCAGAGAGGAGCAGAAGAGGCAAAGACGGGCTCAGAGTGAAGTACGAGATCTCTGTGTCGTGGAAGGAAAGGAAATTTGACTTGATGGGGAAAAGCCTTAATCATGAGACAGAGCTGAGGGACAGGGAGGGATGCTGGACCGGCCCCCAGGGAGCCTTATAGGCACCTTCACTCTGTTCCAGTCCAGCTGAAGAACGTGGAGAGGCCAGGGAGGTAAATGCCACATGATCCCAGCTGAGTTGCTAGGGAGGGAGTTTGGGTTTTAATACCTAAACCATAGTCTGAACCTGGTCACTAGAGCAGGGGAGTGGTTCTTCGCATCCTCTGACAGCACACCAGTGTTTCTCAAAGTGTTCAACGATTTGGGGAATGGAAGAAGAGCAATATTTTTAAAAAAAAATTTTTTAAGTTATAGATGGATACAATCTTTCTTTATGTATTTTTCTGTGGTGCTGAGGATCAAACCCAGTGCCTCATGTGTGTGAGGCAGGTGCTCTACCACTGAGCCACAACCCCAGCCTCAAGAAGAGTGGTATTAAAAGGAAAAGCTACCTCTGGACTGATAGGCCAGCTCATATTCTGTATGATAAACCCCCAGCCCAGGACACGTGGGTACCTGGCGGGGCACCTTGCTAGGTGTCAGTGCACACTTAATCGACTTGGTGCAGGTGAGCAGACCTGAAGTCCTCGAGATTGGCCATGTTTTCCACCCTTGAGATCAGACGTCCACTTTTCCATGTGCATTAACTTCCACCTGTTAGGCTGTCACTGAGTGAGTGTCGCTGAGTGTGGGAGTGAGTGGGACCACACGGCCTGAAATGCCACCATATTTTCCAACTGTGAATAATTTACTTCTTTTTGGCTGAGGGAATCTTAAGAACTAAAGCAGTTTTGCACACCATTTCTGTTCTCTCGTTAAATACCTACCATTAAAGTAGGGGCTACTAGGCAACAGCTGTCCTCACGTCCACTTTGCTGAATACCTCGGAGTGGAGCGGTGGTGAGTTTCCCAAATGAATTGCTGTTGGAAATGGCTTAATATGGAGTGTCTCTGGGCAGGACCACATTGTTTCCTGCTTTTCTCCTGAATTATTTGTTAGGTGCTCTTACATAAGATTTTTGGTGTTGTTGCTTTTTTAAAGTGGATTGAAGGCTTTGGCACTTAAACATTTGATTATGCTGGCTGTGGGAATATACCCTGAATATCCCCTCTTCAATGCAAATTATTTAGCCATTAAAGTAATTGCATCCCTCAGGGCTGCAATTAAAGGAGCTGTTGGTGCTCTATAGAGCTCTGATAAATGGAATGGTTATCCTGCCTTTCCTTTTTAAAATCCTTCATTTTCAATTATAAAATGTTTAAGGAGTAGATAGATGTTTTAAATGTCAGAAAATGACAGTGTCTGTGGGGGATTAGCCCTGGACCGCTGGAGGATGCCACAGTCCGTGGGCACTCCAGTCCCTTGGTGTACCGTTGCCCAGAACCTGAACACACACTCTCGTATGCTCTAAACCATCCTTTCCTGGTACAGTGTCAGTCCACATAAGTGGTTGTTGTGCTGCACTGCGTAGGGAACAATGGTGAGAAGTCTGTACCTGGTAGGTCCAGACTCGATTTATTTCAAATATTTTTAATCTGTGGTTCGTTGACTCCACCGAGGAAGAACCCACGTATACAGAAGGTTGACCCCACACACCTCGGGCACACTTGTGGAGCATCCAGATTTAACATGTTGACCCTGTGACATAGGTTCTTCAAAAATGTGAAGAAATTTAAAAAAAAGCAAAGCCCACACCTCATTCCCACACCTTCCCCAGAGTTACCCTTTATCCTGAAATTGATAAATATAATTGCTACACATTTACCATTTTACTAGATATATATATATGTATATGTACTTTACATTAGTTACCTATTGCTGCGTAATAATTTTCCCCAAGACTTATCAGTTCCTTATCACAGTTTCTCGAGCATTCTGAGGGTCGGGAGGGGGAAGCGTGGTGGGCTGGCTGGTTCCCACTCAGGGTTTCCTCTCATGAGCTGCAGTTATGATGTTGGCAGATGCTGCTTCCAGGCTCACTCACACGGTGATTGGCAGGAGCCCCCATTCCTCACCATGAATGTTCTCAAGACAGGGCACCTGTGATCCAAAGTGTGCACCTGGACGCCCAAGGTGGAAACAGTCCTTTTATGACCTAATCTCAGTGGTGACATGCCATCACTTCCACCCCCACTATTGGCCAGCAACCTATTGCGTGTGGGAGAGGACTGCACAGGTTAGGCACCAGGAAGCGGGGTACTTTGGGAGCATCTCAAAGCTGCCTAACACACATTTATGGCAAACATGTTGGTTGGTTAGTGGTTGTTTTTGTTTTCTTTCTGTTTTTCAATTTCTGTGAATGCTATGGTAATATGCATATACTTTAACTTGATTTCACAGTTCTACATTATATTTTCTAGATTTTCCATGTTGATATGAGTACCAGGACATTTGTTTTAACTGCTATATCATATCTTTACGTGTGAATAATCTCAGATTATTCACCCAATCTCATGTAGATTAGCATTTGGGTTGTTTCTCATATTTGCAAGTACACACAGTACTACAGAGAACATCTTTGTGCACATGAACAAGCCGTTCTCCTTATTCTTATTTAAAATTGTCCTTTCATTTCTCTTGTCAAGATGGGTGGAGGTTCTAATGGTATTTTGGTGAGCACAGTCTTCAATTTATAGATTAATTTGGGAATAATACCCATTTTTATGATATGAAGTCTTGCCCCAAGAATGTGCTAAATTTCTTCATTTGTTTAGTTCTTCTTTTATGGTGTACTGCAGTGTTTTGTGATTCCCCCCCCCCCCCATAAAAATTATATGTACTAGGCACCTCTTAGTTCCTGCTGTTGCTGTAGATGGGATGATTTAAAATAGCGTTTTCTAGTGGGTTGTTATGTAAGTATGCAGTTTTTTTACATTAATCTTTTATCCAGTCACATCACTGAGTTCCTATTTTATTTTAGAGTCACTGGATTTTCCACTAAGATACTCAAATAATCTGAAAATAATACATTTTAATCTTTTATAATCTTCACATATTTTATTTATGTTTATTATGTGATACCTTCTGAGACAGTATTGAATAGAAATGATAATAATGGTCATTTTTGTCTTTAAGGGGAATACTTTCCATGTATCACCATTGAGCGTGATGAATGGGGAAGGCTTGTGGAATTTCCTTTTTAAACCTAAATTTAGGGATTCATAGTTCTTGGAAGTGTTTGGTGTGAATAGAATGACTGCTTCACGATTTCTTCTAACATCAGACATGTGCCTGTTTCATAACTCAGCAATTCTAATCCCAGGTATATGCAAAGAAATCTGGACTTCTACCCAAAGTCTTGACCAGAAGGTTCACAGCAGCTTTGTTCATAAGAGAATGAAAGCAATACATCATTTAGGAATTACAGAATGGTACTCCCATGTCCTTCTCATCCAAGAGAAAGCCAACAAGTCATCAAAGGAGAGTGGGTTAAACAAATGGTTGACTTTTCATTCAGTGGAACACTACACTGCAGTTCTTTCTCTTGAAGAAAATTCTCTTTCATAAGAGAATCTTAGAAAGATTTTTCTTATGAAAGTCTGTGAAGGGGAATTAAGAAAACCTAGAATTCATATCTCAATCGTGAATTTTGAAAATTTTCCATATAATGTGTTTCAGTGTAATAAATGTTCACTTTGTGTATTTACACATTTTAGTCTTCTGCTTTAAGACAATTGGGTTTACTGTCCCCTTTTAAATAACTTTTCTCACTAAAAGTGTTTTTTTTTTAATTTATTCAACAACTTTTATGTTTAATTTACCTTGCATAGAATATGTGTAGGATATACGGATTAAACGGCCTCCCTCTGGATGACTATCCCATTGTTCCTTATAACATTTATCAAACAGTCTATCTTTTCTTTACTAACTTGAAATCCCACAACTATTACACATTCCAGTAAATTCTGGAAGATGGATCTTTACTCCTGGATTTCCTATTCTTGCTCATTGATTAGTATTGGTTCCTTTCCTTATCCTTTTGTGTAAAGCTTCTCTTCTCTTTTTTCTTAATTTTTCTTTTGTTTTATGAACATTTGAATCAACTTATTTAAACAGAAGATCTTGTTGGCATTTTGAATGCAGCTTTTGTATAATTCTGCATCCATTTTTCTACTTTTCTTTCATTGATGAAGAGTTTGTCCTTCTTTTGTGGAGACACTTCCCTCTCGTGGTGGACATTTTTGTTTGGTTGTTTTGTAATGTTTTGTAGAGCTCCTCTTTGGTGGGAGTGCTGATTCTCCTCCTGGGAGAGTTCAGTGTGCCTTGGGTTGTGAGCAGGTCACCATAAAACCGTTTTGTGGTGGTTACTGCTCAGTGTCCTCTGACCACGAGAACTTCTAGGTTTCTACACTAAGTTGTGTGAATTTAGACTCCAACCATGCTTGAGGTGGAGGTTTGAGGGTTCCAGTTCTCATGGGAGATTCTTTCTTGCCCTTCTCCCCAAGACCTTCTGCAGACCTCAGGCCGACTCGAGCTTCCGAGATGGTGGAGATCCCTGTCCCCTTCCACCAATGGGCTAGACTTTCTCAGGCGTCTCAGCCCAGGTGTCCACTCCTTAGTGTTCAGGGCATTGAGATCTCAGCAGTAGCACCTACTTCTGGTCAAGGAAGGGCTTTTACTTCTGGTCTCAGCTACCTATTTGGAAATTGGGGGAGAGCTGGGGGTAGTGGATGCCCCTATATTTCTAGCTACTCGGGAGGCTGAGGCAGTAGTTCAGGACAGCCCAGGCAACATAGCCAGACCCTGTCTCTTAAAATAATTGCAGGGGGAGTGGGTCAGTGGTAGAGCATATGTTTGGCATGCATGAAACCCTGCACTCAACCCTCAGCACCCCAAAGTAAATAAGTAAAGTAGACAAAAATCAGGGATAACGTTTTATCCTGGGGCTGTGTTGTAATAGGAGCAGGTGCCACCATTACACTAATCAAGTTGATGGAGCCCCAATCTTTGGGAGCGTCCCTTCTCTCCCAGTGTCTTTTATCTTTGTTTTGTAAGAGGACTCTCAGTTTACAGGGTCTGGTTTCCCTATAAGGGCTGGGATCAGGGAGCAGTGGAGGATCTTTGGTTAGAAATCCCTGGAAGCTCTCCCACACCACACAGTTGACCTCAACCCCATTTTCAGCCAGGTCATATCAGCGGTGGTGCAAGAGCCATGAGTGTTTGGAAAAGTTCGCAGATGCTCCCTTCTGCCGCCCTGCCCCCCACCTCTGCTCCCACAGGGAACCGCTAATCCAGTCTCCCCCAGATCCACCGGAGGAGGAGAGGAGCGGCAGGGCGGCCTGGGCTGGCGGCTGCAGCTGGGCAAGTAATAGTGCTAAGTCTGCAACTCTGTTATCTCAGTGCCTCGAAGCTTCTGAAATACCATCCATCTCTTTTTATAGATTGAGACATTTCACACCCAAGAACTGCATAGCTTTCAGCTTGTCCAACTTGAAACGCATCATGGATCGCGGCAGTCATTTCACGGCAAGGTTTTCTTGCCGCAGGTCGGAGTGGATCGTCTGGTACAGTCCTGTGATTAAAAATAGGGAACTTAGCTGCTAAGAGCAGAGTTTCAGAGCTAAGCCTCTGCTTATCCACACAGAATGTAATCAAAAGGTACCAAGACCAGGGGACCCCAAGGACAGGTGGGGCAACGCTGGTTCCTCATTTTGCAGCACAGGACACCTGGCTTTCACATGGTTGCAAAGGAAATGGGTCCTGGATCCAGAACCCCGGTAATTCCAGCCTATTCTTCCAGGTAAACCAGGTCCATGCACATACCCTCTCTGCCCGTGGGGTGGTTCACTTTGTGCTGTATGTTATGGGGGAGATCTGACCATTGTAATCTCTGTGCTTGGTGACATAGAACTTTCCCAGGAGCTGCTTATCAACCCAGTCCTGACCTTTGGGGGATGACAGACAAAAAGGCCAGAATCAAAATTTCTACCCAAGACATTAAAAATAACAAAATAGTAACAGCGGGCAGTGGCCTAACCCCACCCTGCCCCACACCCTGTGCTAAACGCTGAGCATCAGTTGATATGGTTTTCCTCCCAACAACACTGACCTGTAGGGGCTGTAATTGTCCCTGTTTGACAGATGAGGAAACAGGGTGAAGGAGGTAGTTCAGATCCCACAGACCACAGTTAAGCCAGGATGGCCCGGCTCACAGCGGGAGCTCGGGTCTGCATCACGGAAGGCCAACCCCAGAGCCCATGTCCCTCCTGCCCACTGTGTGCCTGGATCTCTGGTCTGTAAACCAACATACAGGGTTAAAATCTGTCTCTTGGTTGTAGAATCGGCAGGTGTGTAGGAAACATGCAGACCATCAGTGACGGCATTTCCAGAAACTGCCCCTAGAAGTGACTTGAAATCCACTTCTTCCCGGCTGTGCTAGTCTGTGGCAAAGGGCAGAAGATGGTTGTCTGCAGCTGAGGCTTGATGTCTGACAACCTTAAACAGGGGCTGTTTCCAAAACCATTATTACTACTATAAAAGTAACAATGTGTGTGTTGATGAAAAGTTTATGTTGGGATCTTCTGTGTTTCTCTTATACACACAAGTCATATACAAAAAAGTGTAACTCAGGCGTTCAGCTTGAAGAACAATACTAAAGTCTGTCTTCCCAACCTGGCCTGGCTGAGGCTGGTTCTGTTTCTTTAACCCAAATGTGATCAGGTCCCATGTGTCATTTTTTGACATGCTTTTAAAAAAAGTTTGTACATATTAATGGGGTTTGTGCAACATTTCCATCATGCATACACCAGGTGCTGATCAAATACAGCCTCCCTTTCCCACCCTGCCCCGCCCTGCACCCACCCCAGTCCCTCACGACCACTATTTTGCTTCAGGTGGACATGTTTTGGCTTCCACCCGAGAGGGCACATGCGAGCGGCTCCTTCTGTGCCTGGCTGGTTCCACCTGACAGGACGTCCTTCTTCTCCGGACAGCAGGACGTCCTTGCCCTTTGTGGCTGAGTCATGCTCCCTTGCGTCTGGGCCCCGCATGTCCTTTACCTGCTCCTCTGATGGGCATCGGGGTTCGCCCCACATCCCAGCTCTGTGGACAGTGCAGCCGCCAGCCCACACAGGCAGGAGCGTCCTCGACACGCCCACTCCATCTCCTTGGGACGTATCCCAGAAGTGTGATGCTGGATCCTACGGAAGATCTATTTTTTGACTGCCTTTTTTTTTTTTTCAGCCATCTTATTGAGACATGATTCCTATAAACAAAACAGGTCCTGTTGACAGGTACAGCTCCCTGAGCCCTGCACGCGTGTGTGCCCGACACTGTCACCTGTGGAGGAGGTGCCAGGTGCCAGGTTGTGCTCCCTGCCTCCCGGCCCTGCTCCGCCACCCCCTCCCTGGCAGCCGCCCCTACCTTCTGTCTCTGGAGATTACTTTCCACTTGCTAGAACCTTTTATAAATGGAATCACAGCATGCGTCCCTCTGCCTGGCTCCTGCGCTCCGCGGTTATTTTGAGCCCTGGTTGCTCAGTGCACCAGCCGCTCACGCGTTCTTATTCCTGAGCAGAGCTGGGTTATAGAGATGTACTACGATTTGTTTACCTCCTTTCACCTGCTGGTGAGCTTCTGAGTTGTTTCCAGGGCGAGTGTTTTCACTTTATAAACAAAGCTGCCTGGGACCAGGCTGGGCCTTGCTTTTCACCTAATTTGATAACCTCCGTTTTTTAACTGGGGTATTCAGTTAAAAATGTTCAGTGCCGGGGCTGGGGATGTGGCTCAGGCGGTGGCGCGCTCGCCTGGCATGCGTTCGGCCCGGGTTCGATCCTCAGCACCGCATGCAGACAAGGATGTTGTGTCCGCCGAATACTAGAAAATGGGTATTGAAATTCTCTCTCTCTCCCTCTCTCTCTCACTTTAAAAAAAAAAAAAAGTTCAGTGCCTGTGCCCCTCACTGGCAGGGGTCACATCCCAGGAAACTGTAATAAGTTGAAACTAGCATACAGAAAAAGTGCATTGAGGGCTGGGGCTGGGGCTCAGCAGTAGGGCACTCGCCTAGCACATGCGAGGCCCTGGGTTCGATCCTCAGCACCATATAAAAATAATAAATAAAATAAAGATATCGTGTCCAATGACAACTGAAAAATGAATTTTTTTTTTTTTAAAAAAAGTGCATTGAGCCCACCTGGCCCCCCGCCCCCCACAGCTCAGTGGCACGCACACCATGGGGTGCCCGGAGGTTCCCCTCCTGACCCAGAGCTGACTGGAGCCGTGGTCTGCTGCTGCCTGCATGTCAGGAGAGCCTCACACCCCTGCTCAGTCCAGGAAAAGACCCTAGCCCCCACTGTGAGCCAGGCACCCTTGGCCTAACTGTGGTCTGTGTGATCTTAGTGCCCTTTTCACCCTCAGCGTCCTCATCTGTAAAATGGGGACGATTACAATCCCGACAAATCAGTCTTATTGGAAGGACAACCGACTCAACCGGCTGTCGGTGGTGTGCAAACCCTGCGTGTGTATCTCCGTTTCTCCTGTAGGAACACCTAGGAGGAGAGTGGTCGTCCACAGGACAGGTGTGTCTCACTTCCTGAGAGCCTGCCCAGCTGTTCTCCAAAGTCTGGCTGTATGGTAGTCATTCCCCCTGCAGGCCCCCCGTTCTTCCTGGCCCACATCCGATATTGCCATTTTTTTTTTAATTTTAATAGGTCTTTAGCATCATCTTATTGTGGTTTTTTTTTTTTAATTTTTTAATATTTATTTTTTAGTTCTCGGCTGACACAACATCTTTGTTTGTATGTGGTGCTGAGGATCGAACCCGGGCCGCACGCATGCCAGGCGAGCGCGCTACCGCTTGAGCCACATCCCCAGCCCCTTATTGTGGTTTTAATTTGCATTTTCCTAATGACGAATAGTCTTGAACATCTTTTCGTGTGCTGCTGACCATTCACTCAGCTTCTGTGATATATAGTTTTTAAAAATCCTCTTGTCCATTTTTGTACTTTTCCTCATTATTCAGAGATCTTTATATTTTGAGGATATGAGTCCTTTATCAGAAATGTGACTTGCAGATATTCCTTTTCAGTCTCATAGTATTGTCTTTGGAAGAGAAGTTCTTTCATAGATTGTATTTTTTGGTGTTGTAAGAAATTTTTTTGCTCAAACACAAAGAATTCCTCCTGTGTTTCCTTCTGGAGTTTTTATAGTTTGAGGAATGTGTCATTTTGTTTCCTAATATTTGGAGATTTCCCAGATAGCTTTCTGTCATTGACATCTCATTCAATTGTACTGTGGTCAGACAACATGGTTTACATGAATTGACCCTTTTAAATGATCTGGAGCTTCTCTTGTGACCGAGGACTCGGTCCATGACAGTCAGTGCCTGTGTGCTGTTGGAAACAGGCGCATTCTGCTGCTGCGACTGGACCCTTGCATAGTCCCGAGCTGGTCCTCTCAGTTGGTGGTGGCCCAGGTCCTCTGTACCACTTGTCACCTCCATGTCCTTGCTCTGCCTTTAAGAAAGGGGCGTTGCCATTTCTGACTGCTTTTGTGGACCTGACTATCTTGTTCCATGGGCTTTGAAGCTCTGTTATTAGGTCCAAAAATGTTCGGGGTGATTCTGTCCAAAGCAGGACCTTTGCTAGGACTCATGGAGTCACTGTGTTCCTTCCTGCAGTTCCCTGGCTCCGGCTGCCTGAGGCAGGCAGAGCCCCTCTGGGCTTCCTTCGGTGACATCCACAGGGGCCACCCTTCTTGACCCTTTCCCTGTTAACACATTTGGGTTTCTACACGGACAGTGGTTCCTTATTGGCAGCGTACGGCTGGGCCTTGCTTTTTACCTAATTTGACAACCTCCGTTTTTTAACTGGGGCATTCAGACAAGAGATTGGCAGATGCCAGCCTGCGGGCCAGATCTGACGTGGAGCTTGTTGTGTGAGAATGGTTTTTACATTTTTAAAGAGTTAGGGGAAAAAAATTAAAAAGAACATGTAGCCCAAAAAACTCTAACATATTTTCTCTCTGGCCCATGACAGAAAAAAGGTTGCCAGTCCCCGGTTTCGACTGTTTCTGTAAAGCGATGATTGACAGGGCTGTTTCAGTCTACCTTCTTGCTACAGGCTGAGTATTCCATATCCAAAATGCACGAGACCAGAAGGACTTCAGATTTTAGGGTCTTCATACTCTGGAATATCTGCAGACACTCGAGGTATCCAGAGGATGGGATCCAAGTCTAAAGTTGACATCCCCTTACATTTCCTCTGCACCTTATTTGCACACCTCAAAGGTCATCATATGCAGTGTATTTGTTGCGCCTGCTTTTGGGATTGCACCTCTCACGTGAGCACAAGTGTACACATTTCCACTGTGGCTTTATGTTGGGACTTGAAAAGGTTCAGATTTTGTAGCATTACAGATTTGGAGTCTTCATAGTGGGAGTGCTCAACCTGGATCTGTTTTTTCTGTGTCATTGCTTCTTTGTTCCCCCTCTTATGATGTGGCTACAGCCCTTTGTATCGAGTTCGTTTGTTTCTTTGTGTTTCCCTGGCTCCCGTGCTAGCTGGACCTCTTTGAGGAGTTGCTCTGAGGTTTACAGCGTGCACCCCTAGCTTCTCACAGTGCACCCCTCGGGTAATCTAAGACCCACTTTCCCTCCTGTATACCACTCAGGACATTGTCATTGTCTTTGCTTTAATTGGCCAATGATCTTCAAGTATTCCATATTTAAAGTGAGCCAGGTGTGGTGGTGTGCGACTCTGGGGGTCAAGGCAGGAGAATAGCAAGTTTGAGGCCAGGCTGGGCAACTTAGTGAGACCCAGTCTCAACATAAAAAATCAGGCTGGGGCATGTAGCTCAGTGGTGGAGGACCTGCCTAACATGTTCCGTCCCCAGTACAACAATAAATAAATCAACCAATTACAAAAACCAAGTAAGAAATGAGGATTCTTGTAACACACTAGAGAGTGACCACTTTGGGTTTTCTTCATCCCTTCACACAGAGCCTGCTTCCCACCCAGTGCCCTTCTCTTCTGCTTGAAGGACTTAGTGCAGATCTGCTCATGATGAGCTCTTTCAGCTCATGTGAACCTGACGACATCCTTATGGCATTTCATTTTGGAAGGTTTTTTTTGTTTTGTTTTGTTTTGTTTTGCTGGGAATAGAATTGATTTTCACCCAGTCCTTCAAAGATGCTTCTCCACGATCTTCCAGCATGTTCTGACCAGAAGTCTTCTCTCATTCTTATCCTGTTTCTTTGCTTGTATCATTTATTTTCTTTCCATTTTTAAGATATTCTGCTTATCTCTTGTTTTCGGCAATTCACTAGGGTCCTCTTTCCTTGTTCTTAGGCTTGGGGTTCCTTGAGCCTCTTCTGTTGGTGGTTTATGGTTTCCACCAAATTTGGAAAAATTTTGGTCATTATTTCTTCAGTCATTTTTTTCTGTCTCCCATCCTTTCCTTTCCTATGAATTCTCTGCCGACGTAATTCAGTGCCTTGGAATTTTCCCCGTGAACTGATGTTCTATTTAGCTTTCAGTGTCCTCTGTGTTTGGTTTGCCTAGTTTCCATGGTGATGTCGTTAAGTGGGTAGGTCTCTCTGAAGCATATCCTCACTGCACCTGGCCATGTGGCTCAGGACTCTCTGGCGTGTCACTGGCTCCCCCGGCCTCCCCAGGAGGTACAGTGACAGAAACTGCTGTGGTGTCCTCTGATGCTGTCGTCTGTATCATTTCTTAGTAAATTTCAGCTGATTGGTTTTCTTGTTGTATATTGTTTTCTTGCTTCTTTTTATGAACTCTAAGTGGTGTTTCCCTGCTTCTTTGCATACTCGGTTGCATAGACTGCATGTGACCTTCCAAAGTTCATATGCTGAAACCTCATTCCCAATATGATGGTACTTGAAGGTGGGGACCCTGGGGATGAGACTAGTGTCTTTGCTAACGTGATCCCAAAGAGGTCCCTGACCCCCCAGCATATGAGGACACAGTCAGTAGGCAGAGCTGTGTGTGGGACCAAGAAGCCCTCACCTGACACAGAATCTGCTGGGGCCTTGACCTTGGACTCTCGGATCTAGAAGGGTGAGAAATAAATGTCTGTTGTTGGAAAGCCTGCCCCCAGTCTCTAATACCTAGTATAGCAGCCTGAATGGACTCAGACACTTGGCAGTATTTGTTGGATGCTGGATATGGTGGACTTTTACACTGCTGGGTGCTAAATGTTTTTATATTCTTGAAAATATTCTTGAGACTTGTCCTGGGGTGTGATTAAATTACTTAGAACAAATCTGTGCTTTCTTTTTTTCCCCATAGTTTTATTTAGGTAAAATTAAAGTAATCAAAGGGCACATATGTGAAGTATGCAATTTGATCAGTTTTGACATGTTTTGACATATATATATATATATATATATATATATATATATAACCAATACAATCAATATAAAAAGCATTTCCTTTACTTTTTTAAAATTTGAAATCATGCAGACTGTATTTCTTACATGTTTTATTACATTAGAAATCAGTCACCTTAAGATATATAGAACCCCAACCCCCACCCCCTGTCAACTATTTCAAAATTAAATGGCACACTTATAAATGTCTCAGAGGTCAAGAAAGAAAGTGCAAGAAAAGTAAATAAGAAGTGCTTTGAACTAAGTGATAATAAAAGCTCAAAATGTCAGGATCTCTGGGATGAAACAGTAATCAGAATGAACATTTATAACTTAAAGTACTTGTATCAGAAAGAAGCTAGAATAACAAATTATTTTGAAATTAGTAGGAATGAAAAAATAAAAGTAGGAGCATAGATATATGAAATAGAGAAGAAATAGTACTGCTAAAAGTTGATAAAAATCAAACAAGTCTAATCAAGAAAAAAGCAAGAATCCCAAAATTAGTATCAATGGAAAGGGAGCTCTCAAAATAACCCCATAGATGCTAAGAATATATTAAGGTGATATTACAGTTGTATGCCAACATGGTCTATATTAGAGAAGGATTTGTGCGCTGTTGGGAAGAAAGTGTACTCAGTCATTGATGGATGAAATATTCTATATATGTCTGTTAAGTCAATATCAACTGTATTTTTTAGTTCTATAGCTTCTTTATTTAGTTTTTGTTTGGAGGATCTATCCAGTGGTGACAGAGTCATGTTAAAGTCACCCAGTATTATTATGGTCTATTTGACTCTTGAAACTGAAAAGGGTTTGTTTGATGCATGTAGATGCTCCATTGTTTGTGGCATAAATATTTACAATTGTTATATCTTGTTGATATATAGTTCCCTTAAGGACTCTGAAATGTCCTTCTGTCCCTTCTGATTAACTTTTGGCTTAAAGTCCACATTATCTGATACGAGGATAGAAACCCCTGCTTGTTTACCCAATCCATGTGAGTGATACGTTTTTCCCATCCTTTCATCTTCAGTCAGTGGATGTCCTTGCCTATGAGTACAGTATGCTCTTGGAGACAGCATATTTTTGGGTCTTCTTTTTTAATCCAGTATGCCAATCTTTGTCCTTTGATTGATAGGTTTAGGCCATTTACATTTAATGTTATTATTGAGAAATGATTTTTATTCCCTTCTATTTTGATTTTTTCTGGTTTTTACTTTGAATTAGTTTCTCATTTGATTGACTATTCTTGTAATGTAGTTCTTCCCTTTGCTGGTTTTCATTTCTTCTTCACAAAATTTTTTATTGAGCATGTTTTATAGTGCAGGCTTTCTAGTTGTAAACCCTTAACTTTTGTTTATCATGGAAGGTTTTAATTTCCTCATCAATTCTGAAGTGTAATTTTGCCAGCCAGTGTTGTTGGCTGGCATTCATTTTCTTTCAGAGCTTGATATACATTTTTCCAAGACCTCCTAGCTCTGAGATTGAGAAGGCTGAGATCTGGATTAGTTTCCCTTTAAATGTTACCTGCCTTTTTAAACTCTGGCAGCCTTTAAAATTCTTTCCTTATTCTGTAAGGTATTTTAATAACAATGTACCGTGGTTTGGGTCTATTGTAATTTTATATGTTTGGGGTCCTATAAGCCTCCTGTATTTGATTTTCCATTTCATTCTTTAGGTTTGGGAAATTTTCTGATATTATTTCATTGACAAGATTGTACATTCCTTTGGTTTGTGTCTCTATGCCTTCATCTATCCCAATAAATCCTAAATTTGGTCTTTTCAGGTTATCCCTTGTTTCTTGGAAGTTCTGTTTTGTAGTACAGGCTGTCTTCCAAGTGATCTAGTCTGTTGACAGTGCTTTCCATTGAATTCTTAATTTGGTTTATTGATTCCTTCATTTCAAGGATTTCTGCTTGATTATTTTCAGAATCTATCTCTTTATTAAAGTGATCTTTCACTTCCTGAATTTTCTTTCTGATTTCACTCCTTACATTGTCCTTTACTTCACAGATGAGTTTGGTTAAATTCCTTCTCTAATATTTTTTTCCACTGTGATATAGTTAGAGTCTGTTATTGAAGTATCTTGTTTTGTTTGGGGCAGTTTGTTCCCTTGTTTTTTCATGTTATTTGTGTGTCTACCCATCTAGCGGTATGGATCTGAGGTAGTAGAGTTTCTACCCTGTGGACTTGTATTGTCCCTGAAGGTTTCCAGTATCTCACTGTTTAGAGGAAGACAAATAATAACAACCAATGCAAACAATTTTACAGCATTAAACCAAATAGTTCCTACTATGAAGTCTATAGTGTTAATTATCGCAATACACAGAAATGATGTGTTCAGTTATTGTCTACAATAAAAATGGCAAGTTTGCAAAAGGTTTTATAATTTCAAATGGTGGACAAGGAGAGAACAGAAGTGATACAGGACGTGATGATTATGAGGGAGGAGGAGAAAAGAAGAAGTAAAAAGTTAAAGGAAGAGTGAAAGAACAATAGAGATTGACTGTTAGCAGAAGAAAAATTTTTAAATAAAAATAAAATAATACAAAACAAAACTAAACTATACTAATGAAATATCCTAGTCCTCAAACAATGAAAATAACTGACTTCAAAAATGCTAGAAATGATTTAAAGAAAACAAATGTCAGTATGAATGAATGTCCATGTACCATTAAGGTCACAATTAAACAGAGAAAAGGGGAAGAGAGAGAAAGAGAGAGAGAGAGAGAGAGAGAGAAGAGAAAAAAACCCAATGAAAAGTTAAAGAATTCTTTCTGTTGGAGTTCAAAAGTTTCTCAGCTTCTAAGCAGTCTTAGGTGGGGTCCTCTGGTGCGTGATGATCTACCCTCTGGGTTGCTGGAGTGAGAGAGGTAATCTCATAGGCAGAATTTCTGGAGGCAAGGTTTAGGCTTAGGTGGGCCAATTGGTCTGGAGATTTTAAATCTGTGAGCCACCAGGGCCCAGTAATTGCCAGTCTATGCTGGAAGACTGTATCCCAGGATCTCCCCTGGGTTCCACTCATATAGTGGGGAAACACTATATGATTTTTAGGACAACCCTTCTGTGTGCTGTAGCAAATGCCCTGTGAACATACAGTGGGGGACCCAATTCTTAGTTACTTATATCACCTGCAGCCCCTGTGTTTCCTGGTCTTAGGTTCAATCTCTAAATTCAATCTCTCCCATTCCTACCCTTCTAAATTCCCTGCCAGATGCACCTCTCCCAGCCAGTCCAGCAAGCAGCCAGAGGGTGGGGGAGTGGGAGAGCTGGGTGGGTTTCCAGGACCAGTTGTCCCCTGTGTAAGCTTCTCTCCAGGTTTGGTTTTCTGCTGGTCACGTAAGCACACTCTGTGTCATGCAGTGTGTGTTTATTGGTTGTATTTTGGGTCAAACTCGGGTTTGCCAGGAATCGGCTTCCTCAGCTGCCAGCACCCTGTGCTGCAGCTGCAAAATTGTCCCCCCTTTGTCTTCCACATGCTGCATGGAGAGATGGCAGCTTCTTTCCCAAACAAGGATATTGTGTAGTGGGCATTTCAGTTTAGTGGGCAATGTCCTGGATCTCTAAATGCTCCATACCCAGACACGCCTTGGACCTCCTAAAAATGTGGGTTCCTTCAATCCCCATATCCCTCCACTGTGCTCATGGAGGGGCCGCTCTGGCTGCAGCAGTGGCTGGACCACGGGGGATTTCTTCTTTATTTTATTGTAGCCAACCTCCTGAGTTCCCGATCTGCTTTGAATGTCCAGTTTTAAATTCCAGGGGAGTCCCCCCACCTTTCTTTTTGGTTCACCCACCTTGCAGAGGAGCTGCCTGTCTGCTTTCTTGGTTTCACTCCACAGAGCAGCCGGGAAAGCGGCCTGCTCTTTTCCACCATCTTGAAACTCTTCCAGCCTGTGCTTTCTTGTCTTGCTTCTTTGATTTCTTCAGGGAGAGTCAGAGTGAATTTTAGGACGGCCATTCTGCGTGCCGTAGCTAAAGCCCTGTGAACTGCTTGCTGCTTTTCCCTTCACTCGGGGGAAGAAGGAGCAAACAGGAAACAGAAAGCTGGGGAGAAGGCACTCTTCCCAGCCCTGTCTGGACTCCAGGCCTTTCCTTCACGTCCTTTTAGAGGCTCTTTCATGGCCTTTCTGTATTCTCTGACCAGTACAGTCCCTCAGCCCACAGGGGCTGGTCTAGGACCCCACTGGTACCAAACCCAAGGATGCTTAGCTCCCACGTGGATTTGCATGGAACCTACACACATCTTCTCATGAACTTTCATCATCTGTAGATGACTTATATTACCTACGACAACATAAATGCCACGTAGATAGATGTTGTTCTGTATTGTTTGGGGTATAACAACAGGAAAAAAGCCTGCATGTGCCTAGTACAGACACTGTTTTTTCCCCAATACTTTTGGTCTGCAGCAGGATGACCCTGTGGATACAGAACCCACAGACATGGACGGCCTCTATGCTCAGCCAGAGGCCCAAGGGGGGCCCACGAGGCATACTATCCCCTCAACATGACTCTGCCTGGAACTCCTATGGCCTGGGCTTCCTGGGCCTCTGCCTGTCTCTTTGGAGGCAGTGGCCTCTGCCTGCATCCCCATCCTGCGGCCACCAGGGGGTGTGCTGGGGCAGTCGCAGGGTGCTCTTTGTTACCCATCTTTTTTCATATATTTTGCCCAATGTTTTGGTTGTTTCCGGTCCAGGAACACAGCTGCCCCCACTCTCTCTACCTCTCACTGGAAGCAGAGATGGCTCCAAGCCTGTCTTCATCTCTCCGTGCTTTACTGTTTTCAGATGCTCTCATCTTTGTACTGAGCCTGTTCCCTTTCCATCATCTTACTAGCCAGGCTCCTCCATTTGTAAAGTAAGCACACGCATGTGCACACACACACACACACACACACACCACGGCGACCTGCTGTAGGAAAACACGGGCAACCGGAGAAGGATTCCTACAAATCCACGATGATAAAACATAAAAGGTCAATCGTTTTTGTCCAACAGCAACCCCCTCACAAGCCAAGGGCTGTGAGTGTCGTGAAGCCAGGTGGGGAACCGTAGTCCTTGTTTCCTGTGCTGTGTGGGCAGAGGAGTGGGCTGTCCACGCCATGCAGGTGGGCATTCATGGCCACTGGGCTCCCCGTGGACACTCTGCCAACAGGTGTAAAGAAGCTTGAAAGTGAGCATGCCGGCCCCAAGTTTACTTCTAGGCGCTCTTTCTGAAGTTGAGAATATGAACAACGGTTGAGGCTCCACCTTTCTTGCATCCTGTCTACACTGGTGCAAATGCTGAAGGCACAGAGAAGGCCGCAGTGGGAAACTGGTCAACAATCTGATACACCCATAGTTTTTGTGTGTGTGTGGTCAGCAGGATAGCCTGGATTAAAAAGTAAAAGATGTGATTTTAATATAGGTAATGTATATATTAAATATATATATATCATATGTAAAGTAAAAATAGAGTTTACAAAACAACAAGTACCACATAGTCCCATCCTGGTTTTAAAAAATCAGTGTATAGAAAACGATGGCGCCCTACGATATCAGCGCTATTTCTAACTGGTGAATTTATGAGTGTGCTTTTATCTCCCTGTGTTTTCAGATCTCTCTATCATAAACATATATTGACTTCATAGTAAAGAGTAGGGTTACTTTTCAGTTATTTAAAATGTTTAGTAAATATGTGTCTTGATGGCGGTACAGGCCATGAACAGCAGCGTCCTCCGTGAAGGGCCAGGTGCTGATGACCTTAGGTGTTGCTGACTTCATGGTGCATGTGGCTGCCCAGCCACCGGAGCACCGAGTGACCGTGGACCTCACACATGAGCAGATGTGGCCATGTTCCAGTGAAACTTGATGTCCTAAAGGAAGTGGCAGGGGATTGGCCCAAGGATGTCCTGGCTGACAGCTGCTGTGGGCACCCAGGGCTTGGGGTGACCGAGGGCCATGCCCACAGGCCTTCCTCATTGCCCATCTTTGCCTGGGCCCTTAAAAGTCCACTAGCCAGAAAATGTACCTTCTTTACAAAGGACCCAGGGCTGTTTCCCTCGTTTCAGACCGTTACTCCATTATTATTTTGACTTGTTCTTTCCTCAATTGAGAGGATCATATTCAGCCCCAGGATCTTGGGGCTCTAATCACAGGAAAATTAGATGCTTGGCGGTGTTATTTGGGGGGCTGAGTAGTCGTTTCTGCAGTTAGACAGAAAAGAGGGACAGCAAGGCCTGTTCCTTTGTCGTTTTCAGGGTGGAGCTCAGGGCTCCGCGCTGCTGACAGGGGAGGTGGCCAAGCACGTAGATGAGAGCCTCCCAAGCCCCGACCTGCCTGCAGGGCTCCGGCACTCTCTCTGTCATTGAGTCTGGACAGCAATGTCCTTCCCTGTGGTTCTCCTGGTCACCACGTGTCGTGAACTAGATGCTGCATCCTTTGGGTTGGGGTCCCCCAGATGCTGAAAATCCACCCGTGGGACAGGAGTGGGACAGGGAGGGTGTGCTGAGCCAGGCTGACTCCAGGGTGGGACGTGAGCTCCAGCTGGAGCTGCAGAGGACACAGCCGTGGGCCAGGCAGGCACGAGTAGATTCCACTAGAATTCCCGCTCCCTTCCTCTTCCTCTGAGGACACACAGCAACGCCACTTAGCTGGCTACCAGGCTCAGGCCCAGGTGTTGTCCCCTCCATGGCACTGCAGGCTGTGGCTGTGCGTGCCCTTCTGCAGGGTCCCCTCCTCTCCGTGGCCCCAGCTCCTGCAGACCTTGGAAGGTGCTGCCCTTGCTGTGTGGGCCTGGATCCCTGAAGGCACACTGTCCCAAAGCCTCCCTCCTCCTAGCACTAGGACATCCCAGGCTTTGGGACCCCAATGTGCTGCAGGGAGGTGACAGCCGGGGTCCTCCATGCTCTTTCTGCTGGAGGGGACCGCTGAGCTCAGAGCCGTGCATCTCTCCCCTTCTGTCTCCTCAGAGATCGCAGGTGCTCCAGTGTCTGAGATCTCGGGGCCCTTCTCCACCGAAGACATAGCCAGCAACTGTGTCCCCGCCCAGGCTTTGAATGACCCCATTCTGTGGATCGTCTCCTACACCCTCATGAGCGTGTGCGGAGTCATCCTCCTCATCCTGATCCTTCTGCTGCTCATCCCCTTCCAGTGCCGGCACACGCCCCGCGACCCTGAGGTCGTCAACGATGAGTCCTCTCTCGTCAGGCATCGCTGGAAATGAAGAGCCACGTCTGACTCTCTGACCTTGACCTTGGCTCTCCACAGGACTCCGTATCCAGGGTGCCGCGTGGGTCGGGCCAGGCTCCTTCCTCTGTGCGTTGGTTGGGAATCTCGTCCTGCTCCCACATGCCTTCCAGATTCACTGTACCTTGATTATTCTTGATCTTAAAGCTTCCGGTTCTTCTTTCCTACTTCCAAGAAAAATGGTAATAAAAAACACCTCATTCTAAACCAAAATGGAGTGGATCAGGCTTCAGGCTTTACGGAGCTGCAAACTGACCAGGTGTGCCATC
>NW_025999968.1:60193515-60199965 GCF_001458135.2 Marmota marmota marmota
GATGGCAGAGTTGTTTCTGTTTCTAGGTCTTCTCTGGAAGTGGGTTGGTTGGTCCCCTTCTGGGAAACAGAGAAGTGGCTAAAGGCCCACGCTCTGACCCACTGCAGGGGAAGCCAGGTGAGGGACACGGAGGAGCTCTGATTCTCCCTGTGCTCTCAAGCCATGTGCTTCCCTCTGCAGAACTGCGGGGCTCAGGGTGACTGCCCGGATGCACTCAGCCAGAGCTGTTTGGCAGTCGGCCTTTGTGCCTTTGGCCTTTGGTGACAGGTGATTAGCGGTGTCCTTGTTTGGGGGGGAAATCCCCACTTGCTGTCGCTCATTTGAGGCCTTTGCCAAAGAGAAGTGGAGCCTTAACTTGCTGCAGCCGGCTTACATGACCTGATGCAATCAGAAGGTGCCAGCCAGTCTCCCTTCTCTCTTCACTTTGCAGTGCTACTGGGCGGGCTTGGTGTGTTACAGAATTCCTATCAGCAGTGCTAAGCACCCCCTCCCCCGCAGGAGTGTTCTTGCTGTGTGTGTGGACATTCAGGACACCTGTTCTGCTCATGAGGTCCCTGAGTCCCCTCCATATTGAGAAATACATGACCATGCCAAAGAGACATGGGGGCCACCCAGGCAGGTCATGGTGAGCTCGTAGATGCTGGCAGCCTAAAGAATCTTCTGTGAGATTCCCGTGGGGGAAGAGCTGAGCTGGATCTGAGAGGAAGCTGAGCACACAGAGGGCAGAGAGGAGTGTCCTCGCCTGCTCTTGTCTTGGCTGGCCTCTGCTGATCATTTCAAAATGTGTTGCAGAGCTAGACATCTCTGGCAGTGGATTTCACTTCTTATCCCGATGACTTCTCCATGGATTCCTGTTTTGTGAGCCTCTTTGTATCAAAGTGAAGCCAGTTATCCTAAACTGCACCTCCTCTTTGCTGTAAAAAAACTGACCCCTGAAATAACAGGAGGGGTGCGGGGTGTGGCCGGCAGCTGGGCTGTGGGTCCTGGGGCAGGTGCCGTCTGTTCCTCTTTGCGCTTCTGGTTTCTGAGTGGGGATGGTTCTGCCGTGGCAGATCAGCAGGCACAGCTCTCAGAATACAGGAGCCTAACAGATCAGGTTCCCCCGAGGCCCTGGATGGAGTTTGCAATAATGCTCTTTGCTGCGCATCTAATTTCCCTACCTTTGCATCTCCGATGCCATTGGATGTGACATTTTAATGGGAATGCTTAAATTACAAAAGCATAATTTAGCAACAAGAGTGGAACAGACAGTTGAATTTAGGACACTTTCCTGGCATGCATTGCAGCTGAAAATTGGACTTTGAGTCCAAACTGTGATAGTGACACCCACCTCCTCAAGTTATGTAAATTGAGACTGCCTGACACACCCGCAGAGAGATTTGCTTTGAACAGGAAGGGAGGCTGCAGCCCTTTGAGGGTGTCATTTTTTACCTTGCAATTCACCATGGAAGGTTCTGGAAATCAGCCCTGGCCTGAAAGGAGCAACTGAGCGATTGCATGTTAGAAGCCTCCTCAGCTTCAGAGTGGAGCAGGTTCTCCATGAACCAGCTTATTTTAAGTAGTGTGCTGCTTCCTTCTTGATAACTTACTCAGAAGTCTGAAGTGAAGCCCTGCCTTCGGAAACTGGAACTATTTATAAAATACAGCAAGAAGCGAGGTGGGGGTTGAGTCTTTTTCCCCCTTGGGAATTTAAAGGAAGCATGAGTGACTGGTATCTGATCCGCTGGCACATGTCCCACGCCCTATTGCCTTTCTTCTGAGCCCAAAACAAGTGCCTGGCACTGAAGAAGCCCTGCCCTGTGCACGACCCCGGGTGCTCCAGCTCAGCACTGTGCTTCTGAGCCTGGAGAAGGGCTCATCCTGAAGCCCAGAAGTTTGAGTTGGAGATAGCCTTGGGGTCAGTGATCAGAACTGTGGAGCCATTCCCAGCAAGACAGCGGTAAGGACGCCATGGAGCTTGGGGCCATAGATTTGGGGATTCGGCTGCAATTAGGGGATTCATTTTCTCCCTTAAGAGGAGAAAGAAGAGGAATCATTTAATTATTTAGTCAAAAATGGGGGTTTGTTGAGTTCTTCAGGCCACATCCCATTTGGTGGATCTGCCACACAGGGTCCCATCCTGAGTTCTGGCTTCCTGCCGCTCCATGTCCCCAGGAATAAGTCAGTGCCAAACTGTGTTTCATAACCAGGAGTAATTGGGTTTCACAGCCTTTGTCCTTATGAGTGGAAATCAGATAATCAGGGAGAAACCCAATATGTTTTCTCTTGCACAAACTATTTAGAATTGATTATGGAACCATTCAGGGAAAAAAACTTACCCTAAGATTTTTTTTTTCTTTTTTTTAAAGAAAAACTGCCCAACACCATAAAAGGTACAGTTGTGGGGTCTGCCAAGGGAGAGACTAGATTTTTAGTACTAGGTAAACTCCACAAATCTCTATTAGGCTTAACATTTTTTAGACTTGAACTTACGATTGTTTATCAATTCAAAAGCCATCTGGAAAAATTCTTTGGGGGGTGGGGGAGGGGTGATGCGATTTCCAGTGTGCTGACTGACAGGGAAGCAGGTTTGACTCCTTCAGGAAACGTGCTTTCATTCCGGCCACCTCAGATTTCTTTCTCACAGTTGCTGGATCTGTGGAGATGTGATTTGTTTTAGAGATCCAGGCCCCAGCTTGCAGGAATACTCAAGATAGCATCCCCATCAGCATTAATGGCCTGAGGGAAGGTGGGCTGTGAGCTGCCCAAGCTGGGGAGGGATGTCCACTCCAGAGACAGAGTGCAGGGTTATCGGTGTTTGGT
This sequence comes from Marmota marmota marmota, assembly GCF_001458135.2. NCBI lineage: Eukaryota > Metazoa > Chordata > Mammalia > Rodentia > Sciuridae > Marmota > Marmota marmota. The sequence continues at coordinate 60,196,318 of NW_025999968.1, forward strand.
AGACTCCAGGAAGAGGGCGGGACAGGAAGGAGCCAGAAGAGAGGTGGACCCACAGTCTGCATTTGTGCAAAGACACTGTGGGCTGCTGTCCCAGGGGTGCTCTCAGGGTCCTGGCCCTGCCCACGCTGTAGTGATGTCCCAGAGGGTCCTCTCAGACTGGTCACTGCAGGAGAGGAGCCATCAGACTGAAGGAACTTGCTTTATAGCCATATTTAGAACCCTGTTCTAGTAAATAGAGAGGCCCAAACTGCCCAGCAGGACCCAGGCCTCAGCCTGCAGGTCCAGGGCTATGACTGAGAACTTTGGAAGGCAGGGTCAAGAGACTGAGGCCAGGGGACTTTGCCAGGTTACCTATGGGGTCTGAGCTCCTGGGAAGGGCGCCTGGCAGCTGCTGCCTGGATATTCTTCCCGAGAACAGAGTAACTCAGGCCAGCCCAGCCACTCTGACCACACTCCTTTCCCAGACACTTCCAGAAAGAAGAACTTGAGGGAAACCAGATCCTTCCTCATGTCACTGCTGTCCGCCTCCGAGCCCTGCCCCCAGGGTGGCCCCCAGCCTCAGCATCCCTAGCAGGTCCAGGAGGTCCCAAAGTGAACCTCAGTCCTATCCAGAATCAGCGTGGGACAGCCTGTGGGGCAGGGCCACACTGAGAATGGGCCAGGCCCTTCCCTCACAGGTGTGCAGTGTTTAGGATGAATGGGGCCAGGCTGGCCTGTACCCAGGACGCACCCACAGAGCCCCACACGTCACAGCCTGAACAGAACCTTGCTGGTATGGATCTGTAACTCTGCTGTGTCACCCAAGTGCTGGGTGTGTGGTGCAGACGTGGTTCCAGTTGACACGGCTGTGCTCACAGTGGGGCCTCTAGAAGGAGACAAGCAACCTGGGCCTCTCTTGCCACCAGCCCCACGTTGACATTGATGTGTGTCCGGGGTCTCCAACGAGCTGGGAGACAAGTTTTTGTTCACAACACATGCACAGACAGGCGTATCACAAGGAGCCCAGTGTCCCCCCATGGCCAGGCCTCTTTCTTTCTGGTAAAGGCCAGCTGCGGACTCTGAGCTGTCTCCTGATGTGAGCGGGTTTCCACCTGTTACATCTTGGGGCTCCATGGAAGAGAAATTTCACAAGTTTCACGTCTCTGAGCCGGGCTCTCAGAGCAAAGTGTTCAGAGGGCATTCAAAGGCTATCTTCTTTTGAGATCAAGGGGGTGGGGGGAACTGCTAATTAAGGATCTGTTAATATTAAAAATCACAATAAAATTTATTAACAAATTGTATGCAATTTTGTGTTCTTTGTTGCTAGGGGTATAGAACTGGGGGTTACCTCCCCCGACACACATTTTCCTAATTGTGGATGCCATGTCACACATGGTCATCAGCAAGGGCGGAAGTTCTGCTTGGTGTAGCAATTGCTCGGTACACGTGAGCACTCGGAGAATGAATGGGATCTGTCACGTGCTAATGACAGATTCATGGGATCTAAAATGACATATTTTCTACCATTTCTGTTCATTTTACTGTTGACCATTCTTGAGGTTTAAAATGCCTGTGTTCGGGCATTGGAAGGGGCCACTCATCTCTCCTTAAAGTGACGGGCTCACTGCCACGTGGGCAGTGGCTGTTAGGGTTCTGGTGGAAGAGCTTCCAGCCTGCACTGAATTCTAAGCAGATGCCAAAAGTAGAGCCTGGCAAAATGTATTTTATGCATATCTCAGATTTATATCTTTTAACACATGATTCCTAAGTGTAACTTGTATTTCTGGCAATGCTTAAAATGATTTTATATTTCCCTTTTGGAATTTTCCTCCATTTCCAGCACACTGACTTTAATTATAGTTGTGATTTGAACAAGAAGATATTCATTCCATCTTCGAAGGGGTTCAGCGGCCGTGGACAAATGTAGAAACAATTGCTGTGCAAAACATGGAGTTTTCTAAAATGACCTTATTTTTATACTTATATGCTGCACTGATTTAAGATATAGACCATTGAAAAGGAAATAGAATATATTGGTTTATTTGAATAAATAATACTCTAACTATTTGGGTGTGAGTTTTTTGTTTGTTTGTTTGGTTGGTTGGGGTATTTTGGGTTTGTTTTTTTATGGACTTCAGTTGTTCAGGCCACACTTCTGAGATCACTGGGGTGGTGTGTCATGGGCTGTTATGGCCACTGCTTCCACGTGGGCTTCTGCAAAGCAAAGACAGAGCTGAGTGGAGGGGCCGTCACAGGTTCAATGACTAAGATACAGAATATGCCCAAATGGGGAAAGAATAAGGTCCTTTAGGATCTGAAGACCACACAGGGAGTGGAGGGGGCGTGCCTGCAGAAAAGAAATGGAGGACACACCCTCACTGGTCTCAGGGATTGGGCAGGACGGTCCTACCTAGTCTTGAGGCTAGTGTGATGGGACTGGGGATGTCTGGGTAGGTGTCACTCCCACAACCCCCTGCAGGGAGGTGGCATTCTCCTGGTCACCAATGGGAAACCAGCCCTCAGGCACTTGTCCAGGAAAACAGCTAGAAAAGCTTGTGCCCCAGGAGTAGAAGCCAGCTCTGTCCCCCTCCAAAGCCACACTCCCTCTGCACCCCACACTTGCCTCCTGAACCCCACCCCCAGAGCCTGAGGCCTCGTTTGTGCCATGAGGATCCTGCTTAGTGATCCAGTCTCTCAGACACAGCAGAGACACTTGGTGAGTGAGGCCACCTCATCTAGAGCTATGAATCAGCTGCAAGACCACCCTTCAAAATAGGGTCACTACTCACCTTTGTGTACCCAAGGGAAAGGGGGAAAGCAATTTCAAACTATTCAGGCCTGATTGGAAGGCGTAGCTAGAGTTACTGGAGAAAACGAATAGGACACGTACTTTTAATAGCCATGAAGATCGCTGGGTTTCCTATTCAGCCTTCTCTAAGCTGCCCTGGCAGGCATGGAATTCTACACAACGCGGAACCTTAGGCGGCCTCACAGGCGTGATCCCACGTGTCTGCCACGAGGTGGCGCTGTTGGGAAGTGTGGTGGTCCAGGTTTGCGCTCCTAAAATTTGTTCTTTTTTTTTTTTTTTTTTTTTTTTCAGTTTTCACAGGCAGGTTTTATCAAGTGTGTGTATGTGTAAGCTATATTCCCAAAAGTGCCTGGGGATGCCAAGCTTTCAACTCTGCTGCCAGAGAATCTGAAAAGTAAGCTGGCTAGCTATGTAGTCAATCTTCAAGGTCACCCCCAATTACTCATCTCCATTCCCAAAAGGTCCCTAGGTGTTTAGACCAAGCTCTGCAAATGCTCTCTGGAAACGTCTGCTTGGCTGTCACCCTGGGGGGGAAACTGAAGCACAGAGTGGTGTCAGAAAGTCTCCAGGCTCCTCCTGGGATGGCCCAGTTGATTACCAGACCCATGATCACAACCACTATGCCTTTATAAGATTAAAAGTGAGAAATCGAAAGGAAGATTGTTTTTAAAAACTGAAGATTTGCAAACACCATAATGCTACAAGGCTCAAATACTGGAGAAAATATTTGCAACAAATGAATAGATAAAAACAGAGTTCGAGAGCAGCAAATTCTGGCCACATGCTGTGACATTTCACCTTCAGAACAACCCCTGTTGGTCACACTGTTTCCAAAAATCTTTTTTTTTTTTTTTTTTTAA
>NW_025999968.1:60226772-60229805 GCF_001458135.2 Marmota marmota marmota
GGTCAGGTCTATCAGGGTCCTCTCCTGCACCACACTCTGCATCTCCATAAAGTGGTATGTACATTACAGAAACCACTCCCAATCAACGGTGTGATCCTCTGGATGGACCTCCAGAGGAAAGCTTCCATGTGAGGTCAAAGAAACACTCAGGAAGAGCCCCCACATCATCACCCACCAGTATAGCCATTTAGAAAGGTAGGATGGTGCAGGAGCCATGGTGGTCCCAAGTAGGACTGCTGATTTCCCCTGGCCTGGGAGGGGAGGTGGGTTGTCCCTCTTGCTGGGGATTTTCCCAGTGTTACATGCATACCTTTGGGCATCCAGACTCTTCAGATTGCCCACCCTGATGTCTTAATTTCCAAACTACAGAACCCAAGCTTGAAAGAGGAGCAAGCATCCTGTGCTCCTTCTCTCTTCCACAGCAGGTTCCCAGGGTGACAGATCTCACAGCTCTCTGACAGGTCTCTCTGGAATGGAAGGATCGGGATGCCTGTGGCCAGGAGGGAACCATGGGGCTGGTGCCTTGGCCTGGTGGTTGCTATTGGGGGCTGTGCATGACCCCCGAAGCGCTCCAGCAGCCCACCCACTGTGTGCTTGGGATCAGCCCTGGAGGACAGTATCAATGCCTGCTGGCCCTGTGTGTTGGCTGGGTTGGGCAATGGTTAGCACTGACAGGAGAAAGGAACCAAGGAGCAGGAGGGGATGGCTGCCCTCTGCTGATGGCCCCCTGTTGGGGCCCTGTGCAGTGCTACCTCTGGGGTTCTGCACACTGCTCCCCCTGTCTCCAGCCCCTCTCCTTGTTGCTTCTGCACACCTGCCTACACCTCTGAAAAATCTCTCAGTAAACCCTCCCAAGTGCCGTGTTATAGATTCCATTCCTATCCTTCTGGTTTTTATTTTAAATCCAAACTTTAATTTGCATCTGTTGAAAACTATTAAAGGTAACCCATTTCATTACACCCAGAGACCTATCTTTTTTTCCTTTATAATCACATATTTTTGGACTCTATTATGAGGCAAAATAGATGCCTGTTCAGCAGAAACAGCATTTTGAATTTCCAATTCTGGATTTTCCCAAGCCAGCAAGATGCAGTTCTAGAGACTGTAGGACTTGTTCTACTGCAGGCTCCTTCTTCTACCACAGACATTGGGTAGTCTGAATCCCTACCAACATTCACAAAAAAACAAAACAAAAAAACCACCAGACACTGAGGCTGAACTTGTCTGACTATGAAAAGCCCTTGAACTGTGTTGGCCTCAAGTATTGCAGCTGGCTTTACCAGCCACACAGCTTCTGCTTGCCCTGTAAGCAGAAGGTAGCACCTTAACTCCTGCATCAAGGGATACTTGAGATAGGTGATGAGCGGCTGCTATGCACAGCCTGAAAGACCACTCAGGGCAGTTCCCCATGAGATCATTACAGGATGTGCCGTGTAACCAGCAGCATCTCCCAAACCCCTGGCTCTGCTGTTACGAGCATCTGTAATGATACACTGCAGGGTTCACCTTCTATACTAAGTCTTCAGCAAAAGCAAATAACATCCATGCTCCTTCCGACCTCCTGTCTGGCAATGGGGCTGCCTGGAAGAAACAGCCAGGCAAAAACTCTGAAGGCCTCTTGGGAGGGGCCGCTTCAGGACTTTCTGGTGACCGCAGGGCAGTCAAGCTCAGGGGTGATGCAGGTATTTACGACCACATTCCACAGGCCCAGAGCAGTGGGTGCGCTCACCCAGCTGACGTGGAACGGAGGCTGAACAGAAAGCATCCAGAGCCAAAAAGAAGGTGGATGTATGGCCCAGAGTGGCAGTCTGTCCTGGAGATGATGGGGAAATGCCCACCCAACTGACCTCTGTGTGGGCTGGGTTTGGCATGCTACTGATGGCTACTCTCTCTTTTCAGGATCAGATCTCAGTCCTGTAGCCATGTCCCAAGAATTTACTTTTTCCCAGCATTTTCCTTCTTCCTTTAAGCCAACATGCATTTCCCTCAGCCACCCCTAACAACAGCCCAGATGACAGTCTGTTTTGGAATCTGACCTCTTTCTGGACTTGCCAGTTGCAGGGGCCAGAGACATCATGAAGTCCCTTTACTGAATTCCTCATGTGCTCTCTTCAAAGCATGATTCATTGTGTCTTGATTCTCTTATGATCATCCAATAAACTATCCTTACACCAGGACAGACAGGGTGCCACCATGTCACCTATCTCCACATATTCAACATATCAACCAGCTCCAGCTCCTGGGGCAGGAAGAGAAAGATCAGCTTCCATTGCTGCAGCTTGAGGCCTCCGACTCTCCTTGAGATCTGCTCGAACCTTCACCAAGACTGATACCACCACAGATGCACATTTTCCATCAATAATCATGATCTTGAGTTCCAACTCTTCTCTACTGATGGGATACAAGTGGATTAACACCACAAGCACTTGCAGGACAAGCTGGGGGGACGGGGAATTTCCCCGGGCAGGAAGGCAAGTTGGGAGTGTCCCACAAAGGTGGTCTTTTGCTGTTTGCTTAAAAAGAGGTCATGAGAATTTTTTTCCAAGTAACTTCTCCACAAGGCCCCCCACACAAGTGCCATTTTCCTTATAGGGTCCCCTCAAGGTGCCCATGCAGGTGCAAGGCCTGTGGGGTTCCCAAGCAACTGCCGGGCGAGGGTCCTCTCCTGTCATCCTCTAGTGCTCTGCACAGTGCAAAGCTTTGGGAACCTGGAAGTCTCCACCTCTGGGAGGGGTGGGGGGGGGGACGAGGACACGACCCTGTCGCACAGTTGTCAGAAGACACTTTTCCCTCACAATAGCTAAAGAGATAGGCCCAGCCAAAGGGTTTTGTTCTCCCGCTGTTCTGAGATGGATGACCACTCAGCTTTTGGCGACACCAGCTGGCCCCTGAGTTCTGGGGAGCGTGTCACTGTCGTCACTCTCGCCATTCTAGCGAAACAATCTCTTGGGCTGGTTAAAGAAAGGCGCGGCAGAGCACTGGGCTGCGGCCAAGCTCCACGGACCGCCTGCAGCGTTCACCTGCGCGGCGCCG
>NW_025999968.1:60232379-60277683 GCF_001458135.2 Marmota marmota marmota
GCGTACTACAGGGATACTGCCACATCGATGTTCATAGCAGCACAATTCACAATTGCTAGACTGTGGAACCAACCCAGATGCCCTTCAATAGATGAATGGATAAAAAAAAATGTGGCATTTATACACCATGGAGTATTACGCAGCACTAAAAAAATGACAAAATCATGGAATTTGCAGGTAAATGGATGGCACTAGAGCAGATTATGCTTAGTGAAGCTAGCCAATCCCTAAAAAACAAATACCAAATGTCTTCTTTGATATAATGAGAGCAACTAAGAACAGAGCAGGGAGGAAGAGCAGGAGGAAAAGATTAACATTAAACAGAGACATGAGGTGGGAGGGAAAGGGAGAGAAAAGGGAAATTGCATGGTAATGGAGGGAGACCCTCATTGTTATACAAAATTACATATAAGAGGTTGTGAGGGGAATGGGAAAATAATCAAGGAGAGAAATGAATTATAGTAGATGGGGTAGAGAGAGAAGAGGGGAGGGGAGGGGAGGGGGGATAGTAGAGGATAGGAAGGGCAGCACAATACAACAGTTACTAATAGGGTATTATGTAAAAATGTGGATGTGTAACCGATGTGATTCTGCAATCTGTATTTGGGGTAAAATTGGGAGTTCATAACCCACTTGAATCTAACGTATGAAATATGATATGTCAAGAGCTTTGTAATGTTTTGAACAACCAATAAAAAATAAATAAAACCCGCTCTGATGAGCACCCGTTGGACAGTCTGAGATGGCTAAGAGCTGTCCGCAGGTTGGTAGCTGGTGTAGTCTGTCAGTCAAGAACTGAGAGGTGACCTTGGGCAGGACCCTCTCACCATTCTCCATCCTCCCCCATAAAAGCTGGGGCGCAGAGAAGGGAGCTGTCTCTCTCCTCTCAGAGGCCCCACGCTCTCCCTGAGGGGCTTGCCCTTCTTTCTCTTCTACCAAGCCCTGCCCTGCGGGGACAGAGGCACTCTCAGGGAAGGTCCTGTCTCAGTTATCACCTGGCCTCGACTTAAAGACAGGACGAGGAGCCAATGAGGCCAGCAGCCAGGTCTGTCTAAGTGCAGAGGAGGAGTCAGAGGTGGGGCAGAGGTGAGCAAGGAGGGGACAGCATCCAAAGAGGGGACAGCGTCCAAGGAGGGCACAAAGGTCGGGAGGGTGGAGAATGGAAGAGCAGTGAGACCTGAGGAATGGAGGTGAATCAGAGGCCTGCCTTTGAATAGGACCAAGTGACTCCAGGGTCCCCCTGCGTGCAGCAGAGAGTTGCTTTGGGCTTCAAGGCAGTTGGGAGCCCACCTGCTGAGCCTTGTCAAGAGCCACCAGGCGGCTGCCTGTGTGACAGAGATACTGCTGGATAAATCAGAAGTGGAACAAGAACAGGTATCAACGTGGATGCTGTTCTCTTAAAAGGAAAATCTCTTGGAAAGCCCTTCCCTCTAGTGGGGGGCAAAAGGAGGTCCCTGCTGTTTAGGTGTCCCTGGGCCCTTCTTTCTTGTCCGTGTCCTGCACCCCACCCACTCTGCTCCCTGCAGCCACCTCCCAGGTGCCTGCCTTTCAGGAAGGATGAAGAGAAAACAAGGTTCCTTGTAAAAGACCTCTGCTTTCCCTTTGTTAGGAAAAGTGGCCCTCAAAAACGCATCCATTGACTTATTTTATCTCTACAATATCAGGACATCATATTAAGATTCTAGCAATCTCCTGAATAGAAAATCACAAATTGCCTTGCAGTAGACTGGCCCAAGCATGTCCTGTGTCCTCACAGGGTCTGAGTGGTGCTTTGGTGCCATGCTCTCAGACCCATGTTCCAAGTAGAAAAACCCCTGTCACCTCTTGTACCACTTTGTTAAATTACTGTGCCTTCAGATTTTTGCACACAGGGAAACATGATGCCAACTCTTCCCAAAGAGAAGTGAGTTGGGGGAACAGATTAGGTCTCTTAGTATAGCATGTGCCAAAATGTAGGTCTATCCGGTCTCCTGCAATTGTGTACCAAGGTACCCCAAATACTTAGTTCAGAACAAAACTCTTCTCACAGTCTTGGAGGCTGAAGTTCAAAATCAAGGGTGTGAGGGTCGCACTGCCTCTGTGGGTGCGGGTAGGACCTGCCCCACACCTCCCTCCAGCTTCTGAGGCGCCTTCTGGGCAGCGCAACTCTGTCCCTGTGTGGTGTCCCCTTGCTGTGGGTGTCCACATCTCTTTTAAGAAGGACACTGTGGTGTTGGCTAGGGGGCCAGTCTGCTCTAACCCAGCCTCACCTTAAAGACACCACAGGATCCTGTTTCCCATGAGGCCATTTCTGAGGTGCTGGGGGTTAGGGCTTCCACACAGGACTTTTGAGGGGACCAAGTGAAGCAAGAAAATATGCTTGTGAGTGCTACCTCCCCCCACCAGGCAGCCCCTGTGGTGCTGGGCGGTGGCCCTGCTCTGCTGTCCACTCCCAGGGAGCCCTGTCTGAATTACTCAAGCCTGGTCAGTTCCAGCTCAGCCTGTACCTCCTGCCCTTCCTTCCATCTTCCACCAGGGGTCTCCAGGCAGCCAAAGGGTTTTGGGAAAGCTCAGCCTTGCCACGTGTACGTATGGCCCACCAAAAGCTGGAAAAAGTCCAGAAACGACAGGGGGAAGCGATTTCCTTGCATACTTAGAGCCACAGCTTTACAATCCCAAAGCCCTGTGCACATCGCTGGCAGGAAGGCCCTGGAGGGCGGAGATACAGAGAGCTCCTGACCACCAAGGGGGTGGCCAGAGCGCAGGAGTAGGGGAGACTCCAGGCACTCTGCAGGGGGAGCCGTCCACCTCCCAGGCTGCCTTTGGTCTGCCTCTCCTAGAATTCTTGACAGAGAGGCAGGGGCATGTGGACAGGTGTGGGAATGGGAATCCAGCACTCTCCAGGGCACATGGTCCCCCAGCACCTCTCATTACAGGACATTCCCCTGCTGAGTCTGGAAGTTTAATCTGTCAGGATGAAAGTAAACACAACAATTTAGAAAAGTGGAAATGGGCATGAGGGACAGGACCCACCCTGCGCAGCAGCCATCTCTAAGGCCATCTGTATCCCCTACATGGGCAGGTCCATCACAACTGAGCTGCAAGCAATGCCAGAGCTCCATGGGGTCCTGGACACCTGGACACTGGGATCTTTTGCTGCTCTGCTGTCTCCATTCACTCCAGCCCCGCATCATCCACAGTGACATCTGCCACACCAGCAGACAGCAAACACAACCTCGTCTCCCAGGGCTCATGCCTCTTTATTATTTTTTATGGAACTAGTAATTATTCCTCTACTCATTCACAAATATTTATTGAGCACTGGGTCCCTGGGATGTGCTTGTGAATCTAACAGACACTAGTCCTTGGAGAGGGGCTTCTTTCCTAGGGTGAGCATCCAGAGAATATGCACAGAATTTCCTTAAAAAGAAATCCTAAGATAGGAAGCCCTGAGTGTTGCTGGGGAGGAGGAGAGGGTGTGGATGGAGGGCAGGGAGTGAGAGGCTTGCATCCCTCCTCTGTGGCAGATGGCTGTGGACAGAATTCCAGTGCAATGGGAAAGAACCGTTTTTAGAACATGTAGCACGAACCCACGTCTCCTTTCTGCTCAGTGCCAGTTACAAAGTGGACTCAGCACCCAGCCTGCATGCTGGAGCTGGCTCCTGCTGGCTGAGAACCGGGTGTGGTGGGAGTATTTACATACAGGAGTTGGAGCCACTGTCCTGCCCATCACCGAGGCCATGTCACTGTGCCAAGAATACTGCAGAAGCGGCATCCGAAGCCTCAGAGACAACTTTCAGCACAATGCTTCCCCACCCAGCCCCAGGTTCTGCATGATAGTGAGCAAAGCTATCCCCCAAATCCAGTGGCCTAGGTGGCCAAGAGAAGAGTGGAGCCACCCTGTGCCCTGATGCAGCCGTTTCCCTCTAGAAACTGCTGGTTTCATGCAGGGCTGGCTGGTGGCCACCACCACCGCCAAAGCGCCAGGCACTTATCTTTATGGTTCCCGCCTCCTGGCACCAGCCAGGTTTACCAGGCACATGCCATGCTGCTCAGGGGACAATGTGGATGGCACATCTGCTGCACTTCAGATGCCAAGGGCTCTCCCTGCAGGACCCGCCTCCCACCTGAGCACGTTTAGAACAGGTCAGGGACCAGGCCAGCCATCCCTTCTCTTGCTAGGCTTTGCTTTGCTGTGATGAACCATCTCAGTCCCATCACCAGCGACCCGTGAGAGGCATGAAGCCAAGTGTCTGGCCACAGAAACACAGCTGAATGGTCCTCGTGCTCTCACAATTCAACTGGAGCTCTGTCTCAACCTGGCAAGTCTGATCCCTCAGGTCAGGGTGGGCCGGAGTCGCCATCGCTAAGGAGTCTCAGGGGAGGCAGGGGAGGGGCTGCACCTGGAGGAGACCCAGTGACTGCCAGCTGGAGGTCCCATGGAAATGGCTGCAGTGACTGTGTGTTGTGCTGGACCTTTCTGGTCTGCTCCACACAGGTGCTGAGCAGTGCAGTGTGGCTACTGTGGGTTGGGATTCCATGTAATTGAAATTAATTTGCATAGCTGTGCGTGGTTGCTGGGTTGGACTGCATAGGCTGACAGGGACAAGGTCTGGGACAGTCTCTCAGGTTTGTGATCTCAAAGTCTTGAGTGTCCATACCATACCACTGTCACCCTTCCCCTAGTTAGGAGCTGGAAACCCAGAGAAGGGACATGGTCACAGCCTCTGGGCAGGAGCTCTTGGTTCCGCGACAGGTCAGGGTCAAGCATGCAGCTTGACAAATGCTTGCCTCCTACCTTGCCTGCTGGTCTCCCTGGGAGGGTCACAGCCCCTGTGTGTTGACAGCCCACCGCTACCTGGAGCCATCTAAAAGCTGTCTGGAGCTATCTAGAGTTGTCTGGAGCCACTGGAACTGCTTGGAGCCACGTGCAGCTGTCTGTAGCCACTAGGAAACATCTGGAGCCTTCCAAAGGCAGATGCATCCCCTCCCCCAGGCCTCTCATCCTGCATTCACCTTCTCAATGGTGGAAACAGAGATCACAAAACATTTCCCTGGACTAATGAAACAGAGTAACCATAAGCTGCCCTGTCCCACAGAGCCCAGGGGCTCTGTGCCCTTGGGAGTGGAGTCCACTCCTCCCTGTCGTCTGTGAGACCAGGCACACTGATCTCAGCCTCCCTGAGCCTCACCTGCTGCAGCGGGCTGAGTCCTTGTGACCCCGACACAGGACAGCATGAGGGTAACCAGCAGGGCCCACAGCGAGCCCCAGGCCCAGCGAGGATGCCTGGGTGAGCATCGGATGCTGCCCTCAAACATGGTGTCCATCTACGGGGTTGGCAGGACAGGGCTGGCAGTGCCCCTGCCTCCAGGGCTGAGAGAGACAAGGGCAGCTGAAGGGAGGGTCCTCTTCTCAATCCAGAGCAAGCTCCATGTGGCTGCAGATTGTGGCCAGCAGCCCCAGGGGCGCAAAGGCCAAAATGCCGAGAAATCAGGAATCCCAGGCCTTTTGCTCTAGAGAGCTGGTCCTCTCTGTGGAAGGGTCAGCACCTAGGGGACCCAGCCCACCCCCCACTTCCTGAGGAAAGCCCAGCGGGCCCACCCTTCCCCCTTGGGGAGCTGGTGATAGGTTCAGGCTCAAGTCCAAAGCGACCAGGAGGCTCAGCTTCTGCCCACCTGGCTGTCCTCCTGTGTGGACGCTTTTTTGTAATACACTATTGCTAAGAGCAGTTTTAGGTTCACACAGGATGGAGCAGGAGGTACAGATTGCTGAATTTGTCCTGAATACTCACACACAGCAGCCCACCACCAACCCCAGAGGGCACTCTGTGACAGTTGATGGCCTGGGCTGACACGTCATTGTCACCCAGCGTCTGCCTCAGCATTAGGGTTCACTCTCGGTGCTGTCCATTCTGAGGCTTTGGGTGATGACCTGGAGCCACCTATAGTCCAATGCACGTGGTGTCAGCCCCTGAATCCCCCACGCGCTGCCCGTCCAGCCCTCCCTGCCCTGGCGGCCACTTAGCCCTCCAATGTCTCCATTGTCCACCTTCTCCACAAGTCGCAGCGATCTCAGCAGCTTCCCAGCGATCACACGGCGCTGACTTCCTGGACATCCCTGGAGACTGGGCACTAGTGACGGCCCTGCCTCCACAGAGTCTGCCCAGGGCCCAGGATGCTCAGAGGCCACGGCTGGTGCAGAGCCAGAGGACTGCTCTTGGCCTGGGGACTCCAGGGAGGGCGGCTCTCTGGCTGTGTTGAAGAGCACACAGAGCCGGGGGGTGAGCTGCTTTCCGTCCCACACCTTCGCAGCTCCTGGTGTTGCTGAAACCTTTCGAGTTTCCCGGCTTGAAGAGGCTTCTCCAGGTCTCTGCCTTCATCCTCCCAAGGCCTCCTCCCTGTGTCCATCTGTGTCCAGGTCTGCCCTTTGTTGTAAGGGCAGCAGTCATATGGAAGAGGGGCCACCCGGCTCCAGGATGACCTCATCTTGACTACAGCTACAAAAATTCCATTTCCAAATAAGGTCACATTCTGAGGTATTTACTGGGCATCAGAACATCAACAAATGAATTTAGGGGGACCCATTCGGCCCATAACTGGGCCTGGGCCACCATCCCATCCTTGATTTGCTGAGGCCTCTACAAAGACTTGGGCTCCCAAGTGCCAGGGGCAGGCAGCACCCAGGTGAATGAGTGAATAAATGAAAAAATCCACAGCCCACAGGCAGACCCAAGAATGCCACTTGAAGTGACCAAGGATGTCGGCTGCACCCTCCTGACCATAGCTCATTCTCCCAGGAGATGACTTGGGAGCCAGGGCATGCTCGGAGACCGCAGGATAGAGACTCTCCGCAGGACTAGGGGGACCACATGGGCTGCACTAGGAGAGTGGGCTGCTGCTCCAGACCAGATGTGCAGGGTGCTCCCCACACTCTCCATGTTACATCTGGGGTCCCCTGTGAATTCCCACGCATTCGGCTTCCTGTTCATCGCTAGCCTCAGGACACAAGCACCAGTGTAAAAACATCGTGTGCCAAGATTTTATCAACTAGCAAAATATTCTTCAGGGATTGACTGTCAGACTTAAAGAGATAAGATTCTCGGGCCAGCCCAGCTGCCTCCACCGCACAAAGCCATTCCCGGGGAACATGTCACGCTACCGCAGGTCCTTTGGTATGCAGCCTTCTATCTGTATCTCTGCCGGCCAGCCAGCATACCTGTTCCTCGAATTATCGAAGTGGTTGATCTGTGTGAGAGGAAAATAAACAAGTGTTTTATTTATTCACTAAGCTAGTCAGCAAATATTTAATCTTTGTCACTGAGCAAAGTCACATGAGCAGAAACAATTCCTGGAGCGGGATTTGCTCCAGCACAAGCTGGCTCTTGGATTTCCTCTTTACATGCCTCTTGATAACCCTGAATGCAGCTCGAGGACACTTTGCAGAGATGGAAATGTTCTGTGGCCTATGCTACTCAACGGTCACCACTAGCCACCCTCAGCTGGAGTACCTGGGGTGTGGCTTGAGAGAAGACAATGAATTGTAAGTTCTGCTCCATTTTAATGCACTTAATGTGAATGCAAACCTGACTGGTATCAGCTGTGCTGGGAGCACAGCTCTGACGCTTAGTTTTCAGCCAGGAGCAGCACTGTGTGTGTTTCTCAGGGCACTTTAGAGTTCCTTGCTCAAATGATTGTGCTCACATCAGAGCAGATTTTGTAGGAGGGCATGTTTCACGCCTTTGGTGCATACTTCGGGTGAGATTGCTGGGTCCTGTGGGAGCTGCTTGTGTAACTTTTCAGGACCTGCCAGAATGCTCCCCAAAGGGCTGCACCATTTTTTTTTAATTTTTAGTTGTCAGTGGACCTCTATTTTATTTATTTATATGTGGTGCTGAGAATCAAACCCAGTGCCTCACACAAGCCAGGAAAGCCCTCTACCACTGAGCCCCAGCTCAGCCCAGGCTGCACCATTTGACAGGCCTGAGGATTCTCAATTTCTCTTCAATGAGTCGGACCAGCTTATTTTAAACTGGGAATAATAGGGCTGTGGCCATCCTGGTATGAGAGGTGGCATGTCATTGTGATTTTATCCCATTTCCCTGATCACTAACGCTGCTGAACGGCTATTCATGAACTTTTGTAACCTTCTTTGAAAAGGAAGCATTTTAGATCATTTGTACACTTTATAAGTTTGTGGTCTTTTTAATATTGAGCTGCAAGAGTTCTTTATATATATATTCTGAACACATTCTATTATTTGCAAATATTTTCTCCAATTCGTGAGAATTCTCTGATTCTTGCTTTCTTTATGGTGTCCTTGAAGCAGGAAAGTTCTGTTTGGATGAAAAGCATTGACCTTTGTTGTTAGTGATGTCATTGCCATGAGACTGCTGCCTACCAAGGTCACAAAGATTCACGCCTATGTTTTTTTTTTTTTTTTTTCCTGAGTTGAAGTTCTAGCCCTGACATTCTGAGTTAGATTCTGCATGTGACATGAGGTGGGGACCCAAGCACATTTCTGTACACATGGATAGCTGGTTTTATCTATACCAGTTATGGCCTTGGTGTCCTTGTTGAAAGTCAGCTGGTCAAGCCATGAGGACTCCCATTTTATGGAGTCTGAATTCTACTCCACTGACCATGTGCCTGGCTTTATGCCGACACCACACCATATGGATGACGGTAGCATGTCCTGTGTTTCAGAACTGGGACCTGGGAGTGCTGTACCTCCATTCTTCTTTCTCAAGACCACTTTGGCTATCTGAGTTCCTTGAATTTTCATATAATTTTTAGGAGAAATTTCTCAATTTCTATTTTGAAAAGTCAGTTGAAGTAGAGAGTGCATTAAATCTGTAGGTCAATTTTGGGAGTTCTAACTTCTAAACAGTATTAAAATTTCTGATCCATGAACATGGACTATCTTCTCTTTTTCTTAATTTTCATCAATAGTGATTTATTAGTTGTAGTAAGCAAGTCTTATTCCCCTACATTAAATTTTTCCTTTGTCTTATTATTTAATGCTACTCTGAATAGAATTATTTTCTGAACTTCATTTTCTGATTGTTCATTGCAAAAAATAGAAATATAGTTAATTTTTCATTGATCTCATAGTCTAAAAACTTGCTAAGCTTTTCCCTCAGTTTAAATAGTTTTTAGTGGATTCCTTAAGGTTGTTTTTATGCATAAAATGGCATCATTTGTGGATAGAGAGAGTCGGATTTCTTTTCAATGTGGATGACTTTTTACTTTTTACTGTTTTTGGCAGTGCTGGGATGGGACCCAGGGCCTCGCACACACAGGGCAGGCACTGACCACTGCGCAAGCCTTCTCCATCTGTCCTCACTAGACTCCTCACTATAATGGAGAAAAAGGTCACAATGATGATGTTCTTTTTTTGCTTGATCTTGAAGGGAAATTGTCTGGTTTTCACCCTAAGCATGATGTTAGCTGTGGGGTTTTATAGATGTACTGTGACATACAAGAAAGTCCCCTTCTATTCTTAGTGTGTTCAGTGCTTTTATCACTAAGGGGTGTTGGGTGCTCTTCAGTGTCTGTTGAGGTAGTCGGGTTTTTCTTCTATTAATGTGGTTTGGTACACTGACGGATTTGGGGGTTGTTAAACTAACTTTGTAACCCCAGGGTAAATCTCACTTAGAGCTACATCTGTCCATCTATCTATCCATCTCCCATATATCTTCTTAAAACTAATCTAGTGATAATTTTTTTTTTATTGTTGAGACTTTGGGGATGACAAAATTTAAAGAAAATTGTGGTTCCTGCCTTTAACATGTTATAATCCAGGCAAGAAAGGACAAAAAAACCTGGATACCAAGTCCTGCATGCCCGCTGCAGGGAGCCTGGGTGTCCTGGCATGCAGGCGGGGACAGAGACCCAGAGGAGGAGCCTGGGCGGGTGCTGGGGGGGGGGCCTGGGGAAGCTCTCTGCAAGGTTCAGCTGGAGGTAGGTCTCTTGCAGGGCGTGTCCTCGAGTCTAGGCCCCAGCTCAGTTACAGAAATCGTCTACCCTCACTAGTCCTCAGTTGGTGGGGCTCGGCTTCCTCCCCTCTTACAAGACCAAGAGGGTGAACAGAAGCATCTTCAAACTTCCTTATGCTCTCCAGCAGTCGAGTCAGCCCAGGGCCACTAACAGCTCTGAGCACCAGAACAACCGCACCCCGGAAGCTGACCTGCGGAACAGCTGGAAGGACTCATTGTATGGGGCTGGTGCTATGGTCCTGAAGGTGACTCCAACAATGGCCCTGAGCCACCCTCGGCTGGGATTTCCACAGGAGACTTAGTGAGTCAGAACCTGGTTCTGCTCTTCCCTTTTCCCTGATAAACAGGGTCATATGGAAAGGCAAGATCTGTCACGTGACAAGGTAGGACAGGAGAGGACAGCTGTATTGATCAAGGGCTGGTGAATGTGGGACCGCCTGGCCTGGCCCCTGAAGCCCCTCTGTCCCTCAGGAGGGGAGCGCCATCACTGTCCCCAGCAGGGGCAAGGCTGACCTCCGTGGGAGGAGCCTGAACTGCCCGCTGGCTGCAGGGGTGGGAGGCTGATCCCAGGGCCCTCTCAGAATCTTCTATTAAAGAGACTTGAGAGTTCCAGACTTCAGCTGAGAACCAACCCTAGGGGACCGGGCCAGGCTTACCCACAGCCACTGGCAGCCTTTCAGATCCCAGCCCTTACGCTGGAAAGCACTCACCTTTTCTCTCTGAATTCCTGAAGGGAGTTCAAAGCCTTTGGCTGCAAGAAACACCCAGCTTGACCTGAATTTCATGTTCCTGATTTCTTTACTTCCGAGTGCTTGGATGGCATCCTTGGCGCCCGCCTTCAGTCTGGAGGCAAAGGGGACAGCGTGAGAAAGCCTCCCGAGGACACCCGAGGGGAGGAGGCTGCTGCCGCCAGTCATGCTGTGGTCCTGAGCGAGGTGAAGCCGGCGCCCCCCTCGGCTGCAGGGAGGCGGCTCGTAGGACCTGCTGGTTGGGTGCACAACAGATGATGGCATCCAGAGCCCTGAGACCTGTTCTGAGGTCTTACTTCTTGGTTCTGAAAGGACCTTGCGTGTGTCTGGGGGTTCAGCCACATCCTCAAACTTGGCCCACATCCTTTCCAGTCCAGGTTGCTACTTTGCTTACTGACTACAAAATAAGTGGACAGCAAAGCTGGAGGACGATACCAAGGTCCAAAGTGGTGCTTTTCCATAGTCAGAAAATCCAGCATTAGAAAAGGAAAGAAATACAAAACAAAACACAACACCATCAGTGCGAAATGGTGTGGTGCAGAATAAGTGAAGGAAGGAGGGAGAACAAGAGAACAAGATGTTTAGATTTTCTAAGGGAGTCATTTTGATGCATTTTCCAAGCATCATCTAAGGAACTTTAGTGTGTCAGACGCTCCCTGAGAAATGAATCTGAGGTCAGACACATTTGTAAAATGCTTTCCAGGTTCACGAATTCTCCCTAAAGACAGGCGCATGTTGACTTGGCAGATCACACTCAGAAGTACTGAGCTAAACCAACTCCTCCATGAGTGTGTGTGTGTGTGTGTGTGGTGTGGTGTGTGTGTGTGGTGTGTGTGTGTGTGTGTAGTGTGTGGTGTGTGTGTGTGTGTGTGTGTGTGTGTGTGTGTGTGTGTGTGTGTGTGTGTGTGTGTGTGTGTGTGTGTGTGTGTGTGTGTGTGTGGTGTGTGTGTGTCATGTGTGTGTGTGGTGTGTATGGTNTGTGTGTGTGTGTGTGTGTGTGTGTGTGTGTGTGTGTGTGTGTGTGTGTGTGTGTGTGTGTGTGTGTGTGTGTGGTGTGTGTGTGTGTGGTGTGTGTGTGTGTGTCATGTGTGTGTGTGTGGTGTGTGTGTGTGTGTGTGTTCCTGTACCCTCTGCTGCTCCCCGTGTGGGGACGCCATCTTCCTGGAAGTCCCTCTCTGGGTCGGCTTCTCTGGCTGGAAAGCTCACACCTCCCTGCCGAGCTGCTTGCTGTGAGGGACTGAGGCCCCGGCCAGCAGGCAGGTGCTCCAGTTCCATGTTAGAGTTTTTTTAGAGACAGCCTGCTTTGTCATGCCATCTGCAAGCCATTCCTGTCCCTGAAACAAGCGCCTCCCTGCTTGGACTTCTGTCTCCCCTGGAGACCGGGAGGGAGGCCCCTGGCGCTCTGCCCCGCTGGCTGCTGGGGCCATGCTGACTGCAACACGCTCACCTGGTACTTCCGTCATCGTGGGTCACCATGAACAGCAGGGATCTCGAAGGAGCGCTCTGAATGAACTTCATCATTGGTCCAGAGTTATCTGTGGGGTCAATGCAGGGGAGTTTGAGGGTCTTCTCTGCCAATGGAGGCTCTTGCCCTGGCCAGGGCCTCCCTCTGCCCTCGGCCTCTATGTCCACTCTGATCCCTGCTTCCTAGTGCTGGCCTCAACCATGGGATCAGTGCCATCGGGGCTCACTGGGGGACCATCTGAGGTGAGTGACAGGACAGACACTGGGTGGCGTTCTGGGTACAGAGTGGGAAAGGAGCTCTCCCAGACCAAGAGCCGAGGCAGGCAGCCCCGAGAGGTCCAGCAGCCAACCTCCAACAGCACAGCTCCTGCAGCACCGGCCAGGGGCCTCTGCAGCACCGGCCAGGGGCCTCTGCACTCACTAGCCTCGAGCCAGACTCAGGTGCCATCCCAGAGCAGGGCAGCCACGCCTGCCCGAGGGGCCCGCAGAGAGAGATGCAGACCAGAGCGGCCCTCCTCCTTTCTGAATAGATGCCCAGTCTCTTTAGGGTCTAGTCCATGTTTAAACTTCGTCTTAACAGGAAATGTTTTCTTACCACCTTCATACATATCAAAATACTGTGTGGCTATCGGCTTCCCAGTTATATCTGCAAATAAAAGAAATTGTGCTTAAAAAATAAATAATACAGGGTGTGTTGGTGGCCCTGGTTCCTCCTAACAGGCCGTTTCTTGTCTGTGTGTCTGCAGGAAACAGCTGATGGGATGGCCTAAAGGATGTCACCAAGCACAGGGACAGCAGGACAGAGCCTGGCCACTGCTCTAGAGCCGCTTGCATCCTGCACCCAGTTAGAGCTGACCTTACCGTTCTGCTCCCCACTGCATCTCCCCCAGGGACAACGAGACCCCTCAGCCCCTTCCGCCACGTGCGTCAGCCTTCCCTGGGGTCTTTCAACAGGGAGAACTGTCTCTCCCTGCAGCTCTGCTGTCCCTGGCCCATGCTGTCTGCTGCCCCAGGGATTCTGCAGGGAACTCCTTCTGACCCTGCTGCAGTTCTTAGTGCCAGGGTTCCCAGTGGCAGCAGGACCTCCGAGCAAGGCCCGGATCTGCCTTCCATGGACTTCAGTGGCTGTTTATCATAAGGCAGTGGGAGCTGGCCAGCAGAGGGACTGAGATGCGACCCGGGGCCCCAGCTGGTGCTCCTCTGGGTTCCTCCTTTGTGCTTTGTAAACTCCTTTTGTGTTTGGTCTTCAGTGAGTTTTGTTGTTATTGAAACACAATCTGAAATGTGGGGCTCGTAAGAATAACTAAGTACATCATTTTAAAATGCATTAAGACAGACCTAAACTAGATCATGTGCAAAGCTCTCCAAAGCTCAAGGTCTGGGTGAAAAACCCAACCTCAGAGTTCTTAGAGACATTTTAAGGAAATCATTTAGAACTTACAGTCCACGATGGCAATGTTGATCCCTCTTGCCACACTCCCCGTCTTTTCTCCGATGAGCCTGAAACGTAACTGAGCGTCAGTCGAGATTCCTTTCCTTCCCAGAAAGGAGCACCCTGACCCTGCTCACAAGACCCTCTCTGGGCAGCACGGCCCACCCACCATGGCTTCCCACCATTTCCTTGAAGAGGTCACCACCCTGGAGAGCCACTGGGGTGCAGCTCCCTGGAGAGTCACCCCACACTTGCTGCACCCACGTCTGCCCCGGGTTCTGTAGACTCAGCACTCTGCCCCCCAGCAACTGGAAGCTGCATTCAGTCTTATAATTTAGGCAAAGGATAGGGAGGGGAAAACCCATATTTGTTTAGCTCAGGCTCTTCACAAATGCTTTTTTACCAAATCTTCAACCAGCTCAGGAACATCCATTTTTGCATTTTATAGATGTGAGGTAGTTAGAGCTCAGTCAACGGGAGATGGGCCCAAACCAGGTTTTCCCAACTCTTCCCCATCTCTACCCCGGAAAGCACTGACGGAGGCGTGGCTTCACTCCAGGCGACTGTTTCACCCAACCACAAGGCTTAGCTAGTTCCTTGAATAAACACTTTGTCGTACCACTTAGAGTTTACTTCTAAACCGCAGAAGATGAGATGTCAGTTTCATGGTGACTGGATCCTGACGTCAGGAAGACCGAGTGACTTTCTGGAGATGGTGATCATTTCTGAGATCACAGGAATTTTTTTTTCTCTGTGTGTGTGTGTGTGTGTGTGTGTGTGTGTGTGTTTACCCTCTGCCAAGTTTTAGAATCGATGATATGGCAATATCACAAAGAGAACTTGGAGTTCTCCTTTTTTCCCAGGTGAACACACACTTCATCACTCTGCTCTGCAGCGCTGACCGGAGCTTCCCCCGGAGCCTCCTGGCCCTAGAGTTTTTTGGACAGTTTTAGGGAACTTTCGGTAAGAACCTGAAGTTTCCAACAGTGGACACTTGGGTGAGCTGCACCTACCGTCCCTGGAGAAAAGCAGGAAGACAGGACAGGTTTTAAGGAGTCAACAGAGCCTTAATAAGGGAGCAAACGACTTCCTAGGCAAGACCTCAGAGGAGACTGGATTTGTGGTGCTGAGCCCAGCACTTGAGGGCTCTTTAACCCCAGGAGCATTTTCCAGAAAAGGTGCCAAAGGGGGTGAACAGCACTCTGACAACCACGGGAGGCCGAAGAGAGGGCCAGGTTAGAGTCCCCACATCTTACATCAGTTTGCTCTTACAAAGGGCGGAGTCCCGAGCCAGAGGAGAAGCCAGGTATTAAGTCAGCATTTGCATGGACCTTAGCACAGTCACCCAGAAAGTCTCAGTTGTTGGAATTTATTCAGGCTGTCTCTTGTTCTGCTGTTGGTTCCAGGTCCCTCAGAGCAGCAAAGAAAAATCCTCAGAAGCAACAGAAAATTTTATCCTGCTTTAGTTTGGATGTAGTTTGAGTGTAGTCCCCCAAGAATTCATGTGTGGTCTCAGTGAGGTGATGTTGGGAGCTGGGACCTTTAAGTAGTGGGGCTCATGCAAGGTAACTGGTCACTGGGGACATGCCCTTAGAAGAAGAGGTCAATGCTATTCTCACAGAGTGAATTAGATCTCCAGAGAGTAGGTTGTTATGAAAGAGCGGGTCTAACCCCTGAATCTCCCTGGCTTCCTGTCTCTTCATGAAATCTTTTCTGCATGAATTCCCACCATTGTGAAGCCACCTGCAATGAGGCTCACCACAGCTAAGCAGAAGAACCTGGTGCCATGCCCTTGAACCTAAGAACTGTGAGCCAAATAAGCTTCTTTTCTTTTTAAATTATCAAGCCTCAGATATTTTATTACAGGAATGGAAAACTGACTAATACATATCTCTTGCCTCTATTTAAAAAATAATCTCCAATGTACTGTCTGGCACACTGTCAAGCATAATCCGGCCCATGAGCAAAAAAATCCAATATAACAAGTACCAATGGAACCAGCAGGAAACAGTACATAATAGGGACAGATTCACAAGGGGTTAAAATAGTTGAGTTATCCAACATAGACTTCAACAAAACTAGACTTAATATATTCAAGAAAATGATCAACAAAACTGAAAAGTTCAGAACTGGAAATTTAAAAAATTGACATGCTGATTTGAAAACAATGAAGTTCTAAAACTAAATATAATAAGCTAATATCAATGGTCAATGAATGGGTTTAACAGCAGATTAGACACAGTAGAAGAGAATCCCACTGAAATGGAGAACAGTTCTGTCCACAATGGAAGGCAGAGATAAAAATACAGAATAAAAACCAGTGCGGTTTAGAGAATACAGTATTAAGGTCTAAAATGTGCTTCGTTAAGAATATCAAAAGAAAAAGAGAAAGTGAAGGGGAAAGAAGATGTACTAGCAGAAAAGTTGTCAGATACAATGAAGAACTTGGATACATACATGTTTAAGGAGCTCAGGAAAGTCCAAATAAGATACACTACAGCACACACATCAGGGTACAAATGCTGAAAACCAAAAACAAGTAAAAAAAATCCTAAAGACAATCAGAATCACAAAGAGGAAAGGAAATTACTTTCACATTTGCAGCAATTAGATTGTTGGGTGATTTCTCCAAAGAAATAATGAAGCTGGAAGAAAATGGAATAACACCTCAAACGTTTCAAAAGAAAACAATGACCAACACATCCGGCCAAGATATCTTTCAGGAATAAAGATGAAAGACAGATATTTCAAAGAAAAATGAAATGCAAGAATTCACCATTAGCAACCCACAAGCAGAATTGGCTCTGTGTCTTTTGCTGTGACAAATCTTACCCATAAGTATAACCTTGTTTGGTTCCTAAGAGTCCTTCTAGAGAATAAGTGGTTGTGAGACCCTCCTTCACCCTGAACTCCAAAGTCAACAGAAATGTATACACATGGGCACCAAGAGACATAGACAGCACTAGTCAAAAATAATTGGGAATGACCCAAATGTCATTCAACCGTAGAATGGAAAATAGCAAGGCAATATTACACAGCAATTCAGATCCACAAAAATAGCTATGCCCAACATCAAGGACAAATCTCACAAATGTCATTTTGGGCTAAAAAGACCAGACACAAAAGAGCATATAATTTATGATTCCACTCATATAAAATCCAAATACACAAGATTAAACAACAGTGTTTGCAATGTATGCTTAGGCAGGGAAACCATCAAGAAAGGCAAGGATATGATCACCACAGAAGAGAATAGAGTGCCTTAACACAGGGGCTGCACTTGGCAAGGGTACACAGAGGGCCTGCGGAGTGCTAGCGATAGTCTACTGCTTGACCTGGATGGCGGTTACACAAGTGTCCACTTTATAAGGATCAGTTACAAAATCACATACCACAGGTTATTCATGGTAGCATTATTAGTAATACCCAAAGATCTGACACATTAGAACTGCCTGTCAGTGCAAAACTAGTTGAATAAACTATGAACCATCCCTGTGGAATACTATGCACCAATAAAATAAATTAGGGAAATCTCTTTGTACCGACAGGGAGTGATCTCTATTATACTGTGAAGTAAGGAAAGCAAAGTGCAAAACTGTGCGTGGAGTTTACCACCTTTTATGTAAGAAAGGACGTGTCTGTGTGTATATGTGTGCATATATATATATATGCACACACATATATCTGTATATATACACACATATATGAATATGTAGCAAAAGAAAAAGAGAAAGTGAAGGGTCAGGAGATATACTATATATGCACATATACGCACCTATTCATACATGCATATACATGAACTCACATAGGCATGCTTATAAAACTCATATATTGGTACATCTACATATATATAGAGAAAGCTTATTTTGCCAAAAAAAGCAAACATTAGAGGGATAAATCAGAATTTAATAAAAAAAATTGAGATGAGAACAGGAGAAAAATTGGAAGGTATAGGGAAGATTTTTCTGAATGTATGTTTTTGGATACATAATGTTAATTTCTGAACCATGTAAATATATTACACAATCAAAAATTAAATCCAAAGAAAAAATAGAAAAAAAAATCTTAGAACTAAAAATGAATTGAAATGAACCTAATCATATCAAGTATATAACACAACTATGGGAAAAACAACTCTTTCACATGACTTCAGTCATAATACTGCACACTGCAGTGTAATATTTTTAAAGAAAAAAAGAACTGACAAAAAAGTCTCACTTCACTCAATAGCTGAATTGAGTTCTCCTGACACACATTTTGAAAGCAGGTGTTAAACCGCACTAGGAATGAGGTTCTCAGTGAAAGGAAGGAGTTAAAATGTGAAATCAAAGCTCCTAATGGAGGAAAAATCCTGCTGTTAAATGTTAGCTGGAAATACCAGTGCAAATTCTCCTTTCCCGGGAAATGCATTTCTCGCCTCTGTCCACTAACCATGCTCAGAAGTGGTTCCATCGCAGCGGCTCCCGGAAAGCACCGACAGAGGAGCTGCTCGCTGGAGAGCTGCTGGGGCACAGCTCCCCACAGCGAGCCTCCTGGCTTCCAAATCCCACACCCATTAAGGGAAAGTCTCTTTTGAGAAATGGCTGGTTTCAGGTCTGAACCGAGAAAGACTTCAGAAGAGCACGCTGTGCTCCAGGGCAAAGAAGTGCTCAAAAATAAAGAGCAGGTAACTGAGCAGCCCTGATGACCAGACAAAGGGAATTTGGAGTTAAGAATCCCACCAGGCCCGATGGCTTCCCTGGGGCAGTGCGCCAAGCCCTGGAGAAGCGCCAACTGCACAGATTCTCCCACCTGGAGAGGAGGGGTATTCAAAGGCCTGTCCCCTGGGAGGTGCACAGAGGGTGGGGACCATAAAGAACAACCCACAAGCTCTGTCTGCCTAACTCCACGTTCCCATGGCTTTGGACTTGGCCACGTGCTCAAAGTAAAGGATGAAATATAAACTACAAAACCGAAGCAGCTCAGCACAGGACGCACACCCACCGCTAGCGATGATCAGCGTCCCTCCCTAGCAAACACAGCCAGCAAGGCGTGATCCTTCCCTCCCAGGTGCACGGGGCCTTAGGCGGGGGCCAGGGGCATGAGAGTCTCCTCTCGCCAGCCCTGCCACTTGGGCAGCCTCAGAAGGGACTGGTGGGCAGACTCTGTGCTTTCTTCCTGAACACCGCTACTTACAGCTCATCCTCAAAGCAGATCTTGGCGTACTTGTCGCGACCCCCGCCGCTGAGCAACCGGTAGGCATAGCTGTTGGTGGGGCACGCGGTCCAGTGGTCACATTTCTGCCTTCTGGGGGCAGGGGCTGTAATACAAAGACCATCATGGCATCACTGTTAGCTAACAGATGCACCTGCTACCTGTCCAAAGGGCAGCAGCTCCGCTCCAGCACTCCACCCACAATCCCAGGGAGGGGAGGACCCGAGGGGGGGGCTTCCCGCCTCATTGGGATCACTGCAGTCCCCCTGAAGGTGCACGGTTGACATGACCTGCTTTTTGTCTTGAGTGACACTTCACATGGAGAGGTTTTGAGCAGGTGCGATTTCAGAAGTGTCAGAACCACCGTCCACGGCTGCTCACCACAGCTGGCCTGCTGTGCCCCGCACACTTGCCTCACAGTAAGAAAAAGACCTCAGATGCTGTGGCTTGGAGATGAGGCGCCCCCTAGAAGCTCCTGTTAGTGCAGGGACGTTCAGAGGTGGAATGACCCGACTGTGACCTAGGTGACCCAGGCAGGGCAGCGTGGTTGGAGGTGGCCCCTGGGGCTGCCCGGGAAGGGTCGCTCTTTCTGCAGCCCTTGCTCTCTCTCTGCGTCCTGGCTGCTGGGAAGGGCAGCTCTCTTCCGCTGGGCTCTTCCCCCAGGACTTACTGCTTTACCTTTGGCCCAGAGCAATGAATTCAGCCATTTATGAACTGAAACCTCTGAAACTGGGAGCCAAAATGACCTTTTTCTCCTCTAAGTGGTTCTTGACAGGTATTTTGGTTGCAAAGCTAATACACAGGAGTCTAAGAGTGCTGGTGAACAAAGACAGACACGCACGGGGATCCGCACACGCCCATCACACAAACGCCACACGGCATGCCACATCCAACACTGTGCACACCACATACAGCACACTCTGTGCACACACACACCACGTACTACCAAACGTCATACCACACAACCACACAACATACCAAGCAGAACCAGCACACAAACACCACACAATATACCACACACACACATACGACACACACACGCACTGTACATATGCAAACAAACATGCTCACACATACCACACAGCCACCACAATGCGCACACACACACACACACACACACACACCCCTGAACACAAATGGCCCACCTCCTCTCCCTGGAGTGTGAGGGACTGAGCTTTTCTGCCGGGGTGCTATGACAGCAGAGTGGCCAGGCCCTGGAGATGTCCACTCCAACTCCCTCATTTCACAGGGGCCAGCCATTCGGGAGGGCTCAGAGGCCAGCCTGAGGCTGGGATGGGAGGAGGCGAAGGCCCTGGTTCCCCCTGGAGCCTCAGCCCTGGCTCACTGAGCAGCTGCTGCACCCGCCCTGCTCACTCAGTGGAACACACGGGCTGTGGAGCTCTCGTGCAACCAAGGTGCCCAGAGAGAGTCCAGGAAGCGCCTGTCACCCCCAGGTCAGCCTCTCACTGGACCTGGCCTTCCCTGTGAGCCTGTGCTTTCCTGACTCATTGCACAGGAATGTCCAGTCACCAGGTGGTGAGGTACAACAGATGGCATGAGTGGGACTCCAGGGTGCCACACAGATGACAGAACACGGAGCCGGGAGGCCAGGACCGAGGAGATGACCAACAGCAGTCAACAGGACAGCGGTTCCTCACCGCCCCGATCGTCTCAGACAAAAATGGGTTGGTTTTTCCAATTAAAAGACATAGAATGACCGAATGTATCTTTTAAGAAGACCCAGCTGCTGACGAGGCCACTTCACCCTGGGCACACCCTGACGGGAAGTGAGCAGGTGGAGAAAGTGCTCCATGCGATGAAGCCAGGAGGGTGGGTGGCCGCCCTGGGTGAAGTGGGTGAGTCCAGTGCAAAAGGGGTGGGCTCAGGGCCGGGGCTCAGGGCCGGAGCACTTGACCACTGTGGCCAAGGCCCTGGGTTCTATTCCCAGAAAAACAAAAGGGCAGAGAGGTCACCAGATAATGATAAAAAAGCCAATTCACTGAGAAGCTGCCATGATTGTAAGTACATCCTCCTCCCACCCTGGACACCTAAAGAGGAAGCAAGGGACCGGAGGGAGAGAGGACTGAGAATAAACAGTAACAGGGACTTCCAGACGCCGCTTTCAACAGTGGACAGGTCATCCAGACAGGAAGTTAACAAGGAAACACTGGACATTATCGTAGTCCTTAAGGCTGCCATGAAAATCACTTTAAACTGGATATTGATAAACCACACACGTTCACTTCTCAGCTCTGAACTCTGGGCAGCCTGAGGCCAAGGCACCTGCACATTAGGGGTCTGGTGGGCTCAGCTGGTGAAGAAGGCCAACACCCTCCCCTTCCCCTCAGGTTCCAAGAGCACTGCTCCATTACGAGGAGCGGCTCCCCGGCGGGTCACTCACCTCTTAACACACCACACCAGCGATGCGGCTTCAGCACACGGATCCTGTGGACACAAACCCACAGACCATCGCAGACTCAAGCTACACCGTAGGCCAAGTGGACCTGAGAGACAGACGGAGCGCTCCACCCAACACCAGCAGCACGCACGGAACATTGTCCAACCAGAACATAGCGAAGCAGAGACCAGACTGAGTAAGTCCAAGGAGACCAAATCCACATGGAGCGTGCTTCCTGACCACGGTGGTAAGAAATGAGAAATGACCACATGTTGAGAGCCACAGCCGAAGGGGCCCCAGCAAACTCCCAGTGCCGGTGAAGACAATGTAAATTGTTAAGAAAATTGTTTTCTTTTAGTGCCTTCTGTAATGTTACATGATTTTTTCTTTAGCCATTTTAAGATTCTTCTTTTGTTATTTTGTTTCACTTTTGTTTTAAGTTGCCTGTCCCTGGAGATGTGTAAGATGGAAATTTGGGGTATTTTTGCTGATGATGTCATCGGTGGTACAATTTTTCCAAAAGGAGCCGTCAATTGGCTTGGTGTATCTTCCTCCCTTCTGCTTGTCATGATCGTCCAGCTAAAATTTGGGGGCCAACAGAGGTGAGGCAAAGAACCTCACCCCCCCCGCTGATACAAAGACCTCTCCACAGGTGTGGCTGTATACTGGACCGGTAGTCAGTGACGGGTAAGATCCAATTGCAATGGTACCAACCTAACGGGTAAGGACCATATGTACTATTGGACAACCTAAGGCAGGCACGGTCCCTAAGCCACATGCTTGTTGTTTAAACAGAGAGGGGGAGATGTTGAGAGCCACAGCCGAAGGGGCCCCAGCAAACTTCCAGCTGCCAGCAAACTTCCAGCTGCCGGCTGATGATTGGCTCACAGCGGCCCCAGCAACATCTAGCTGATTGGCTCCTCTGCGGTGATGCTCATTGGGCTGTTTCCCTGCCCTTTCAGACCACGGAGCTGCTCATTGGGGGACTTTTTTTTTTTTGGCTCCGCCCCCCAGCCAATCGGCCTCAAGAGCAGGAGGATTGTGGGAGGTGGAGAGAAGCTTGTGTGGGAGAGAGAGGCTTGTGGAAAGCCGGTGGTGGCAGTTGAGGCTCTGAGGGTTTTTCCTGAGAGGCTGTTTTGTTTGGTGTGTGTGGTTCTAAAAATAAAGTTAGTTTCTTTTGACAAGTGGCTCCTGATTGTGCCCAGCCAGACTGCGGCAACCACAAGTGCAGTGCAGAGACTCCACAGGCACGTCCAACATGCTCCTGAACAACCACGGGTCAAAGGGAAACTCACACACATCTGTGACCACAGGAAGGGGAAGACAACATGCATGTAGCAAAAGTTGGTCCAAGAGAGAAGTTTCTAGAAATAGATGCCTACACCAAAAAAAGCAGGAAGATCTCAGTACACAAGCTAATCTTATGCCATCAAGAACAAGAAGAGCAAACTAACCCCGGAGTTAAGGGCAGGAAGGAAATGACAAAGAGGAGAGGAGAAATAATGAAATAGAGACTAAGACAACAATAGAAAGGTCAATGAAACAAAGAGCTGTCTGTCTGGTTCTTTTTAAAGGAAGACCAACTTGACAAACCCTTAGATTAAGAACAGAAGAGAGAAGACCAACTAAAACTGGAAATGAAAGAGGAGACGTTCCAACGGACACGAGGTCACAGGGGGTATTAGGAGCAGTTCCACCTACAGACTGCAACCCAGAACCTGTGAATTCCTACCTACAACCCGCCAAGCCTGAACCACCAGAAACAGGCCATCCAAACAGGCCAATGACAATAAGGACATCAATCAAAGTCAGACCACGTCCAACAGAAGCCCAGTGAGACGGCTTCGCTGCCGAATCCTACCAAACAGCTGAGGAAGAACACACACCAATCCTTCTGAGCCCACAGACACTGCAAAGGAAGAGACACTTCTGAACTCACTTAACAGGGCCAGAGTCCCCTGATACCCAGCCAGGCCAGGGACCAGGAGGAGGCAGAACAACAGACCAACACCTCCAACGGGCATAGGTGCCAAGTCCTTAAGAAAACAGGTTGGATATGACCAAACCACAGACAGACGGGAGTGACAAACTAAAAAGCTTCTGCACAGTCACAGCGATCATCAACAGAGGGAAGGGCGAGCTACAGAATGGAAGAGAGATTTCCAAACCGTGCATGTGATAAGGGCTAACGTCCAAACATATAAGGAACTCAAGCAATTCAATAGAAAGTATGGTTTCCAGCCTGACTTCAACTGGGCAAACGACTGAATGGACATTAGTCCAAAGAAGATAAACAAATGGCCAAGAGGCCTATAAAAAAGATGCTTGCTACCACAAATAATCAGGGAAATGCCATCTAAAACCACTATTACATGAGCTGTTACAAAAGAGCCTAATGATAACATGTGGTGGCAGGGTGTGGAGACCAGGGAGCCCAGCACACTGTTGGTGGAGATATAAAGTAGAATAGCCATTATGGAAAACAATATGGAAGACCCTCAAAAAATTAAAATAACTTCCATATGATCCAAAATCCCCCCTCTGGGTATTTCCAAAGGAAATAAAATCAGTTATGTGGGAGAGCCATCTGCACTCCTGTGTTCATTTCAGCATGATTCAAGATACAAAATCAACCTACATGCCCAGCAGTGGATGAATGGATGAGGTATTTGTGCACAGTGAAATACTATTCAGCCTTCAAAAAGAAGAGGATTCTGTAATTTTTGGTGACATGGATGAACATGGGGACATTATGCTAAGTGAAACAAGCGAGGCACAGAAAGGCAAATACCACACAATGTCACTCATACGCTGTTATGGTTTGGATGTCGAATGTCCCTGGAAACATCATGTGGCAATGCAGGGAATGTTCTGAGGTGAAAGGATTAGATCATGAAGGCCGTCTCCTTGCCAGTGGGTTAACAGCGGATCCCTGGGCTCCCACTGTAAACTGGCTGGGTGTGGCCGAGGATGACGGTCCCTGGAAGCATGCCCCTGGGGTTCTATCTTGTCCTGGCTCCCGACTCTCTTGCTCCCTCCCTCTGCTTCCCAGGAGCGAGCAGCTTTCCTGTGCTGTGTCTGCCTCACCTGGGGCCAGAGCAAGGGAGTTGACCAGCCACGGACTGAGCCTCCGGAACCCTAAGTCCATAATAAACTTCTCCTCCTCCGAGTTGTTCTCATGGGGCCTCTGGTCTCAGTGACTAAAAGCTGAGTAACTCATGTGTGGAATCCAAGAGGCCAAACCCAAGCAAGAACTAGAAGGGAGGTTACCAGAGGCTGGACAGGACATGGAGAGGGGAGGGGGCTGGGGAGACGTTGGCCAGAGGACACAAGTTCTCATTCGGCAGGACATCTGTTCCCATTAATTCAAGAGATCCACTGTGCGTCGAACCTGCTGAAGGAGCAGGTTCTAACAGTCACACTGAAACCAGGATGTGAATGGAAGCACGTGTTAATGGCCTGATTCACCACCCCACGGTGTCGACAGGGAGGAGAGCACCACACTGCGCACCATGAATACGCCCTTCAGAGCTTTGTATCTAAAAACAAGTCGATGGATCAGAGTTGACTGAAGAGGTACCGTGACCCGCTGGAGTGGGACTGCAGAGGATCGCGGTGATGTCCCTGTGCCAGCGCAAGACATTGCACGTGGCCTGAGCTTCTTGGTGACCACGTCCTCCCTCCCAGGAGAGGTGGTGTTGTGGGTGCTCACGCTGACCCCGAGGGCTCCCTCACCTCCTTAGGTCTGGCTCTCTTCCCCTGCCCCTGGCTCATCTCTGGCCCTCCTGCCCCACACAGCCCAGCCCCACCGTGTCTCACTTTGTTGTATTTTATTAACGCCTATCCCTCTGCACTAGCCCCCAGTTCTTCTCAAAAGTCCTTGTGAGAGCAGGGATTTGTCTGTCTGGTGTTCACTGTCCCCAGCCCCTCGCCGCACACTCTGCGATGTTTGTTGAACGAATGGGCGAGTACTGGATCCTCGGTGTTGCAGGAATCTACCGTATGTCAGCACGCGGGGCCAGAGAAACAGACCTGCCCCTGCAAAAGCAGCAAGCGAGAGCTGGGCTGCGGCTCAGGGGCACAGCAAGCAGGTAGCGCGTGAGGACCTGGGCTCCGGGCCCGGCTCTGGAAGGAAACCAAGCCGAGCCGTCAACAGACCCAGGGACTGCGCTTCGTGGTGTTCTGAACACGTCCTACCAAGGCTCTGGGCGACCTCCACCAACTTGCCTTCCTATCGATTCTGCTTTTTGAACAAGGGAAAACTATGGGACTTTCTTATTCTGCAGAAAAAAAGTTGAAAATAATAGTAGAGAGATAAAAGGGAACAAAAAATCTTAGACTTCGTTTTTTACTCTTTGGTGCATTTTCTTGTGGACTTTTTAATGTATGCAGTAGACATCTACAAAGGTAGATAAAACAGGTTGAGCATACTTAAAGAGTATGTTATGCTACTTTAATTTTCAAATAATATAGTTAATATAGTTTCATTTACTTCCAGACACTTAAAGGAAGTGTCCAGCTGTTAATATGGACATTACTATAGGTTGTTGTTGTTAGTTTTTAGTTTGAATAATGATGTTTGTTACTTAGGTGTCACCTAAGATACTTCGAACATAGTATTTGAAAATGTAACTCACTTGTTGCTTAGAAGTGGGTGGTCCCAGCTCCCACCTCTGCAGGCACGCTGCGTACACAGACCCGGGTTGGAGAGAATGCTCTCAAGACAGGACACATGGGTGCATCCTCCCCGGAGCCTGCATGTCCCCTTAACCTACTGACTGTCCCTTAGGAGGCACAGACCTGACTGCTTGCCCTGGGCAGTGCTGTCCTGGGCATAATGGGTCCACAGTTCCCTGAAGCCCAGAAGACCATCCACCTCCAGGTCTCTGGCCACCCTCACAGGGCTGTCGCCAGTGTGCTGGGTCCCGAGTCCACTCAGCTGGAGGCCAGGATCTGAGCCCAGGCAGAATGGCCATGTGTGCATCAGGTGTGCTCTGTCCACCCGGAGGGGGCGCCCCATGCACCCCTGGCCTGGCAGTCCTTACCAGGGACACCAGGTACTCAAGAGGATAGTTGCCACCAGGTGAGTACAGCCGAGTATCCTGGGAGGTCACTGCTGTGACTGCCTGCTGACTTCCCACCTTATCTTGCAGTGATCTTACCCCCCGAGCGTCACATGAGCCAGATTGGTACGTCCCAAAATCAGTGTAGGAAGCAGAGAAGCTAAACTTAAATTAGAAGTCAAATCGCTAAGCCAGGCACAGTGGGGCACACCGTAGTCCCATTAACTGGGGGGAGGGGGGGCGAGATAGGAGTGCACGTTTGGGCCAGCCTGGGCAACTCAGTCAGACCCTGACTCAAAATAAAAACGAGAAAGGGCTGGGGATGGAGCTCAGCGGCAAAGCCCCAGGGGCTTCAATCCCTGGTACCCAAGTAGAGTGGGGGAAGGAAAAGGGAGGGAGGAGGGCAGGGGGGCAGTTAGCCCCCAGTCATGGGAAAGAGGAGGCAATAGGCAAAAGAGCATTTCCTTCCAAAAGTGCCAGAAAGGTTGATAGAACCTCGGCGCTTCTACCCCAGAGCTTAGGGCTATGCCTGCACTACCCCAAAGCTCAGTTGTAACTTTAGGAACTCAGTTTTAACTTTTTCCTTTCTGAAACTAACAGTGAGTGATTCAAGTGACGTCTATTTCAGGTTTTAAAACTTCAGAAGAGAGCCCGGGGCTGACCGCATAAGGGCACGTGCTCTGGAGACTAAGGGGGTGCAGAGGGGGGTGTCTGGTTCCTCACAGGGTTGGGACAGGTGCAGAACCCGTGGCACTTCCTACAGTCCCAGTCTTTATGAGCCGCCACATTCCCTGGACACACAAATGACCAGGTGGCTGAAGAAGGAAGCCCGCTCCTCACTGCAGAGGGGCACAGAGGGTGGACACAGCTCTGAGCAATGGCTCCATCCTGTCCCGCGGGGCCGCCTCCTGGGGCGTCTCCGGGGACTTCATGGAGGCTCTCAGGGCTTTTCCTGAAACTCCTTCCCAAGAACCTCCATCTTGTTCTGCAGGCTCTGCGTGAAGCCAAGTTTAAAACGAAACAAATAAAGGTTCTTGGGCTCAACCCTGGACTTGCAGGGTTTTATAATTTTCTGGAGCGGGGTCCAGGAAACTGTTTTAAAAAACACTTCCTGGTTTGGGAATGCTGGTCTTATTCACCCCTTTGAGTGAGGAAGATGATTTCAGAGGTTTACGGATGTGGTAGAAGTCACTAGAGTGTTGAGGGAAGACGGGACCCTGTCGGTGCACCCGAGGCACTCAGAAGACCGCTGCTGTTCACTTCGGCCACTTCAGATCACCCCTCTGTTCTGTGGGATTAAACTCTGGGCACAGCCATGGGAGGCCAGATCCCGGTGTTCTGCCCAGAGAGGCTGAGCGCTGAGTGCCCACAGCAGGCGGGCATGGTGCCAGTGTTATCTTTACAGAGCCTGTGCCTAAGCAGGGGACACCAGGAGGGAGGAGGAGGAGGGGAGGGAAGGGCAGCCACAGGGAGCTGGACACACGCACGCCCAGCCTGAGGACGCCCCCAGAGACAGTGACGGCCAGGAAGGGCCCCGGGGCCAGCAGCTCTGGGACCGGTAGCATGAAGCCGAGAAAGCGGTGCCCAGCGATGCCAGTGGAGGTTGGTGACAAGGGGCAGCGGACGGAGGCAGGTGGCAGGTAAATTCTCTCCTGTGCACTCAGGCCCTGGAGCGGCCTCGCTGTTGGCCGACTCCCCTGCAGTTCTTGCAGGGCTCAGATTCCAGAGTTCTGCCAAGGCTCTGCAAATGCCCTCGACAAACTGGAGATTTTAAAATTCTAAGTTGGCCTGAATCGTCCTGATTTGTAAGATATTTAGATTCATAAACCACAACACGTATTTCTTTAAAAGATAGAAATGTTACAGCAGATGATTTCTGTCTGTTCTCCCTCTTTTGGGCCCTGGGGGTTGAAATCCAGGGGTGCTCTACCACTGAGCCACATGCCCAGCTCTTCTGATCACTTATTCTGAGACAGGGTCTCACCAAGTTGCCGAGGCTGGCCTTGAACCTCCCCGTTGCTGGGATCACCGGTGTGTGCCACCACTCCTGGATCAGAAGTGTCTAACTGAGAAAGCTTAGTTGGTCATTTTCTGATAGCACTCAAACTTAACAGCCTTGACTTGCCTATCCATTTTTAGGACATGCTTCAGACTGTATATGTTTAGGGACTCAGAAATCCATGTGCTGTGACTACCACGTAGCCCTGGACACAAGTAAAGAATCAATTTGTGAAAAAAGAGTGGGCTTCAGTGTCAGAAAGCACCTCATGTGTGATTCTCACTCAGGACAGTTTTGAGGATGTCACAGGTTGGCGGGACCTCTCCGTTAGCCTAGGGACGTCTGCCTACTTCCCCGCCCATCCTTCCCTGTGGCCACAGCAGTCCTGGGGCCTCCTCTTCCCCTTGCTTGGCTCAGCTTCACCTGGGTGGGTGGCCATTACATTTATGCCTGGTGGAGGCTCCAGCGATGGCATGCTCTGGGCTCCCAGGACAAAATAACCGTCCACAAGCACCTTGCTCCTGTGGTCAGCCGAGGGCCTTCTTTGAAAGGTAGTGTTTGCTTGGAGATGCTGCCAGCTCTCCTTCTGCATGTATGTGCGGTTACAGTGTCTGGCAGAGGGCTGGTGCAGAGTCAGGGGAGGCTGAGGCCTCAGGGGTTTCAAAGGCACATTTAATGCAAGAATTGGATTTTTTTTTTGTACTGGGGATTGAATCCAGGGGTACTTAACCACTGAGAAACTAACCAACCTATTTATTTATTTATTTATTGAAAATTTTGAGACAGGGAATAATTTGCTTAGGGTCTCAATGAATCGCTGAGGCTGGCCTTGAACATGTGATCCTCCTGCCTCAGCCTCCCAAGCTGCTGGGATTATAGATGTGGGCCACCATGCCCAGCTTAATGCAATATTCTTAAAGATTAAAATGAATGTAAAACAATTCATGATGAACAAATACAAACCTTTTAAAGAAAGGTAAACACAGACAGGTAGGACCCTGGGAGGGCTTGCTGCCTCGTCTGGTGAGAGCCCCGAAGGGAAGAGCAAGCCAGCCCTGAGTTCTGCAGAGATCCGGGACAGGCAGCCCCTGGGCTCTGCCCCAGTCTGCAGACCCAGCCTGCCGCAGTCTATCCCAAACACTTGAAGCAGCCCACATTGGATGGCAGAGAGCTCCGTGGGCCACCCCAGGGCCGGCGGGATTCCTGAGGACATCACGAGGCTGCCCAGGCTGCCCAGGGGCGTCCTTCAGAGCCCAGCAGGCCAGGCCTCCTCCCAGGGCTGTGTCCTCCTGCTCCTGTTGACTCGCGTGTCCACCCTCAGGTCTGTCTTTCAGGGCTTGCTACTGCGCCCCTCCCCTGACCCAGGCAATGGCAAGGCCCTACTGAGGTGGATGGCGCAAGGCGTCCATCCTCGGAGGAGCGCAGTATGTTTCTGGGAATGGGCTGATTTGTTTTTGAATTCCTTTAATAAGTACAGTTGCGACTTCTCATATGACCATGAAGTATGAAGGAAAAAACATGACTTTCCCAATTAATGCAACTACTTTTAAAGAATGGATCTGTTTGCTCTAAATGCAATGATTCAGCTGTGGAGCGTAAATTGTTAATGTCTAATGAAAAACTCCCTGTATTCCTGTCAAGGAAGTTTTTGAGAAATTAAATTAAAATCTAGAGAAGAAGAATTAATGTTAAGAAGACAGATTAGTGCTTGGTACTGGGCTACTTGTTCTTGTTCCTGTGCACAATGGTTTGTGCTCTTACTCTTGTTTGATTAAAATTAATAACAAGTCAACCACTTGCCGTAACCATGGCACCGGTTCCAGTCAGTAAGTCAAGAAAGAATAGTCAAGGTATAGGCCAATAGTTTGGGGCATTTCTAACTATTATTAAAAGTTAACTAAGCAGAAACAGCTCAAAGCAAAATGCGAACTGAAAGTACAAATGCTTGCTTATGCATAAGCCAAGATACATTCTTCTATTCTAATTGTAGCTACGTAATATTTTGTTTCTTTGAATAATGATTCCTGTTTTGTAACCACAAAGTACTGTGAGCCTGCCAAAATGAAAAGTATATATGATCGACTTCACAAGATGGGGATCAGCACCTTCACTTTGGTGTCTGTGTTGTTTCTCCACCCCCCTTTCGCCGACTCCTCACCATCCGTTCGTCTCCTGAGACCCCCTGTTGGAGCTGGTCTCCGACAGCCTGCCACCTCTTGGCCCTTGCGACTGGCCCAGCACAGGGTCACCTGGCCCTGTTCTTGTAAATGAACACCGAGGTCATCTCCAGTGGGGACGCGGCGCCCTCCCCCATGAAGGAGGAGCTCTGCAAGTCCCTGCAGGACGGGAGCGCATGTGGGGCTCCTGGACTGTCCCAGCAGGGCCACCCTCCTTTCTTTGGCTTCTCTTGCAGCCGCTCATCCGGGAGTGCCCACACTGGTCTCAGCCTTGGTCTGCCTCACAGCCTGACCCTAGGTGCTGGCCACGTCATAGACGGACTGGGGACTTGTGGATGCTGAAAACATACGTTGCCCAGGACAGCCTTCGAGCTGCCCTGCCTGGGCGAAGCTGACGAGAGCTCGCAGAGCCGGTGCTGACCCCTGGCCCATCCCTGCCCCTCCGCAGCCCAGCGGAACCACAGTTTTTCCTGCCTGCTTAGGAGGAAGGGGCAGGGGCTCCTAGCAAGAGCCTGGATTCCAAGCAGCATTAGCCGCCCTGAGTGGCTGTGGCCACAGCACCTGGACAGGAGCGTGCTGGACAAGGCCATTCCCTGAAAGCTCTCCCGCCAACCATGTTGGGGACACCAGGACCAAACACCTTGCTGCAGAACCGGCACGGTCCCGTGAACCCCGTGAACTCCGCGTTCTGTGCGCTGTCTCTCACACTCCAGCACGGCACGCGACTCACAAGGCCCACCCCAAACTGTGCCCAGCAGACACTCCACAGTGGAGCATTCCTCCAGGTGGAGACTCCAGGCCAGGAGCCAGGACGTGGCCGTAACAGCTGCAGCCACCACCTGCCACCCCTTTCCCTCACCCTGGGTTCCTGTGT
Source organism: Marmota marmota marmota (assembly GCF_001458135.2). NCBI lineage: Eukaryota > Metazoa > Chordata > Mammalia > Rodentia > Sciuridae > Marmota > Marmota marmota. Next base: position 60,263,703 of record NW_025999968.1, read on the forward strand.
CTGGGATGCGCTTGGGATGCAATGTCCCAAGGCTGCCCTCGCCGGGAGCTGAAGCCACCTGGTAATGAGCCTTCTAAGAGGCTGGTCTCAGAGGCCCTGTCTCCAGGACAGACTGCACACTGTATGTAAACGGGGACTGACACGGGACTGAGCCCTGGAGGTGTCTTCCAGGTCCTTGTGCAGCAGCATTAGGTCATCTACGGTAGGTAGGGAAGGGACAGCGAGGGGACAGGCAGAGCCAACGCACAAACCTCCCTAAGGCCCAACACAACTTGTAGTCAAGTCCTATGGTTCCTTCTTTCTTTGGCCATAAGAGAATATTAAATGAGAAGGAGTCGCTTCTATAAAAGTTTCTTCAATTAGTACCTAAGTTTTGTATCTGTGCAAGTTAATTTGTTATACTTTATGGGCTGTCTTAAAAATATACTGACATCTAAGGAATAATGAAAATGTGGTACATACAAACAATGGAATACTACTCAGCCATCAAGAATAAAATCGTGGCATTTGCTGGTAAATGATAGAACTGGAGACTATCCTGCTAAGTGAAACAAGCAAGCCTATCCCAGAAAACCAAAGGCCAAATATTCTCTCTGATATGCAAATGCTAACACAAAATAAGTGGGGGTGGTGTGGGGATCAGACAAAGGGGAATGAAGGAAAGGGAGGGGAGATGGGAATAGGAAAGACGGTAGGATGAAGTGAACATCACTTTCCCGTGTTTATACATGAATACACGACCAGTGTCACTCCACATCACGTACTACCACATGTACATGTGACACGTCAAAACACTTTCTCTGTCATATATAATTAAAAAGAACGAATAAAAAAGTAAAATATTTTAAATAAAGAAACTGTTGGAAAATAAAACAAAAACAAACCATATATATATATAGGCATCTGCTTCCAGTAGAAATTTTTAAAAGGATACCACTTACTACTCTACTGTTTATTCCACAGGGCCTCTGACATAATTGTGAAAGCATCTTTTTTTTTAATGTTTTTTAGTTGTAGATTGATTGATTGATTGATTTTTACGTGGTGCGAGGATTGAACCCAGTGCCTCACATGTGACAGGCAAGGGCTCTACCACTGAGCCCCAGCCCCAGCCCCTGAAATCAGCTCCTCTATTCTAGCTGTATTCCAGGTGCCCATCCTGCCCTGCACGTGACGTCTCTCTGTTAGGCTCCTACCTGAGCTGGTGACTTAGCTTTGGGCTCTCTCCTCGCTGACTCTGAGAGCCTTGGAGCTCAAGGGTGGACCTTGAACACACAGGTGTCAGACTGCGGCAGGGAGCAGCGGGTGCTGATGAACACCTGCTGCGTTAACAAGTGCACGCCTGTGAGGGCGGGCATTCCCTTCCGAGTTAGCATCTGCCCTGGAACGAGAACTGGCAAAAAAAATTGGTGCCAGAAAATAAGGGGCTGAGCAGGAAACGGCTGTCGCCAACACCACATCTGCATGCTCCTGAACCCCCCCTTTCCAGCCCCCAGAGGTGTAACAGGCATTTCTGTGGGCTACAAACCACCCAGTTCGTGGTATCCTCCCACAGCCACTGGAATGAACTAGGACACCGTGCCTTACACCAGACCTGCAAACTGCCCTCAGAAATATGCGTGGCTCTGTCCCTTGCTTTACTGACATCACTTCTTGGCCCTGCGCTGAGCCTGGGGAGCAGCAGGCCTAGTAAAGCCCAGGCTATGGGGCTGAGTCCCATAAGTGACTGGCAGGGAGGGCTGCACCCATCCCAGGCTGTGGAGGGGCCGTTCTGCCTATGGATGGAGAGTGTCTCCTTGGCACCCCACACTTCTTTCCTCTCCATTTACAGACTGGCTTCTGCTCCCAAGATGGGACCCGATAAGACGGCATTGGAGAAGTTCAGTTCTTTAGAAAATGTAAAACATTCCTATGTTTCCCCTGGGAGGAAGCTGAGATCTGCTACCTACAGAGGATAATTCAAGGTCAGGCTGTGGTTTGGGGATCATGGCTAAGCAGCTGGGGCCAACTGGTCATGTCTCCCATGCTCGTGAGCAGTGGCACCTGCCTCCACGTGGCGTGGGGACTGCTGGAGTGGCCATCCCCAGAACCTTCCCTCCCCTGCTCCCCTCAACAGCTGGGGTCAGGTACTCACCTTTGAGGACAGGCCTCTCACCAAGGCTGCGAATGTTATAGGCGGCACTGGACAGATGTGCATCTGGGATGAGCTCTGCCAGCAGGTACCCGGAGTACCAGGCGCACATGGAGGCAAGGACCAAGAAGGCAGCCTTGAGAGCACCTGGAACAAAGGTGGACGGTGAGCACTGACACGGGGTGCACTGGGCGCAGGTGCCAGCCCTCTCTGCCTGCACAGCCTTCCTTCCTGATCGTGAGGCACGGCCTCAGCCGGCCTGCTCTGAAGGGGACTTCCGGGAAGGCGGTGCTCAGAGGGGGAGGCCGTGGACAGGTGAGGACCCCTCAGCTTGCAGCGCTGGGATTCGATGCAGGTAGCAGATAACAGACAAGAGCCGTGTTGCCAGGGCACGTTGCTGCACGGCTGCTGCGGTCGATGGGCCGTTGAGCACCTGGGGCCAGCACCACCAAGGCAGACCCAGCCACCAGTCAGATCCTAGACCTGCTCACTGAAATCTCTGAGGGCAGGTCTCGGTCTGTTGACTGTGGCTACGTCTCTGTGCTGAGAACGCTTGGCACCGGTACACACGCTGTAGGTGAAGCCGGCCTGTGACGCTGGAAGAAGTCCCCACGTGCATCCTATTGTCAGGGACACCCGAGGGTCTCCAAGCAGCAAGTCCCTGGAGACACCTGTGCTGGAGAGCTCGGCGCTCTCTCTCCTGCTGCAAGAGTGGTGGCTGGAGCTCGGCACCCCCAGGGAAAGGCCTTGCTCCCCGAGTGCGGAGCCCGTGCAGCCCTCAGAAAGAGCACAGGCAAGGCCGGGAGGGAAAAGGGAGCAGGGAGCAGGCGGGGCATGACAGGATGGGGGCCCCACTCCCAGCTGGTCAGCCGGGAGAGCGGAGGTCCCCAGACTCACAGGAGCTGTTTCTCCCCACCCAGAGCCTCGAGCAGAGACGAGGCTCCTCACTGTCTGGGCCAGCACACGTCCTCAGCCCTGTGAGTGTCCAGCCCTGGAAGCTGAGTTCAATGTTGAGCCTCCAGCACAGCAGCCCCTGGCTCCCTCTCTGCACCAACCCTCTCCCCATGGGAGCCGAACCCTCCTGACCCGCTATCATTAGCCCTGCAGTGGGCCCAGGTTCCACTCTCCAGGGCCCGGCTGTGGTCCCAGACCCTTCCCTTAGCACTCAGAGGCCCGTTCATCCTGCAAGGACCCTGTGGCAGGAGTCCAAGCTCCCAGGGAGCCATGCTGAAGGACTGACACGCCCAGAGCCCCTTGGGGTTTTGCTTTCCAGTATGCCTTTCAGTGCCAACTCCTTTTCTGTTTTCAAACCAGTCTCCAAGATTATTGGGACAATGTGCAGGGCTGGCTTTTGTTGGGAAAGGCTGTAGCATGGCCATGTCTTTGCTGGGGATGAAGGGACATCTCAAAGCCAGAAGCAGCCACGGAAAACAAGATGAGGCTGAGGGCTTGGCAGGCCCTCCCTTGCACCTCCCCAGAGCCAGTCACTGTGGGCACATCACTGTCCCCAAATGCTCTGCAGTCCTCACCCCTTGGCCTGCAGAACACTCCCTCCATGCCGCCTGTGGCTGAGCCTGGTGGCACCCTGGGAACTAAATGGCAGGATGTTCTTGAAAGTTCTTTTGGGTGGACCGTGTGCATGGACAGGTGCAGGACATGTCCAAAGATAGCAATAGGTCACAGCTGGCCGATTTTATCCAAGTGGCTGAGAAGACAACTGGCACTAAACAACCTTCAGATGGTCTTCTGGACCCTATCCCACAGCCTCTTGCACCATGAGCTGTTCAGAGCTTAGAGGAGACAGCGTCCCCTCCCCACGGAGGACACCAAGCACTGCTTGGAATGGAGGTACAATCTGGTCCTAGTGGACAAGGACACACAGGTGGATGTGACAGAAAGGAGAGCCAATCCTCACAGTGCGAATTTGACACCTTGAAAAGGTCGTCTGTGAGCGTCCTCCCCGGACATTTCTCAGCGTTCCCAGTGAGGCCGGAATCAGACAGGCAGACAGCGGGGGTCAGACCCAGAGAAGGAGGGACTGAGATGCTAACGTCTTCACAGTATCAAGAACCTGCCCTGCTCCAACCTGTTGCCAAGGTAACCTGTCCCAGGAGTTGCCCCTCCCCACTGGGAGCCACAGGTTGTTAATGGTGTGTCCTGGGCTGCTCCACCTGCCCTTCCCCCTTCAGCCCACCTGGCTCCCACCTTTGGCCATCCCACGGAGCATTCCTGGGCCTAGTCACGTCCACAGGAAGGAGAGAGAAAGGGGAAGAGGGCAGGAGAACACAGGAAGCCTAGGACTTATAAAAAGGCGGAACACCTCGCCTCTTGGGATACCAAGAGGCGTGGCCCCCTCCTCCCTCCCGGGAGAAGTCCACGTTACCCCCTTAAATAAGCCCTGCTTTATGTGCTTCCTCGGCCTGCTTCCCTAATGTTGTACTTCAACCTGTGGGGAGCAGGACTGCCACCAGTAACCAGCAGTACCACTAGGAAGGTGTAAATTGTGTTGTGGTTGAAGAGCACCGCTGGTGGCCTCCAGGCTGCGGACAGTCTAGCTTCCTGTGATAACGCGTGGCTGATGGCAGAAAGCGAGACCTAGAGCCAGGACCACCTCTAGGATGGGAGAGTAGACCTAATAGCACCCACTGGAATTGTCCACCTTCAGAAGGTGGGCACACACCGGGCTGAGACTGGCTCTACCACAAAGGCACAAAAGTGTCCCAGCCACCAGGAGGACAGGACCAAGGAGCCAGCCCAGGGTGGATGAGACCAGGCAGCTTGGGTGTGTTTCCCAGGGCTGCCTTAGGAGTGCCACAGGCTGGGGGGCATTTCCTCAGGATTGTGAGGGCTCGAGGTCCCAGATCAGGTGTCAAAAGACTGTTCCTCCAGGGCCACTCCTTGATCACAGATGGCGTGTTCTGCTGGTCCTCACGGGGTCATCCCACTGTGTGTGTCCTGATCTCCTCTTCTTACCAGACACCAGTCATATTGGACTGGAGCCCACCCTAAGGACCTGATTTTAACTTAATGACCTCATGAAGGCCGCGTTTCCAAAACACAGTCCCATCGTGAGGTTAGGGCTTTAGCACAGGACTTTGGGTGGAAGCCAAAGCCCCTAACCCAGCATTAGCCCGGCATCAGGCAGGCTGTGGCCTAGGCTCTCTGTGGACTGGACAGGAGGTCCGTCCGTGGGTGACAGCAGAATGGGAAGGACCGGAAGCAGCCTGTCAGGATGAAGGTCGGGACCTAAACTGAGCACAGTGCCTCCGGGTAGGTGGGAGGCCGGGCCTCTGAGAGGTAGTACCTCTGTAGACCAGGTACTACCCTGGTGGGAAGGGCCCCAGCAGCTGGGGCGGAAGTGCTGAGTCCTGGAGCCCTCCTGGACTCTGTAACCAGGACCCCCCTCTCCTCATGTGATTATGCCGCCACCACCGGCTGGTGGCAGTGTCCCGGGAACGCGTTCCACCCCGCAGATGCGCCAGGAGCCTCAGAGCTCCTTATCTAATTCTCAGTTCACAACAGTGATGTGATCTGAGCTTCTCAGAGTGACTGTTCTCACTGCCACACGCCCAGATGAGGACAACCCTGGTGTCCCTGGGAGCTTTGTGTGAAGGGATCACATGGCTCACAAATGAGTCAGGAGGGCTGGGTGTGAAGAAGTGGAAGGTGAGGGAATCCCAAGACCCAGAAAGGATGGAGACGCTCTTCCGACAGCTGCAATGCGGTCAGTGCCCAAGGGGGGCGCTGCAGATGCGTCAGTCCATCACTGACCAACAGGACACGTTCTGAGGAGCAGCGGGTCTCTGGGGATCTTATTGTTATGCAAACATCATAGACCTCTAACTGTGACTCTGACTCACTAGGCAGCGTCACGCTGTGTGACCTTATACAGGAACACGCATGCACGTGTCACCACCATTTTGTCCCACAATTCACAGCAGTCAGCAAAAGCAGCATTGTTCACCCATAAACAGTTTGGTTTGTTTGTTTGTTTTTTTAAGAAAATAACTTTCCACAAGAAGGCAAAACCTTAAAGTGTGGTTTTTCTACATTTGGGGATGTAGGCTGTGCTGAGGGCTTTCTGGAGTGGACACTGGTGCTGGGAGGGTCACCCTCATGCAGAGACGGACTCAGAGGTAGGGAGGTGACCCCCAAGGGAAGCTCAGAGCTTGCCCTTCTGAGCTGCCCATGTTTGCACAGGGCTGTGCCCTGTTCTCTCTCCCCTGGAGGAATCGGCTTCCTCCTCTGGTAGCAAGAGAACAATAGCTAAACCCACTAGAAGGGCAGGTGAGCCTCGGGGGACAACCAGTGGGCAGCAGCTGTGAGACCCCTCTGCTCTGAGCCAGAGTGGCTGGTGGAGACAGTGGGTGCCCCTCCCCCTGGCTATCTTTCTAAATCTCTGTAGCGCCAAGAATTTGACAAAGAGCAAACTAAAGACAGCCCTATTTTAAAAACTGAAATGCCATGGGGACTGTCACAATCAGCCAGGGCCAGGCATTTACTTCTCATGCCACCCTCAGCCCCCTCCTGCCAGAAAGGCTCCTGAGGGTCCCCCGCACTTTCCACAATCCCTGGGCTGCTCAGTTTGAAAGGTGGCTCCTGCCCTGGGGAGTCCCCAGGAGCCCCAACCAGTGGGGAGCCAGCCCTTCCTAAGGTGGGGCACCCCAGCCCCCACCCGAAGGCACTCACTCTTGGCGGCTGCAGTGTGCCGCCTGCCTGCCCTGGATAAGGTGTGCGCTCACCAGCACCAGCCCCAGCAGAGTGGCAGGAGCTGGCAAGAGCCGCAGGTTGGAGAATCCAGCCCAGCCCCTCGGAAACCTCAGCCCCTTTGACACTGAGACCCTAATTCTGATCTGGGTCTAACAGGAGACCGTGCCCCAGCCCCACCCTTCTGGCTCAGTGTGGCACATCCAGAAGGGGCAACAGGTGACTCCCCTTCTCTGGATCCCTTCCCTCCCACACACTCAGAGGCAGAGGTGGGGTCGCACTCACCAGCAGCCACAGGGCGCATCTTCTGGGTGCTGCTCCCGCCTGCCTGGTCCTGGGGAGCTGCTCCCGCCTGCCTGGTCCTGCAACCTGCAGGAGCCACTGACTGGGCAGCAGGAAGGACCTGTCCTGGGGGCCGGCAGGAAAGGGGCGGGCCAGTATTAGCAAACGACAGGTACTGGCCAGGCAGGTTCAAGGTTCAGTGGGCAGGTATGGGCTGGGCAGGTGTGGACAAGCAGTGCACCAAGGGGCCCGAGGGCTGCCAGTGCTGGAGGCTAGACACGCCCAGCCAGGCCTGGGTGACCACAGGCCAGAGCTGATAGGACCTGGGAAGCCTGGCAGGGTTTGTAGAGGGAGGACACAGTGCCTCTTAATGCTGTGTGTCCCCAGGCTCCAATTTAATGTCCTACAACAAAAAACAGGTGCAATGCACACCTGGCTGAGCCTTTTATACTCAAGGCAGAGTCCCAGAATCAAGGTGCCCTGCACCCAGGCCCCCATTAGAACAGTGCACTCCCAGGCCAGCTCAGTGCCCACCTCCTTTACTGATGGCAAACTAACTTCAGGGAAAAGAGCAAGGCCAATACCCAGCTTCTGGGCCATAGTCAAGGTGGGCAGTCCCTTTGGTTACAGTGACCAGGGAATCTCAGAGCAGGGGTTGGGCAGGCATGCGGGGGAGACAGCCCTGAGGACATCTGGACGTTAGCAGGAGCAGGGATTTCCTCTGGTCACCTACAAGTCCACTTTTATTCCAAGCACCCACCCGGTTTTCATTCTCTGACCCACTCTAATCCAGAGGCTGTGGGCCACCGGGGGCAAGTCACGGGTCCTGGGGAAGCGGGCATGTTTGCTCAGACCTCCTGGCTTGGCAGTTCTGCTTTGCTCCCATTTCTCCTCTCCCAAGAAGCCCAGAGGCTTCAGCCACATGACACACGGGGTCCCGGCCCACCTGGGTCATCCCTCCCCCTGTGGGTTGTCACAGGTGCCGTGGCCATGACCCTCCCTCCTCTGCCATCTTTGCTCCCAAGGGGCCCCCATATGGCGCCATTCAAGAAAACTGGGGACACACGTCTTCAATTCATGCCCACAGTTGTCCTCCTAAATCAGAGGGGACGATGACAAGAGTCTTCACAGGAAGCAAAGGTCCCGACCTTGGGCCTGAGCCTGCACATTTCCTCAGGACGCCGCCTCTGACTGGTTCTGTGCAACCTGTGAGCTGCCGCTGTCCCGCGGACGCCTGCCGGGCAGGAAGCAAGCTCTCCCACAACGCTCACCTTCTCTCTGGCTCAGAAGTGGGGCTTCTATCTCCGGGTTTGTTTTTACTTTTTAAAAAATCATAGTAAAAAAAGTATGTGACATAAAATCCACCATCTTTTTCATCTTAAGTGTACAGTTCAGTAGAGTTAGGCAGGCACGTTACTGATCTTCAGAACGTTTTCATCTTCAGAAACTAAAACTCTGTCCCTGTTCAACAATGACCGGCCACCTCCCTCAGTCCCGGCAACCCCCGCTCTCTTGTCTGTGTGAATTTGAGTCGTCCAGAGGCTCTACATAAGTAGAATCAGAGTCTGTCCTCTGTGACTGGCCTATGTCACGCAGCTTAATGACCTCGTGAGTCTGAGTAAAACCCCTGTGTGTGTGCGCGGGCCACTCGGGGCTCAGCCATTCTTCTGGCCACAGATGCTGGGCGGCTTCTGCCTCCTGGCTACCTTGCGGGATGCTGCCCTAGGGAGGGAAAGCATCTCCCCCTTCCCCTCTCAGACCTCGTGGGAATGCACTCAGAGATGGCACTGGGGTCAGGGAGCAATTTTCTGAATTTGATGGTTTGAGGAACGGGCCTATGATTCTCCCCAGCAGCTGCAGAGCTGTGCAATCCCTTGAGGGCAGCAGGCTTTGTTTCCCCACATCCTGGCCCACACCTTCTCCCCTTCAGGCGTCCAGTGGGATGGAGGTGAGGAGTGCCTCTTCACAGACTAGACTGCATTCCCCTAAAGACTGGCTGAACCTCTTGTCATATGCTGGCTGGACATTCATTTCTATGAGATCTTTAGAGAGACAGAGCTCATTCCAGCCCATTTTAAAACCGGGTTTACTTTTTGTGGCTGTTGAGTTGCAGCAATCTTTGCACATACTGGACACTTACTCCCCATCAGACCATGCTGGTGACTGTCCCCTCCCACTCTGGGGGCTGCCCCCTCACTCGCTAGTGTGCCCTGCAGTACACACAGGCTGTACAGTGACATGGGGCCCCTCTAGTTCTGCTTCTGCTGCCTGTGTTTTTTGGCATCACATCCAAGAAACAACTGCCAAACCCAACATCCTGAAGTTTTTCCTCGATGCCCTCCTCTCAGTAGTTCCAAGTCTTACACGTCGATGTTTAATCCATTTTGTGTTGACGTTTGCCTTTGGAATAAGGAAACAGTACAACTCCGTACTCGTGCACATGGGTCCCACTTTCCCGGCACTGTTTGCTGGGGTGACCTTCTGCCACTGAGGGTCCCTGGCTCCTGGGAACCACAGGCCAGGGTTTGTCTCTGACCTCTCCACTCTATCCCACCCATTGACATGTCCATCTTTGCGCCACTTACACACTTCTTTTGACCACTGTAATTTTGTAATAAATTTTGAAAGCAGGGCACAGGATCCTCCAGCTTTGATCTTCTTTTTCAAGATCATTTCATTTATTTGGCATCCCTTGGGGAATTCACCTGTTTACAATGGATTTTTATATTTCGGGGGGGGGGGGATTTCCAGACCACAAACCCAGATGTCTTTCCTTTCACCTGTGTCCTCTGTAATTTCCTCGAGAATGTTTTCTCCTTTTCACCTGCTCCGCTCAGCGAGGGTCATATTCATTCTGCTTCAGTGATCCTGTGCCCAGAGCCTGTTCCCCATTCTCACAAGGTCTACGGCAAACTCTTCCTCAAGTTTAACTTAGCAAACTCCTATGGCCTTTAAAAAATATGATATAAGTCACATTTCTGGGGACTCTAACTAAGGACATCTGTTTTAAAAGCGGAAATGCTATGACGGAGGGTGTAGCTCAGTGACAGAGCCCTTGCCTGCTGGTGTATGTGAAGCCCTGGGCTCAATCTCTAGCACTGAAAAAAAAAGGAAATGCTGTGTACACTCAGACGGGTGAGGAGTGTAAAGAAACTTGTAGTCAATACACCAGTCATAAATAGTGTCTAATCAGTGGAAACTTTACTCAGGAGCTCATAAAGTAATACGTATCAAGATTACTTGTAATATATAGGGGAAGGTACATAAAATGCAATTAAGTGAAAAGGTACAGATAAAAGCAGACACTTATGTGCACAAAGAGTGGAAAGAAACACAAAAACAAAACAACAACAACAACAACAACAACAAACTCTTGCACTTCCCAGAGTATCCATGATATTTTTTAAATGAAAAAAAATAAGTGTCTATGTGTTGGGGGTTTCATCACTGTGACAAATACTCCATTGATGGAGAGAAGAGACTGACTCTGGCTCCTGGCTTCAGAGGTTCAGTGCATGGTCAGGGGCCCACTGTCTCTTGGGCCCGTGGTGAGGCAGACATGATGGCGCACGTATGGCGCAGGAGGTGCTCACCTCCTGGTAGTTGAGAAGTGAGAGTCCCCAAACCCTCTACAGGGCACGTCCCCAATAACCTAACATTCTCCCACCAGGTCCCACCTCCTAAAGGTTCCCCTGCCTCCCAAGAGTGCCCCAACCTGGCCACCGAGCCCTTGACACGTACGTCTTTGGGGCACATTCAAGATTCAGACTGTAGCAGTGCTCTGAAGAGTCCTATGTGCTGCTTCCAACCCACCCTGCCCCTGGGCCCTGGCTCTCTCTTCTTCCAAGAGCACCTTGCCCTGCCAAGCCTATTTCAGTGGATTCAACAAACTGTCACTCTGCCCAAGTCCTAGGCTCCAAGCCCAGAGTTCCCTCCCCAGACACAGCCAGGTACGAGCATCCCTTTGCACCCTCAGAGCTGTCTCCGTGCCTGTAGCCCACATCCATGATCCAGTCATTTGGTCCCATGCTCACGACCTCAGGTACACCCCAGGCCCCGACAACCAACACGTGCCCCGTCTCATTGGGAGGCTGGGACCTCAACACATTAATTTGGGAGGCAAGGCAGGAGGGACACAACTCCGTCCCAGCAGGATGCCTTGGAAGCCACCCTTGATTCTGGCTAAACCCACGCACACCCATTTCCCTCCCTGTTTCCCCAGGAGGTGCCTTGCAGCTAGCTGCACGTCCAGTGTCCATGGCATCCCAGTCAGCACACACAGACTTTCCTTGCTCTTAACTTCTACGTTCTATTGTTGAGATATACCACGATTCTTTAAACAGGGCACCAAGAGACATTTTTGCTTATATTTGGTTTTCTTCAATGTAAACAATGCTGCAATGAACACCTTTGGGCATCACCTTGGCATAAACCTGGGGCAGATGTAGAATAAATAATAAGAAGTGAATGACTAAATCCAAGTGTGTGTGCACTCTGGATTTTAATTAATATTTCCCCTCCAGAGCAGTTAACCACTTCCCTCCCTAACCAGCAGCCTGAGAACTTCGCATTGGCCTAGACTTCTGGAAACTGTACTTAGAAATCTTCTTCACACAACTGGGGAGATGTATTAAGTGTTTACAAACAGCTCAGCCCTCTGAACAGTGAGGTGAACGTTACCAAGTCCATCAGCTAGAGAGCCTTTTGGACTGTGCTCTCCAGTTCACTAACTACCTGTTCAGCTGTGTCTAATCTGCTGTCAAACCTGTGCTCCAAGTTGTTGTCGTCATTATATCTACAAATTCTAGAAATTCTACTTGGTACTTCTTCAAAACTACTATGGTACTTTATATATATAATATATATCTCNATATATATATATATATATATATATATATATATATATATATATATATATTTTTATATATATATGATTTTGCTTCCTATGACAGTCATCATCATCCAGCCAGCTAACAGCATGTGTCTGAAAGTTCTAGCAGGTCTGAAGGCTCTGCCAACTTCCTCCTCTCCCAGCCCAAGGTTTCCTGCTTGACCAGTAGTGTGCTGCTATGGGGAAATGTCAGGCTGGGTGGCTCGCACAGCCCACAGCCACTTTTCACTGTCCTGGACACTGGATATCCCAGGCCCCAGCTAGTGAGGGCTTTTTCTGATTTGTAGATTTCTGTCTTCTCAATGTGTGGTGGAGAGAGTGCAGAAGCAAGCTCTATGGTGCTCTAGTTACAAGGACACTAATCCAGTGTTCAGTCCCCATGCTCACGACTGCAGGAAAGCTTAATTACCCCCAGGCCCTGTCAACAAACACTCTGCACCTCTCACTGGGAGGCCGGGGCCCCAACACATTTTGGGAGGCAAGGCAGGAGGGACAGAATTCAGTCCACAGCAGGATATCTTGGAAGCCACCCTTGATTCTAGCTGAACACCACACACAAGCCAAAGCCCACCAACAGGAAAATGGATGAACAAACTGTGGTGTACGATGGAATACCACCCAGCAGCAAGAGAAGAGCCAAGGGCATGCAGGCTGTTCCGCCGGATCACAGACACGCCCCACTGGGTCTGGATGAACTTCAAGAGCATATCAGAACAGCGCCTAGCAGGGAGGAGTGAGGAGCCTCCCAAGGCCAGGGAGCTCTTTATCTTCATCCTGGCTGTGAGTCCTCCCTACAGTTAGAGGGCTGGATCTGCTCAGAGTTGGTGTTATCTATGGCATGTAATTATACTGCAATAAATCACGCTATCAAGTGGGGAGCTGAACAGCAGGTCACTGGGTCACGAGGGCACACTCACAGCTGGGGCCAATGCAGCTGAAGCACCATCAGACCCAGGGTGTACTCAGGAGGCCTGGTCTTAGCCCTGGCTGCTGCACCTGCAGGCTGTCTCCACCACCCCCCGCCCAGCAGGGCAGGGAGAAACAGCCCCACCGCAACCTAGATGCCCTTCCTACTCCACTCCACCCTGCCCACCCCAGAAGGCCTCCCCAGCTCAACTCGACTCTGTCAATCCCACGGCAACCTCAGGTGGACAATCCACACCACCTTGGCACGTGGTTATCTCTGTGGGGGGTACACAAGTTGCTCCCCAGGACAGCTAGATGTAGTCATTACTCACACGCACTCCCCAGAACAGTGAGTGGAGACATCTCTCACACACACAAGGAATCCAGAGGGTGTTCTGCTGCTCTGAGTTCTGTGCGGTGTCTTTGTGTGCCTTTCCCCAGTGTCACATACTAAACCCCACAGGCTCCTTTTCTCCTGAAGTTCTGGGATCAGTATCCTCTCACGGGCTGTGCATTCAGGACCACTCCCTTCAAACCGCAGACCTGCAGGGGTCCCAGTGTGCCCCTCCAGCCCTCTGGGGAGCTCCCAGGGCCTGCTGCCTTCCCACCCTTCTCAGGACCGGCAGGGAGTTTCTGCTGTACGCTGGGCAGGTCTGAAGACTCGGTGGCCCTCATTTTCCAAATGACGGATTATAATATAGAATTGTGCAGGGTCAAAACTGTCCCACCAAAGTGCCAAGTACAAGAACACACTGAACATGACAAAGTTCAAAAATTCATTTTCAGATTCTATGCGAAAATGAACCTTATATAATCTATCACTTTGTTTCGTCGGCTTTTTCACTGCTGTGACTAAAAGACCCGACCAGAATAACTGGAGAGAAGGAAACGTTCATTTGAGGACTCAGTCTATAGAGAGAGAGCAGGCTCCATTCCTCTGGGCTCGAGGTGAGGCAGAACATCATGGTGGAATTGTGTGGCAGAGGGAGCTGGCTCACATGATGATCAGAAGCAGAGAGAGAGAGAGAGAGAGAGAGAGAGAGAGAGAGAGAGAGAGAGAGAGA
>NW_025999968.1:60279173-60283205 GCF_001458135.2 Marmota marmota marmota
GCAGAGAGAGAGAGAGAGAGAGAGAGAGAGAGAGAGAGAGAGAGAGAGAGAGAGACTCCACTCACCAGACACAAAATATATACCCCAAAGGTACGTCCCCAGTGCCGACCCCTCTAGCTACACCCTACCCGCCTTCAGCTACCACTCCCTTAATCCTGTCAGGAGATTTGTTTTTCATGAAAATATCACCACCAACATCCAATGGGTATATTATTGCTCTTTTTAAATAAATCTACAAGTATACGTTTTTCTAATTTCTCACTTTTAACTTCTGGTACGATGAGCATCAATAGCTAGAACCAGAACAGAATGAAGCAGCACGTAACGCACAACAGCTCACTGTCCTCAAGCCCTTCAGGTGCCTCAGGGATCCTGAGGTCACAGCACGAGAACCACTGGCTCAGACTGCGCTGGAACACCGAGCAGACGTCCTGCAGACCAGAGGCACCCAGGGGCCACCTGGAGGCAGACACCGGGCTTCACTCCAGTTTCCAGGCCACACTATGGACCTGGAACAACACACTCAACACTCTTGAATCTAGGTTTATTCATTATTTATTTATTTCTGTGTGGGATGGGAATAGTATCTTTTTCAAGATAGTTAAGATGCAATGGGATGACACTTGGACGCACCGGCACAACTAGGAGGCTCCACTGCTGTTCCTGACATCGGCTCACCTGTGCTCTGAGGCTCTAGGCACCATGTCGACATCTGTGTGACCAGCCGTAAGGAAAGCCAAATCTCTGGGTGCATGCTGGGAACAGGATGGGGAAAGGGCTGATTCTTCTGCGCTTGCCCAACCTTGCAGGCAGCCCAGGTTCATCTTTTGGGGGCCCGGAATCCCAGACAGTAGCTTGGTGGAAGATACCGGTCCTACTTCAATTCCACAGGCCAAAGGCTGACTTAGCACCGACCAGATACCATGCACTGCGTAAGGCCCAGAGGCACCCCATGAACAGGACTGTGCAAAGATGTGGGAGGTGAGGCAGCAGCACACGGGTCCCAGGGAGGCTTGACCTTCAGACAGGCACAACACCTGTGGAGTGGAGCATAGGCAGGGACCCCAAAGGCCCTCAGCATGGGGTCAGGTGGTGCCAGAGAGAGGCACGGGCATTGCTAGGGGTGGAGAGGAGGTTCCCACTGTAAGCACAGCATGAGGAGCTAGGGGTGGTGGCGAGGACAGAGAGGAGACCACGCCTTGGAGTAAGATGAGGGAGGGAAGAGAGAAGGAGCCCGCGGCTGGGAAGGCTGGGTGGGCACCGCCAGCTCCTGCCCCTTGTCATCACGGTCAACAGCTTTCTCACAGCATCACCAGCTGGAGGGGAGACTCAGGAGCCTGTGCGCTTGGCTTGGCAGGAAGCCCAGACCTACCCTAGAATCTCTGTGGTAACAGGCCCAGAAGAAGCTGTCCAAAGTGTACTGGCAGCTGAAACTCAGCTGTTCTGCCCTTCTTTTGACTGGAAGATGGACAGCTGCCATTTGGGGCTACTCCAAGTCTCTATGCCTGATGATGCAGCCTGTGGACACAGGCACGGCTCTCAGGGGAGTCTGCCAGGCCAGCGGCCTAAGCTGTGTGCTGAAGCATCTAGTCTTGACCCCACAACCTGCAAGTCTCCTGAAGGTGCTGAGGTATCTGTGAAGAAAATCCATGGTGACTCTGAGGCTTTCATTTGGAAAATGTCATCTGCAGAAGCCAAGTACTGGGTCATGCCCTCAGCTGTGGAATCTACCTGGCAATGGATGAGTGACATTTGGAGGAGCACAAACATTTTTGGACTATTTGACTTCTTGCTACTGGAGCTGTCTGTACCCTGCTGCTCCAAAGGTTCTTATGGGCTTTCTCCACCACAGTGTTGCTCATGGCCGGTGTGGTGGGACTAGGAGCTTAATCCACACAGGACTGAAGCAGAATTCAAGGTGGGCCTGGAAGAGGCTGTTGCATATGGGGAGGATGGCACCCAATTGTCATGAACCTGACTGTCACAGAAGTGAGGGCACAACTCCAAGAGGAGGCTGAACATCTGTCGTCCATTTAGAGAACAGTAAAGACGTTTTGGCCAGGAGCAGGATGTCAACCAGGTCACATGTGTGGCTGGACCTGCAGGCAGAGCAGCAGAGCTCTCCAGTCACCCACTGTCACATTTAGGCAAACGATGTACACAGGGTCCCTTAGTAACCCAGGGCCACTTGCCTGACCCTGCTTCAGTGTCCCAGGTCCAGGAACCACACTTCATGGCTCCTTTCATGAAGCTGAATCCAAATTGAGAAGTCACCAGGTCCTCAATGGACAAGGAAGGGTCTGTGCTTCCGTTGCTTCCCAGAGTCTGGGCGGTCCCGACTCTACTCTTCCTCCTTGTTTTCACACTCCTTCGAGCTGAGGACCTTCGCTGTTGGTTTGCACCTTGTCTGGGACACATCATGTGAAAAGACCCAAACAACCAGAACACCAACAGCACACGCCTGTCCTCTGCTGCTGCTGGCACTCTTCACGAGCCATCCTTGTGAGGCTCTGCAGAGGCGGAACAGGAAGCTGCAGGCAGGCCCAGACCTCCCTTTTGGCCCCTCAGCAGCTGGGTGGTCTGGGGCCAGCTGTTTAACTCTTTGAGCCTGGCTTCTGTAGACAAGGAATGAGGCCCACCTCGGAGGACAGAGAATGGCTGTGCTGATTGAGAGAACAACACTGGATGAAAACAGGAAGCCACGAACGGTCACTATTAGTAGAATTAATTCACAGGGCTGGGGATGGAACCCAGCCATTTCCATTTTTTAAATTTTAAGACATTCTTGCTAAGTTGCCCAAGCTGGCCTTGAACTTGCAATTTCCCTGCCTCTTGAGTAACTGGAGGAGAGGGCAATGTTTCTTACAGGTTAATCCTTTGAAAAACAAAACAGAAAAGATCCTGACAATATGTGTAGGAGTCTGAAGGGGAGGAATTAAAAAACACCTCTGGAACTCGATGTGATATGTGGTTCCCATGTTGGGCTGCATTCAATATGGCAGAACTGCTACTGCCTTGACTGACCACAAATCCTCACTGCACAAGCCAAGGGCATACTGCTTGGACTCCATGGCCATCCAACACTAGCCCCATTTTCTTTCCTGCTGCCCTTTAAGGTATCTGAAAGCACCCCACTCTGGTGCTCAGCCTGCAGAGGCCTTCCCTGCCTGGGGTAGGGTCCCAGGGGATCTCAGTTCCATTGACTCTGGCTGGGAAACTTGTTTTTAAATCATTTCCCTCCCAAATTGACAGAGAACTGAAAATGCAACGGTGCATAAAAGGAGGAAATGTGCTGCTGTGGAGGCCACCCCCTCTGTGCCCTCCGAGGCGTCCCCCTCACCTGGAGCCACCTGAGCCCGACTCCTGAACCCTGCCTGTGCCTGCCGCCAGGCTGTGCTGATGCCTCTGGCTTCCTGCCTTCATTCTCCCTCTCCGCTTTGACAGCCCTCTCTGCACTGGTTTTCCTTAACAGCACAACTGGCCTCCCTCCCTGTCACTTCTCTCCACATGTCCTCAACCTGCTCCCAGGGAGCCCTTCTACCGGCCCCAGGTGAAAACCTGAGATGCTGTCCAGTGTTTTCAGGAGAAAGCACAGGGACCCAATCTCCAGAAGCTCACTCCTCCCCTGTGGAAGGTTCTGGAATCCTCTCCCAGGAACGTCGTTCTGTGTGGCCCAGGCTGCGTCAGGGTCTACTCCAAGGTGTCCCATGGGCCACCATTACAGACTGAACAAGGCAGGTCTTGGGCAAGGCTTCAGCTGGGGCACTCTTCTGGCCCCTCTGGGATGGGTGTAGAGTGGCAAGGGTTTGAATCAGAAGGACCTGGAGAGAGACTGGGGTCCCCTGTGGAGTGCAGAGACTTCTGGAAAGCCTGCCAAGGTGACAGCGGGCTCCTCGCAGGTCTCAGCACGAGGTGCCACGCGCCTGCGCATCTCCCAAGGCATCTCCCACGGTAGCCCTGCCCCTGTTCCCCTGCACCTCACCCTGTCCCCACAGCCTCCACCCCACCCCACCCTCCTCGCACCCATCCCGC
>NW_025999968.1:60283850-60490172 GCF_001458135.2 Marmota marmota marmota
CCTGCCTTTCCCGCGTCGGTCCCCCGCGTCCCGTGGGGTCGTCACTCTCTGCCCGCGGCGCCCCCACCCCCACCCCACGCCTCGGCTTCTCCACGCGTCCCGGGCGCAGCACGCAGGGCTTTCCCCTCTGGTCTGGGGGCATCCGCTACCCAGGCTTTGCACCACGGACCCAGGTGCGGCCTTCCCATGTGTCCACCCTGCCTCCAGGTCACCTGCCGGGACTTCCCATAGGGAAGTAGCGCAAGGGTGAGAGCTCCTGTGATTAGGGCTGCCGCTCACCCCGCTGCTTTGGGCCCTATGTGACCCTCTGGACCCGAGGCCTGTGCAGTGCGCTGGAAATCAGAGGTCACCCTGGCGCCTCCCTGAAGCCAGGGCTCTGCTTCTCACTGATGCCCTCAGCTCCTTTGTAGTCACTCGTTAAAAACCAAAATACTAAAAAAGCTAAGTCTTGGCTGAGCCTCTTTAAAAATTAATGTACGTATCATGGTGTTTCTGTGAAAATGCTCTTGGCTTTATTTCCTCCTGAAAGCAAACTGGCCCAGGACTGATCACACAAACACCAAGAGCAAAGGCAAAAGCAGATTTATTGTCAGGAAACTGTCAGGCTGCCTCCCGAGGAAAAAGAGCAGCAGCAACTCCTCCTGGATTGTTAGCTGTAATAAGTGAAATCAAGACGTTGCCCTAGGGGTGGGGTAGCCCTTGTGACTGGCATAGTAAGCATCACCTGATATCGTGGAGCGCAAGTTCTTTCTTAAGAACAGTATTCATAAAGTGAGGGTGGGGGAAAGGAAGCGGGTTGTAGTTATGCCAACACCTCCCATCCCCTCTGCCTCACTTCCTGTCCTTGTTACAAAGTGGGGTTGGGAGCACTGGGCAGCAGTCTCTGCTGGCCTGCGGGATGGGAAGCAGGCTCTGCTCTGCCATTTGCACCCAGGGATTAGGATATGCTGAACAAACGCCTGGGAGCACAGCCGCCTTGGAGTGTTTTCCCTTTCACTGCAGTGATGATCCAAACCCAGAGTAGGAGAACCTTCAGGAGCTGGACAGAGGCCTGTGGAGAGCAGGCAGTGGCCTTCTGGGTGTCTTTCCATAAGGTATCAACAGTTTTCAGGCTGTGCCCAACCCAAGTTACTGAACTTGATAAAGCAGTAGTTTGCTACTCCATTCTGAGTGCCAGTGCTGGGGTGGAAGTCTCTGTGCCTTGTCGGTACAAGTGAACAGCCATCATCTGCTTGGCACAACCAGAAGGCACAAACGGATAAATTAATTGTGCTAATAGAAATGGCCACCTGTGAACTTCTCAAATTAAATCAGAAGCAAAGCTACATGGGCTTATCAACCCCGTATCAGAAAAGCCAGGTTCATAAGGTCAGCAAACACACCAGACCTTCAAATGAAGCAGCGCCCTCACCTGAGACCCAGACAAGGAGGAGCACCTGAGGCTGCCTAGGTGGCACACACCAATCTGTCATGACAGCATCCGAACCACCTCACAGGATGGACAGGGGAGGAACCTCTGACTCTTCGTCCCCGGGTTTCAGCTCAGCCCCATCTCCCTGCTTTGGCCCACTTTGAAAATGCCTGCCAGCTGGACCCTGGCAGAGAATAAATTTCTTGCTGGGACATTCTGTTCCCTGACAAATTCTTTGGTTGGTTCATAATCCTGTCAGGCCACCTGCAGTGACTCTTTGGCATTTGTATCTGCCTTAGCCCTGTGGCCACCTTAACCTTTCCTTCTATAACCTATATGTATGTCCTATGTAGATACAGGTGTGTAACGTGTGACGTGACTGGAGTGGTTCAGGTGTTAGTAAAAGTACGCAGTGCGTTGCAGTGGTGAGGGTGATGTAGCTTGGGAATTGGTTGTTATTCAGTAAATTCTGACGAGGTAGAAAGACGAATGTTTGGTCCTGGTTAATAGAACAGCTGCTGTCCTGACAAGCCCCTGTTGGAGTCTGCCCTCCAGCCACCTAGCCACATGCAGTGGGTGCTTCCACTCCCTTGGGCTTTGTATATGTTGTGTCTTTGAAGTTCTGGTCTTTGGGGACCTCAAAGTGGATTCCACTGGTACCAGCAATAAACCAATATTTGGGGTACAAATATTTTTTTTTTCATAAACCAACGTTCTTGGTCCTGACTAGTGATTGTTGTTGAAGTTCAGGCCCCAGGGTACAGATCAGGCTCAGGAAGAGCGTTGGATACCATACCTCCCACTACCAGGCCACTGGCCTGGCAGGAAAGGCATGTGGCAGCTCAGGCTTTGACAGGAGAAAATGGTTTTGTGAAAGAAAAATGTTTAACTCCTCTCTTCTCATGGCTTGTTCTCACCTCACTGTGCAGAACCCAGGGACAGGTGCCTGATGGGAATGGCCACCTGGCTCCTTGCTATGCTGCATCACACCAGTCCCGCAGGAACCGGCCCTGTGTTGTTCTTACCACGGAAACATCTGGAGGTGATCAGAAAGGCTGCGCTTCCTCCTCCACCTGAATCAGAGGCAGCAGGTGGACACACACACATGCTTCTTTTTTTTAAAAGGGACAAGAAAAATCTAAGAATCTACTCAATTAAAATGTCTGCCTTTTTTCTGGGGAGAGAAACAAACAAGACTTTGCTTTTTCATTGAATCTGGTCAGCCTGGTCCTTCTCTTCCCTCTCTTCCTCCCCTCCCTCCTTCAATGCCATGAGTGGTCAGGTGAATGACTGAACGAACACTTTACTTTGGGCCTGTGTCTTGAGACTCCAGTTGATAACCACAGCAACTCAGGGAGGTGGAATTGGAGTACCCTTTCTATAGCGGGGACAGGCGGGATCTGAGAAGCGTTGTGAGGTGTTCAGGGTCTCACAAGTGCCGGGACTCAGACTGAGGGTGGCATGAGGGTCCCCACCATGGTGCGCCTTCTGGCCATTTCCACACTACATTAAAGTCTGTTCCCGTTATCTCCCACCTAAGAGCCTTGAGTTACTGTGTGCTAGAGCTCTGTAAGGCTCGTACCCTCCAGCTCCTAACATGGTGCTTACTGTGTAGCAAACTTTCAATGCATTTTGAAGGGAACAAATAAACTCTATGGAAAGCAATGGAATAACGTGAGGACCTCATTCGACTCCATACCTCAGCTGTGTCACAGCATAATTGACAGTTGTATATAGTTAGAGTGTACAGTGCGATGTTTTGATATACCTTGTGAAATCACCGTGTCAAGCTCAGTAACATACCCATCACCTCGTGTATTTATTTTGGTGTGTATATAGAACACGTAAGATCTATTCTTTTACCAGTTTTCAGTGTAATGTGCTGTTATTAAGTGTAGTCGCTGTGCATAGAGTCGAACTCCAGAATTTATTCCTTTCATCCAGCTGAAACTTTGGGCCTTTTAATCCACATCTCCCCTTCTCTCTGCCCCTAGCTCTTGCCATCAACCCCCCTACTCTCTGCCTGTGTGGGTTTGACTGCCAGATTCTATGTGTCAGTAGATGATGGAGCGTTTATCTTGTGGACCTACTGTGATTTCTTGAGAAACCTCTGTGCTGGTTTTCTACAGTGGCTGTGATGACCTTTGATTTGAAGTTATAATTTCTAGGTTCCAGTCTTAGCTCTGCTGCTTCTTTAGCTGACTCACTTAATTCTGCGCTCTTGCTTTTCGGACCCGTAACAGGAAGACCATGCTGATGACTCACTATCCACATCCATTATTTTGAAGAAGATGACATGGAAAAATCCCTGAGTCAATAGTGAGCCAATGGTGACAGCGATGAGGAAGCATGAGTCACCTGGAAAGAGAGTGGATGAGACCCTCTGCTGTCTCCCAAGAACCAGGGCACAGCCACAGCCACAGTGCCCATGGGGAGAGGCCTGGAAACCCAGGTCCCCGCCAAGCAGGCCCCCTGGCCATTTGTCTTTAGGCTGCTTCACACTGGCTGCTGGTGTTAGCAAAAATCTGTGCTGTGTGATTGGAGAGACCATTAGAAGTCCCCAAATACCAATCCTCTGCCCCATCCCAGAATTCCCACTCTTAGTCAGTGCAAGTTGAGGCCATTGATTCTCAGCCAGCGTTGTACTTTGGAATCACAGGGCACAGCTAAAATGTGTGAAACCAGTGCTAACCTTGGAGATTGTGGCATTATTTGTGTAGGAGGGGCCCTAGCAATTGGCATCTTTCAGAGGACCCTAGTGTGTAGACAGAGTTAGATCCGTTGCATTGGTATGCAGATGCCTCCACCAGGCACACTGATATTTGGATCTGTCTGCCTGGTGCATGGTCAGAGGTTGAACAGCAGCCCTGGTCTCTGTCCACTAGATGGTCAGTGCCAATGCCCCAGTTGTGACCGTTAACAAAGTCACTAGGGAAAATTGCCCATCTGAGAACCACTGAAGGTGATAACAAAGGGTGGAGGAGAGAGGACGCCCTGACCCTTGATGCTCATGCAGTCCAGGACCAGCATGGCCGGAGCACTGGTCAGAACCGCAGAACACCCTGCCAGCACCCCACCTGACTTGTCATAGTAAAAAGACCTGGGGCTGCGTGTGCGTCACCACAGGGAGACTGCCATGCCACCAGGGCCGGCTGTTTTCCCTGTAAACATTATTTACAGGATTAGTTTATTATTAAAATGGTGATTCCCCTCTGAATCCAGAAAACCATGTAGACTGTCAACATGAGAAACCTTGGAGAGGTCAGCTGCTCCTTCCACACAGGACGGTGGTGATGGCTTGAAGCTGAGCTTATGGGGTGAGCGGCCAGGTGAGAGGGTGAGGTGCACCTAGAGGGGTCTCACTGGGAGGGTGGGTGGGGTGGATGAGCAGAGCCCTCGACTGTCCTAGTCAGGGAGTGGGGCCAGCGAGTAGCTGCCATGCCAGAGACAGCTCTTCCCCACGTCCTGCCCTCGGGCTGGCCAGGCTTCTGCTGTGTGAACCAGGGGCTGTCCTCAGTGGATTATGGGTAACACAGAAATGTGAGTCAGACAGACCAGACACACCCTTCAGGACGCAATTGGTGGCCATACCCACTGCAGGACTGCAAGGCCACCACCCTGCTTCTGGATGAGACCAGTTCTGGAGTCCTCCAGCCGCCCTTGGGGATATCAAGGTTGACCTTAAGAAGAGGGAAGTCAGGGAGGGGGGCATTGTGGAAATGGGGCACAGCATTAGGGACTGAGCTGGTGGCCCTGTGCGCTGGAGTCAACCAACACCCCCCCTGCCCATGTCCCTGTCCCTTCTCTGCCTTGCCTGCCTCCATGGCTTTCACTGGGTGACTTGCTAGTGGGCTGCAGTGCTGTCTGTCCCCTCTGCTGGCTCCAAGGGCCATGAAGACAGGGTCTTTGACTCTGAATCCCCAGGGTGGCCTGGGCCACACTCCGGCCCCATAGTTATTTGTGGAGTGGCGAGTGAATGAGCGCACATGCAAGTAAGAATCTGGTTTATTGCAGTGATGACCGAAGGAACCACCTCTGACAGTTTGACCCATGCAAATTCACCTGCTTTTCCCAGTGCCTTGGAGTTTCCCCAGTGAAGACCAAGAGGCGTTCCCATTCTTGGGGGCTATTGCTCTGGACGGGATCGTTCTCTCTCTTTCAAAGACACCAAAACTCTGCTTGTGTGAAAACCTATTTCTCTGAGAGTTCAGCTTATCAAACAAACATGCTCATTCATAGTTCAGTCATTCATACGTCTGATCAAAGAGTTCTTTCCAAGTACTGACCATCTGCCAGGGGACATGCTAAGTGCTGGGGAAGGTAACCAGCACTGTGACTGTCACATACACTGCCCATGGGCACAGGAGCTGGGGTTAACACCCCATGTTGACAGGGAGTATGGTCAGAGTGCCACCCCGCCCCCGTCAGAGACGTGCTCCCTGGGAGCCCACGAAGAGCAGGCCTGAGACTTGGCACCCGAGGCCCTTTGGAAGGGTGCAGAGACACGCATCATGGACAAAGCAGGTCGGGCTGCCCACATCAGGAATCCCGAGAGAGACGCTCCCAGGGAAAGACGGAGACGGGGGCCCTCCTCCTGGAGGGACAGGCGAGTTCATTCCAAGTGTCCTTCTGCTGGCACAGGTGGGAGCCTCAGTGGGCACGGGGACATGGGTGGGGAGAACAGCAGCTCTCTGGGAAAGAAGTCGACACGCTCTTGCTCAGTGTGTGTGACATGGGACAGAGGAGGCTGGACACCTGAGGAATTTTCGGGAAGCAGGTTTATTGACTGCAGGGTTCAGAGGTGGCTCTTGCGTAAGAGTTCTTCTCAACGATGAGTGCAGAAATTCGTTGAACTTTACACCCAGTGTGTGGGGAAGGGGCTAGGAGGTTCACATGACAAGAGGGTTTCGTCCCATCCTCTCGACGACAGGGGATTCACAGTTTTTTCTGCAAACCTGGCATTTATAAACAGAGGAAGCTGCAAACCAGTGCCTTCTGCAGATTGTTGCTGAAAGCTAGTGTCCTGTGCCAAAAGCTCTCTGATAAGAAGAGGAAGTTACATGCCACAAATAGGGTGGGGGTCTGAACTCCAGGATCTGCTTATTATGGTAAGGTTTTCTGGGCCCGGGTCTCTGGCCTGCTTCATGTGATGCAGAAACAGATCTCAAGATACGCGTGTGCACACACATCCACACACCTAAATTGTTTACTGTCTGGAAACTGAAAAAGGTTTTACAAAGCTGCAGAAAACATAGGAAAACACTCACAAGCAGCCAGTCATGTTTTCTTCCAGGAACCAGTCACCATGCTGGATCCTGTGGTGACCATACCCACCGCCAGCTTCCCAGGAGGGTGCCAGTGGTCCGGGACCCCAGCCAGCACATCCACATCCTTAGGGTCCTGGCCTGGTGGAGATTTTCTTCCTACTTCAGGAGCACTGGGTGGGCTTCCTGGAGGAGGTGAGGCCTGGCTGGCCTGGAGGAGGGGCATAGGGATGGGGTAGCATGAGAGGGAGGCTGGGGAAAGGCGGCACCTATACCTGGAGGAGGAGAGAAGAAGATGTAAAGGAAGGACCAGGAAATATTTTGATTTAAATTCCACATACTTTCTCAGGGCTGTTCTTCCCAAATTCTAGGAAATTTGTAAATCTTAATGTTGCCAAACAAATCACTTTTAGGATTAGTACCTTGAACTCAGTAAGGTAGCCCACCAACGAATAGGGGAAGCAAAGGGAGATAGGAGACTCTAAGACACCTCTAGTTTGGGGGACTTTCTGACATTATCTGCTCATCAGATAATGGAAACAACATCAGACCAAGGATCCTGAGAATGACCAGATCACCATGAACTGTCCCGTGAGCACCAGGCTGATGTCATCCCTATATACCACCCCATGCTCAGCCCTCGCCAGGCTTATTGTAGAAGAAGAGCTGGGAGCCCAAGTGTCTCACTCTCGAGATGGCTGTGTTCTCCCCCTGAACTCGTCTTCTTTGCCTTCCTCCAAGGCAGCGTCTCTTCAGGTAGCCAACATTCTCTCTTGAATATGCCTCCCTTTTCCTGAATCAATCAATCTCTGTGTCTTTGGTGCTTACTGAAGTTCTTCTCTCTCTCTCATAAGCCAAGGACCCCCCTCGTGCTGAGGTGAGTCACTTCCCCACCCCTGGAACCCCCTGGACCATCTTTCAGTGACAGTTCTTCTCTGGTGACAGAACTTGCTAAAGAGGGCCCATGGCTCAGCAGCATTGTCTCATCGGAGGGTTGTCAGAAAGATTTGTCCCAAGCCAGGTGCAGTGGTGCACCCGTGTCATCCCAGCAACTCAGGAGGCTGAGGCAGGAGGATCACAAGTTCAAGGCCAGTCTGGGCAACTTAGCAAAACCTTGTCTCAAAGTAAAAAAAAAATAGGATGTAGCTCAGGTATAGAACCCCTACTCCCCCCAACTCTAATCTCCAGGACTGAAGGAAAAATAACAGTAAAGAAAGCCTGGCCTCAGGTCTAGAGAATCAAAATGTGCATTTTAGCAAAATCCTTCCAGGGAGTTCTGGGGCCAATAGAGGAAGCTGGGGGGTGGGGGGGGGCAGGTGAGCAAGAGCCCAGAGGAAAAGTCAGGGAGTCATTATTCTGTCCCCCTATCTCCCCCCTAAGTGAGGTCAGCAAGTTTCCTGACCCCACCTTTTGGTGGTTTATCTTCTACCCTCTCTCTGGGGATTACCTAGGTTTCAAGGAGAGAGAATCCAGTCCATGGGTGACCCATTGATTGGAGAATGTGATCTTCTTCCAGTGGGTGATTCAGTGCTCTGGGCCAAGGGTGGACATTTCTGTGAGATGGGGCAAGGTGAGCAGATTTTAAAAGGCCGCCAACAGAGGCTTGATTTGAGACACACACACACACACACACACACACACACACCCGCAGAACTCGATCAGACAGACAGACAGAGTGGACAGGAGGAGGGTCTGAGGAGAAACCACGTGGGATCTCCACCGAACTGGGGTTTTACAGGGCTCACAGCAGGAAGGGAGGGGCTTGGGACAGGAAAAGGTGTTTTTAGAGTCCCTTGTCCTGCTGGAGTTGGTGGGGGAGCTGGCTGAACTCCAGGATTAACTCGGGTTAATCAGGAGATCCCGCTGATTGACAGGCGTTTCCCTCGGCTCCTGATTGATGTTTCCTTCCCGCCCGCCCGGGCTGCTTTGTTCTAAGTCACCACCACAGACCTGACAATTTCTATGTGACTTCCTCCATCTCACACACAGAGCTCGGCGGGTTGATCAGAGCCTCAATGCCCAGAACGTGTGAGAAGCTTACCAAAGTAACACAGCAAAGAAAACTTGAACTCCAAGCAGAAAAATGGACCAAGGAAATGAAGCAATTGTTCATAAGTGATACCAAGGAGAAAAAAAAAATAAATGAATAAAACTAGTCTGTGAATAAAATAAGCAGATGCCTCCACAATTATCAAGGATTTAACAAACGGCAATATTAGTATAAGCTGGAGACCGATCTGGACATCTCCCTGGAAAAGAATCTCCTGAGTCACTGTGACATGGATGGAGTCTCTGACTCGGAGATGCTGTCAGCTCTAGCTACCTAGCCCGGGGGTCTCAGTATGAGACAGCAGGAGAGGGAACATGGGATGAGTGGGTCTCCAATCCGGGTCAAACCTTAGTGGGACCTTGTAGTGGTTGCTGCAGGAGCCTGGGGTGCTGCTCTTCCATGCCTGTGCCTAGGGCAGGTCATCATCATGGTGACGTGGCTTAGCACTGGCTCTGCCCGCAGGGGATATAGACTGAATCACCTCCCTCCATGCTTCACACAGTGGTGCCTGTCAGCCTAACACCTGTCACAGCCTAGGTGGGGCCAATCAGGCCACCCACAGCAGCTGGCACAGCCACATGGGTTCCGGTTGCTCCAGGTGTGCCATGCCAGTGATGGCCTGGTCATCATCCCTGACTCCAGGTCAGAGCTGGATTGCAGGGGACCCGAAGACAGGAGGGGAGCAGGTGCAAAGTGGGAGAGGTAGGTAGATTCAGCTCAGACTGGTGGTCCTGAGCACTTGAATTTGGACTTTCTCCTGCAGGCTCAGGGAGCCCTGGGGAGTGCGGAGGCAGGAAGAGGCCCAACCGTGGACAAGGTGGCATCCAGGTGGGAGAGACTGAAACCAGGAGGTCAATAAGGAAATCAATGAAAGTTCAAAAGACGGATCAAGCTTTGATCAATTGTGAAAACAGAATCAAAAGGATCAGTGGGACAGGAACAAAGGGTGGGGAGAGGTCAGAATGACTGGTTTCCACCAGCCCAGCTGTGGTGGGTGGGGCCACCATCCATCAGGACTCACAAAGAAACAGGATCAGGGGAGACAGGGAGACCTAACAGGCTGTGACTAAGGAAAGGATACACCTTTCCAAGCACCATGTCACGTGGCCATGGGAAGCCCACAGAGAAAATCTAGTTTCAAATTCTAGACACATTGCAGCCACACGAGCAAACCTAATCCAAAGCACATTAAAAGACACCATGAGCAAAAGATTATTTCAGAGATGAAAATAATTCAATATACTTAATAATATAACTCACTATGTTCTTAAATCTATTGCGATAGATCACAATATCCTCCATAGACAATGAAAAGATGTCTAACAAAATTATAAAAAAAGTTTTTCATGAAATTCCCAATAAAATAGGAATAGGAGGATGCTTCTTCAGCATGATAAATTATATCTCTTTCAAAACTAGTATCAGTTGTTTAAAATTTTTTTAGTTGTAAATGGATATAATACCTGTATTTTATTTATTAATTTTTATGTGGTGCTGAGGATCAAACCCAGTGCCTCACACATGCTAGGCAAGTGCTCTACCACTGAGCTACAACCACAGCCGCACTAGTATCCATTTTTAGAGTTAGGAACAAAATAAGAATGCCCATTACTACTAAGCACTACACTAGGGTAGTGGACAATGTAATCAGACAGGAAAAAAAAATAAAGGCTTCAAATTTGAAATACTATCACTATTTGTGCAGGATACAATTGTATACCTGCAAACCCAATCTCAAACAAGGAATTCACCAGAAAAGCATGATACAAAGTTAGCAAATAGATATCATCAGCTTTCGTATTCACAAACAATAATTAGAAGATTTTATGGAAGAAAAGGCTCTATTTGCAATGACAACAAAAAAGTATAAATACCTAGACACAAATTTAATAAGAGACAAACAAGATCAATATGCAGGAAACTTGAAAATGTTCTTAAGAAGTGCAAAAGAAGAAATTAGCAAGTGGAATTACATTTCCTCTTCTTAGATAGGACAATTCCACTTCAGAAAGCCATCAAGGCTCCCTAACGTAAATTCTAAATTTCTGTGATCCCAATAGAAATTCCAATCAGACTATATTTGTGGGAGGAATTCTATAATATGGAAAAAAAAAAAGAATAGCCATGATGAAAACTTTGAGGAAAAAAAAAAGTGGGAATATAAAGAAGTACTCATAATGGCTATTAAGACAGAATAAATCTGTTCTGAAACAACATGGTAGAGCTTGGACAGAGTAATGGAAGATAAATAAAAATGCAAAAAGAAAGCCCAGAAAGAGGCCCAAGTGTATGCAGAGGTTCAGAATGTGATAAAGGTCATCGAAAGCCACTGGAAAGGAGGACTCTTCAGTAAATGGAGTTGACACAGCAGGGGACGATCCAACTCTGAGTGACAGCAGTGGCTGGAGTATTTCCCCAGGGCTTAGAGGGCTAAATGTCAGACCTTAAGCCATTGGTGTACTAGAGGACAGCATGGAGCATTTCCTTAGAAACCTGGAGTTGGGTTGGCCTTTCTAATAGACACAAATCCATGACAGTGTTTAGTAGATTTGAGCATGTGTGTATGAGTCTGTTTCTCACAAAGAAAAAAATCAGAAAATAAAAATATATATATATATATATATATATATATATATATATATATATATATAGAGAGAGAGAGAGAGAGAGAGAGAGAGAGAAACTGGGAAAAATAATGCAAATTATAATCTCTATTTAAAATATTTTAACCATCACATGTAGTGCTTCCAACGAGCCCAGCATTACAGCCAAGCACTTTATAAAAATTAGGTCAGCTAATCGTATGCCAACCCTGTGACATGCCACTCTCATTAACACCAGCTCAAGCTGGAAAGGGAAGCAGGAAGAGGTTAAGTAACACGCCATGAACATGCTGGAACAAGCCTAAGAGGTAAAAAGGTGTGCCACTCAAAATGACAGCAGGTCATTCAAAACCCAAGCCCTAGGCACAGATCTGCAGGGAATGAATTCTGTCAAGGGACACATGAGGCATGAATCAGACAGGAGAACATCATTTATTGAATCGAGGCTCAGCGTGGTGAAGATACAAATTCTCTTTGCGTTCATCTTTACATATAGTTGAATAAAGAAATTAACAGGACATTGAAGAATGTCCCTCAGTATTTATAAACATTTTATAGTATTACTTACATGAGACGTTAACTGGGGGGATTTGTTTTGAAGGAAACTCTTCAGATTTCTCTATCAACTCAGCTACTGTCCCAGTAGCCACCAGAGGCCCAGGCAGAAGAGCACAGCAGGACCTGGTGGGGTCAGGTACCACCTGAACCTGTAGCAACCAGAGAGAACTCCAGAGAAGGATGGTGATGGTCCAAGCCCGGCAGAGGGCTGCGTGGGACGTGCAGTCAGGATAAACAGAGTATGTGCTCAGAGATGGCAAGGCACGGGGAAATACTTCAAGGCAGAATAAAGAGGACTGCACAGGCTTTTGACAATAAGCCTTGGCTACAGGACAGAAAGGTGGCGTCAGTCTAGAATGAAACACGCAGCTGGACGGATGTTCTCGTAGGAGTTTTCTAGGTAAGGTGGCCGTGGCTGTGTGCAAGGCTGTGGTCCAGCAGTCTTCAACAATTAGTTCTTGTCATCGGACACACGTGCCTGAGACCCCCTCCTTCCAACTTCTGGGTTTTATCCATTTGTTTTGATTAGGGCTTGGCACAAGGGACTCCATTTTGATTCTGACTCCTTACACCCACATAGAACTCAGTGTCTCCTGACAGCCCGTCAGGGGACCTGCCAGGGTGCAGAGAGATGGCCTTGAGCTCTCTGACACTGCACCCGAGCCAGGCGCACCCAGGCCTGGGAGCCACCTGGACGTGGCCTGAGCAGAATGGGCACTGAGGGCACAGGAAGAGCAGGCTTTACCCTAGACGGTCCCTCCTGGGCTCCTGGAGGGGTGTCTGAGAGACGCCAGTTACATTTTAACACTCATTGCCATCCTCCTGCTCCTTATGGTGAGGGAAAGAGAGATTAATATAGCCACTCCTGAAATAAGAAGTACTGAACTCAAGAAGTTAGCTGGCCAGTGGGTGTGTCCACAGGTGGCCTAGCTGTCTGCTGTCCCTGCAGGGCAGTCCCAGGACCACCTTCTATCTTCCAAGGTGGATGGTATTAGATGGTGAGGAGCTGAGAACAATTGGGTTGGAGACAAAGTGTCCCCCAGTCTCAAGGAGGTCCAGGTGCAGGTGAGGGAGAGGAAGCCCAGGAAGCTGCCCAGCTTTGCTCATTGTCTCTTGCTCTTATCCCCACTTTCAGAGGTCACATAGAAGGTCACATGCAGGGCCTCCCATTAGCTCTGGCACAGCCAGCGCCTGTGACACACGAGTCACTATGGTAGAGGGTGAAACCACTGACCCTCCTTTTGGGCCTGCATGGGTGTCCCGTGGGTGACCTGATGCCAGAGGGCCACCACCCGCCGAGCACACTGACATTGCCATGTTCTGCACACATGTCCCATGAAGGGTCCCAACACTGTTATGCATGGGCAGCCCATTGCTTGCCCTGGTCGTTTATCCTATAAGTCTCCCCAAACCCTGTCCCTGGGAGGTGGACCTGATGCATGGGGCTCCCACCTCCCCAAGCTGGATGTCTCGTGAATAAACTCTTCTTCTTTTGTAAAACTCTTGGTTAGGATGGTTGCCACCTGGCACGGTGGGCAGCACAGGCTCCACTCAGTAGCAGGCCATCTCCAGTCTGGGACAACAGTGGCTGTGGAAGCCAGACTGTACCTCCAGGGGCCGGTGAGGTCCAGTGGTGTGGCAGGACCAGCCGCAGTGCGTGAGGAAGCCCGAAGTGGTCTCCGCCTTGCGCCTGCATGATCCGGGGTTTTTGGGCCACAGGGACCAGGTGATGGTTTTAGGTTCCAGGACTTTCGCAGTTGCTGAGGGGCCCCACAGGAAGGGAGGAAGTGAAGCCAAAGGTGTGCATGTGGGGAGCCCTGGGGTGCAGGACCCTCCGGTGGCCAGCTCCCTCTCTTGATACGCAAACATCCCTGTGACAGGCTTTCAAGGCAAACAGGGGTCTGTAAAAAGAGTCATTTCTTCTTATACTTTGAAGCTTTCTAAACTCTGTAGGATGTAGTGACGTCACTGAATTGCTAGGCCAATTAACTGCTGTCTAAACTATAACCTGGCGGGCTTAGTTCTTAGAACTATGGCTCTTACGGAGGTGAACTCAAGTCAGCTGGAGCTGCTGCCTGTGGTGCAGGACATGATGACCTGCTGAGAACACTCACAGGTGTTTCACTGTCTTTATTCTAACACCTGTGAACTATTTACCATGAATTCCCTGTGCAGGTCTTTGGTTACGAAGGCCAAGAATTCTAACCCACCAATGTCGTAATGGTTAAGAAATGATATCATAGTTCCTATAAAAGCCCCAGGTAACCTCTGCTCAGGGCCCAGAACTTCCAAGCACTGGCTCATGTGGGTCCACCAGTGTAACAAACCTGAATTCTCCAACCCTCCAATTGGTGCTTGGTCTCTTATTAAGTGTAATTTCTTTTTTCTTTCTTTCTTTTTAAAATAAATGACAGCAGAATGCATTATAATTCATATTATACATACAGAGCACAATTTTTCATATCTCTGTGTATAAAGTACATTCACACCAATTCGTGTCTTCATACATGTACTTTGGATCATGATGACCATCACATTCCACCATCATTGCTAACTGCATGCCCCCTCCCTTCCCCTCTCACCCCTCTGCCCTATCTAGAGTTCATCTATTCCTCCCATGCTCCCCCTCCCTATCCCACTATAAGTCAATCTCTTTGTATCAGAAGAAACATTCAGCATTTGTTTTTTGGGGATTGGCTAACTTAGCATTATCTTCTCCAACTCCATCCATTTACCTGCAAATGCCATGATTTTATTCTCTTTTATTGCTGAGTAATATTCCATTGTATATATATATATATATGCCACATTTGTTTTATCCAGTTATCCACTGAAGGGTATCTAAGTTGGTTCCACAGTTTAGCTATTGTGAATTGTGCTGCTATAAACATTGATGTGGCTGTGTCCCTGTAGTATGCTGTTTTTAAGTCCTTTGGGTATAGACCAAAAAGAGGGATAGCTGGGTCAAATGGTGGTTCCATTCTAAGTTTTCCAGGAATCTTTATACCGTTACCAAGCGTGATTTCTATAACACAGCAACAATCATAAAAAGGCCCATTGCTATGGAGGCCATGGCCTGTGCCCTGGAGAGGCCCAGGAGGCCATCCTTCCAACAGGCCTTCCAACAGCTCCCCTGCTTGCTGCCCACTCCCAGCCCTCCACTCAGCCAGGAAGAACCCTGTGACACGAGAATGTGTGAGCCCAGGCCACAGGGTCACTGGCTAAACCTCTGCATGAGAGGGGTCCTTTGATCGGCTTACAGCTCAGCCTTCCCCTGTCTGTCTGCCTCCAGGGGTCTCCAGCAGGATCCCTTCTAAAGCGAGGAATCCTGCCCTCAAATCCCGTGCCCAGAAGCACACCTGTGCCTAGTGTGCGGTGTTCACCGAGAGCATGTGCTGGTGTGTGCGCTAGTGTGAGTGTGTTTATGTGTAAGCGTGTGTTACTATGTGTGTTACTACAAGTGTGGTTAGTGTACCTGTCAGTGTGTGTTTTTGCATGTTATTTTACGTGTCTGCACATGTGTATAATGGTGCATGTTTATGTGTGTTAGCGTGTGTTCATGCGGATGTGTTAACAGGTGTAGGTTTTAGTCATCTGAGTGCAAAGTAGAAGATTCACATATTGTCTGGGGCAAGGATTTATGCACCTTATGGTCATAAACTTTGTACCCACCAGTACAGGTCACCTACTGCCACGTACCAAGATACTCATGACTTGGCTCAGAGGCAGTTTAAGACAGCCCCTGTTCTCTCTGACTTTGTGGGTTGGGACTCAGCAGGTGGCCCCGCTGCAGGGTCTGTCATGGAGCTGCATCATCTGAGAGCTCCCCAGGGCCAAGGAACTGCTCCCAGGGGCTCCTTCCTGCAAGGTATGGCAGGAGGCTGTGGCTCCTGACCTGTGACCTCTCCAGAGCTCAGGCATGTCCCTCTGACAGGGCGCGCATGTCCCCCAGGGTGAGCCATCCAAGAGGAAGCAAGATAAAGCCGCCTCCCCTGGAGCTGGGCTCACACTGTCCCCTCCACTGTATATGCACTGGAAACCGGTCCTGGGTCCGGCCCTTGCTCAGGCCTCCACTGTAGGAGAAGGAGTGCTGAAGAAACTGTGCCCAGGGTTCAAAACCAGCACAACACCCACCAGGAAACACACCGAGCACGGAAGGAGGACGTGGGCCATCCCTGGTCCCCTGTGACACTGCAGTTTGGTTTCCTGCAGGCACTGGAGAGCATGTGTGCCTGCCACCTGCATGTCCTGTTGCTGACTCAGTGGCTTTTGAGGGCTCTCTTCAGGGTCTGTGAAGGCTTGCTCGACCCTGGGCTCCTCTGTGGCACCGTGTCCTGGAGACAAGCAGGGGTATGCTTGGACAGCTGCTTCCTCTGCGATGGGCACTAACTCCGAGTCTCTGTCCTCTGGGCCTCCAAAACCCAGGGTACCACACTGGGAATGGCCCTGGCATCATCCACAAGGCACTAGTGTGGAAGCCATCTCCACTGAGGTTCTGGATCTTCCTGGCGCTGGGAGGGTGGCCATGGGAAGCGAGCACCAAGACATGGGCTTGTAGGGGAGAGCGCACCATCATTGCACCTTGGCGACAGGAAGACTGCAGTGGGGTGACTTCTGAGGTCCTGCAGTGCTTGTGGGTCCCTGCTCCTCCTATCCCCAGCCGGCATGGGGCCTTTTAGGCCTCTCCTTGGCCTACAGCCCTCCAGGACTCCCCTTGCCCCCTTCCCATCTGGTTTCTGCAACAACACTGGGTCCTCAGGGCCGCCCTCCCTGACACCTATGCCCTGCCTGCCCTTCCCAGCCTCCTGCCCTCCTCTGTGTTTCTCTGCATTGAGAGCTACAGCTCTGTCCCCTTGCTGGGACAGAAAGCCCTGGGGGTGTTGCCAGATGTCAGTGTGGCCAGGACCTGGGCCCCAGTGACTGTTGGCAGCACAGACAGAACAGTGGTGGGGGCGCCTCCCCTGCAGCCAGCATCAGGGAGCGGCGGCCACTCACAGGAGCCCGGGAAAGTGTGCGAATGAGTGTGGGTTTAATACGGGTTAGAGCAAGGCTGTTTACCCCCAGGGCGTTAGCAAGGTCTGGGGACAGTTTTGGTCCTCAGGACCTGGGTGGAGAGTGGGGTCTCCTCCTGGGATCCAGCCGGAAGAGGCCACAGAGGTCTGAGTCGCTCTGCATCTCACATGACTAGCACAGCCCACAACAGCGTCATCTTCCGCGGTGTCATCAGGGCCAAGGCAGAGAGTGCTGGATGGGGACAGTTCCCCAGCAAACATGAGCCTGAGGGTCACTTGGAGGAGGCAAAGGGAGGATGATCCAATAAAAAGGTAAGTTCAGCCTAAAGCCATCCACGGTGACACTGCTTAGGAAGGTTGCTTGTAGCTCGACCCAGTTGTCTTTCCTCAGCTGCGGACTCTAGGGACCGGTTACCGTTGTCTGTCTCGTTGACTCCAGTGCTGAAGTCCCCTCAGGGGTGGGTTGTGCTGGTCCACCCAGCACTGCAGTATGATCTTCTGGGAGAGACTTAAGACAGTTACAGGGGACATCATCTGAGTGCACCTGTGTGTGAATTGCACCGGCTACAGAAAACACGCCCCAGAGCACCAGCCCTTTCCATGTGGTCCACACCTCTCTGTTCCCTTCAAATTCTAAGAAATTTTATCGGATTTCTCTGATTTGAATGAGTTAGACCTCTTCTAAGAATAAACTTTAGATAAAAAAATAATTAATATGAGGAATGAATGTGTAGAGCTATTACCAATGTCAGACACTTGAGGACCCTACTGTTAGGGATACGAGGTGGGGAGCCACCACTGCTGTCCTGTTGGGGGCACTGTTCTGGGCTCTCATGGGGACGCTGAGATGAATCAGATGTCACCTACAGCCTCGAGGGCACCTCTGGGCTTTCTGGGGAGGAGTACACAAATCCTCTAGTCAATGCAGAATCTCTGGAGCATCCACAGACCAAATTTGGAGGGACAGGAGGGGTGGCCCCTGGCTACAGGAACCAGAGATTGTTCCAGAAGGAAGAAATGCCAGCAAGAGATTTTGCAAGACAGGGAGAAAATCCACAGAAAGCAGTGCAGAGAAAGTGGGGTGTCCTTCCAGGAGAAGGAGACAGGCCAGCAAAACCTTAGGGGTTCTGCCCTGGGCCGCCATTGTTCCTACACTGCATGTATCCCCTTGGCCGTGCTAGTGGGTAACCAGGTGATTCAGGTGTTCTTTCTGTGAGTTTCTATGGCCTCAGATCAAGGCACCCCTCAGACAGTACATCCAGAGGCAGCAGACCATCAACTGCATGTTGGTCCTCTGCAGCATACTCGTTGTCACCACGGAGGTGTGGAGCATGGTGCAGGGGGTGAACCCTGATGGAGACAGTTCCCTAGAACAGAAGAAAGACCCAGGCTTCCAGGGGATGGTAGGGGAGGAAGGATGCCCCATCTCCGTAGAAGCTCCTGGAATGTAGCACTCTCAGGAATGCTCTGCACCCTGCCATGAATCCAAGTGCTGTCCCATGTTTTCAATAGGGATGTCCTGACACCATCTGTCTAGTATTTGTATATTAACTTTGCTACAGAAATTTAGTACTCCTTCTTTTTAACTGTCAGTTTTTTGGTCTTCTCGTTTGCAACAAAGTTAGAGAGGCTAAAGTTCTCAACAAATATTAACCATAATTATTATATATATAGTTCATCAATAATGTCACAGAGTATATATAATTAGATCTAGTATAGCTGAAACAATACTGCAACATAAATGATACTTTTCTAAGCATTCTAGGTCATGTACAGGAAAAGAGAAACTTGTGCTAGGTATAAAATGAAAATGGGCTATTTTCAGGTTCTTTGCAGTACAGCTCACAATACCCAAAGGAAGAAGGAACCCAAGTGTATGTCATGGATATATGAATAAATAAAATATAGAATACCCATAAGATGGAATGTCATTCAGCCTTTAAATGGGAGAAGATTTTGAAACAATACAACATGGATGAACCTCCAAGACATTCGGCTAAGTGAAATAAGGACAAGTCCCATATGACTCCACTCACATGAGGCAGGTAAAGCAGTCAAACTCATAGGCACAAAAATTTGGATAGTGGGTGCCAGGGGCTGGCAGGGAGGATGGGGATTAGTGTTAATGGGCACAGAGTTTCAGTTTCTGGAGAAGGATAGCAGTGATGGTTGTACATAATATAAATGAGCTTAATACACTGAACTATAAACTTTAAAACAGTTAAAATGGTAAATTTTATGTTCTATATACTTTACCACCATTTTTTAAATAAATGTTTTGGAACAGAAGCTTCCTGAAGGCAGAGTGGCAGGAGCAACATGTTTTCATTAGTTGGGTTATTCTCTGCCACAGACAGAGCCTGCCCTTGTCAAGGTCACCACTCTTCACCACACTGAGGGATGGACAGTCACTTCTTAGTGTTCATCTTGTATTTGCTCTCAGTGGCAGGCATGGCTGACCGCTCCCTCTCTTGGCAAACCCTCCCTCTACCCACCCTGCTGGCTGAGCTCAGATCAGAGCTCCTTCTCCCCACTGGCTGCATGGAGGGACATCCTCAGCCTCCATGTCTGCTGCCCCTTCAATATGCTGGCCTCTAAACAGTGGAACCTTGGTCTGGGTTCTCTCCTCTGTCGACACCTTCTCCTCGAGTCGTTTTACTCACCCATGCTTTGGAATCCTGTCTATGTGCCAGTGACTCCCAGATCTGCACCTTTACCCTGACCTGTCCTAGACTTGACGTCTCCCTGCGGCTGACTGATGTCCATCTCCATGACCTTAATTCCCCACTTCATCCCGTTCTCCTCCTCCCCCAGGCTTCCCAGGCGGTGCACAGGAACATGTCCAAGTTCTAAATCCACATCTGAGTCACACCATGAGCTCCCTCCCACCTTTCCTCTGTGTCTCATTTATCTGTAGTCCTGGGACTCTGCCTCCAAAATTATCACCATGTCCACCGTCCCCTGTGTACCCCACAGCTGCTCCCAAGTCTCTCTCACCTCCTTCCAGAACAAAGGCCTTAGACCTGCTGGTCTGCAGACCTTTGCCTTGACCACAAAACTCACTCTCCATTGGTCTGTAAATGTGCCTCCCTGTTCCTATCCTTTACTGCTTCTTGTCTCCCATATGTAACCCCAGACTCCTCTACCTGTCCAGCAAGCCCTGGCTACCTGTCCCTGAGTGCCTCTCCCAACACAGTTCCCAGAGCCCTCTGCCTGGCCCACCCCTAGCGAGGGAGCTCAGTTCAGAAGCTTCTTGTCATCCGACGGCCCAGAGTTCTCTCCCTCTCCTTCAGGTCTCAGCCCACCCAGCACACCCAAAGTCTGCATCTTTGTTCTTGTATTTCACTTTGCCTGGCTTCTTCCCCTGAGAGGTGGGATGCTCATGAGACCAGGGGCTTCACAGTCTGGTTCCCACCAGCTCTTCCACACCCAGAACAGTGTGCTCCAGAAGTATTTGTTTAGCAAGAAGGATACAGAATGAACCCATGGATTAATTGAAAAAAAGAAGAGAAATGAAAGGATCTAATGTTTGGGGACAGTGCCCTTGTTGGTGGTCCAGTCCAAAGCTGGCCTTATCAGACATTGCTGTATGACGGATGGTGCAGAGGGAGCCTGCCTGCTTTCTGGGTTGAGTCCTCATTTCAGACAGAAGCACAAGAAGTGCAGAACACTCTCTTCCTGGCCAAGGTGAACCCTAATTGGAAGCTTTGATTTTATTATCTTCTCTTTTTCCCCTTCGAATATAGGTCAGTGATCTAGGGTCTCATGGGTGATTGATGGATGGTACCAGGAAAGAGACCTCAGGGAGCTTTCTCCCCTCCCAGGGCAAGGTCCTCTCTTTCACTCATGCAAGATGCACAGAGACCTGGTTTTCTTCAGAACTTGTGTGTCTGTGCACATAAAAACCTTCTTGGAGAGTAGGAAGATTTGCTCTCAAATGACAACATTGGGAACAGGAAGATGAAAGCAGTAAGACCCGAGGTAGGCAGGTAGACAGATGGATAGATATATAGACAGATACCACTGTTTAACTAGGTAGCTAGGAAATTTCAAAAAATGGTAGACCAAAGGCCAGGTTTGAAAATTTAAAAATAGGATCAAAATAGAGAAGACAATATGTTCAATAGGGCCAATGTGTTCAATAGGGGTATCTTATTATCAATTAATATCATCAGTCATTAATAACAAAGAATAATAACAGTCATTAATGACAAACAATCTGTCAGAATTCAGACTTCATTCCCACGGGAGTGGGAAGATGTGGGGACAGAGAGTGGGAGAAGACAGAGAGATGGAGATCACCCAGCTCAGCAGAGCCCGGGCAGGAACCTGGGCTCTCCCTCCTGTGGGCAACACGGAGTTCTTCAAACACGGTGGACAGAGCAGCACTGTGACAACCAGTGCCCTGGTGCCTGGCACCCAGCGGGCACCCAAGACACAGTGTGAAATAAACTGTGGGTGGGTGAACGGAGGGAGGGTGAGTGGGAGCCGCTGGCCAGGCTCCATCAGGAACCGCAGAGGAAGGCTGCAGTTGACCTGGGGGTCCCGCCAGAGAAGCTGGTCCTTCCTCAGGAAGTTCTGAACACTCCACCAGCAAGACACGTGCCCGGCCCCGAGGGTAAGAAGTCAGTTTGTGAGACACAACTCTGTTCTTACTATCTCAGACACCCACAGAGTGTCTCTGCCAGCACTGTCTGGAGGGCAGGGGCCTCAGGCCGATGGACAGGAGGGTTTCAGTGCTCTCCTGGACCTTGACAGAGGACGTGGAGCCACTGGGAAGATTTCAGGGGACCCTCAAGCAGAGATGATCCTGGGCCTGGTGGTGCTGACGGGTGTGACAGTCACACAGCATGTGTCTTTGAGGGAGAAGCACTCCTTAAAGGGCACTTGGGCCTGTGTCCTTCAGCTCCGTTGTTAAAACAAAATACTGGTGCTGAGCCATGTGGAGGGTGAGCCCCACCAGGGAGCTGATAACATGTTCTTCCTG
This sequence comes from Marmota marmota marmota, assembly GCF_001458135.2. NCBI lineage: Eukaryota > Metazoa > Chordata > Mammalia > Rodentia > Sciuridae > Marmota > Marmota marmota. The sequence continues at coordinate 60,305,736 of NW_025999968.1, forward strand.
TGGGGTGAGGATTTCCCTGGAGTCCCAGGAGTCCCCAAACCACACCTGGGTCACCTGGCCCCTTAGGTGGCCATGTCCTGCCTGGGTGGCCCAACATACCCTTAAGGTGGCCTTCTGTCCCCAGGGCCACTTCTGCCCTCAAGTACCTTCCTCTCACCGTAAGAGGAGGTGTTTTGGTGGCATCTCCTTGCAGTCCTGGCCACAAGCACACTGGTGGCCCAGGCCCTGGCTCTTGAGGTGACTACAGCACAGTGGATGACTTTTCCCTACTCAGGAAATTCAGGTGTTTGAGCACATTGAGAAGGTAGTCAGTGCTGGTGCAGGGACACCTGGAAGAAGCAGGGGCTGGTCCCATGCACAGAAGAGAAGAGGCAGCCAGCATGGAAACCAGACCCTGGCTCCAGCCTAGGAGGGACAGAGGAGGTGCTGGTGGGGGCCTACCCGAGCCAGGGCAGCTCCAGAGGAGGACTCATCACTCGGGGGCCCAGCGGAGGATCCAGGTTTGCTCTGCAGTCCCTTGAGCCCCTGGGAGTCCACAAAGCACATCCAAGCCCAGGGGCAGCACAGGCAGAGAGCCCAGGCACATGAGGCTGCCTGGGCTGATCCTTATTGAGGCGGGGACAGGGGGTGGCCCTTCCCACCACACCACCCACTCCCCCGGTCCCTCCCCCCTCCTCTGGCACTTAGGCTCCTGGCATTTCCCTTACAGCTGGCTCTTCTTTCTCACAACCAAAGAGGAGAAAGGAAACTGAAAGGGAACAAGAGTTGGGCAAGAAATGGGATGTTGGCGGGGAGGGGAGGACCCAGTGGCTTCCAGTCACCCTGGAGGGCACAGGAGGGGCACTCTGCTGCTGTAGACCAGCCTTCCCTTGCCACCCTTCACACCAGGGACACTGGGACTCTTACGGGCAGGGTGTGCTTTATGCCAAGGGCAAGAGCCAACAGCAAGGACCTGGTGGTGTCCCCTGAGGGGTCCTCAGCCTGGTAGCAAAGGTCAAGATGCTGTGATAGGGCCATGCTGCCTGGGGTGTGGGGCACCTGGCCCCATGCCCTGCCCGTTCCCTGGGCATGTCCTGTGGGAAAGCCTCCATCAGCAAGTGCACTGGGCCTGGAGGAGGACGGCTGAGGTGTCCAGGGCTCAGGGCCTGGGAGAAGGAGTGCCCCTGGGCTAGACCAAGTTCATGTGTGTGTGTGGGGGAGGGGGTGCAGTGAGGAAGTGTGTGTGGGGCCCCATGGGAGCAGCACAGTCAGGGCCTAGTGCACCATGCTGAGCAGAGTGCAGGGGAGCTCTCCCCAGGAGTGGGACACCCTGTGGCGTTTGAACAAGGGCCACCAGCTTTCCACAGGGGTTGGAAGAGTGTGCGGGCTTGGAGGAAGGGGGCTGACTTCACAGAGCCCCCCTTGAAGGGCTTCCCTTAGTAGCTCCGCTCTCCCCTGTCCCTGGCGCGCCCAGCGCAGCCCAGGCTGTGCAGCCTGTGGAGGGCAAAGGAGGAGCAGAGAGACCACCGCCTCACCCCAGGGCTCCATGGGCTGGAGGATGGCAGAGGGCCAGTGGATGGTTTGGCCACTACTAAGGTCCCCTGCAGACACTGGACATGCCAGCTGTGTTTTACAGGAGGTAGGCAATCTCCTAAGAGGGCAGGACCCAGCCTGTGCCAGGGTGGAGCCACAGGCCCATACAAGGGAGCACTCAAGACAGTAGAGTCACCCGTGTCCACTGAGCACCTGCTGCAGGTGTGTCAGGCTCAAGGTAGTCTCTGGGAAATGCAAGTGTGACCAGACCTTGCCCTGTCTCCACAGAGGTGACACCTCATGAAGGAGGTGGTCATATCCCCCACTATCACCATTGTCCCTCGAGATACAACAGAATCTTGGCCTGAGTTTAGGCCGCTAGGGGCCCAGAAGACGCCGGAGCCAGCTTTGGAAGGGGCTTCGAGGGACAACTGCACAGCCAGGCAGACGTTGCATGGGACTTTCCAGGGAGGGGACTTTCCAGCAGTCTGTGAGCACAGGGCAGCCCAGAAGGAGGACCTTCCTAAACAGATCTCAGGAGGCAGAAGCTTATGTGGTGGGCAGGAGTTCCCCGGATCGGCAGGGAGGCAGTTCTCCAGGGCTGGGAGTTTGAAGTTCTTTTTGATAGAAAAGAGAGATCTGGCATTTATTTAGGAGGGAATACCTCCACAGCAACTTGGGTGGGAGGTGCTGGGGCTCCTGAGGGCAGGCGCTGCCTCTTCATCTTAGCCAAGGGGCAAAGGTGCAGAAGGATGTAGGTGTGGGGGCCACAGCCCTCCCTCCCGGCTAGGGGCCTGCTCCATGGACCTCAGTCTTCTCCTGTGTGAAATAGGAGTGAGAATCTTCCCACCTGGGAGTGTGCTCGTGGGGTGAGTGACTGGCTCCTATTCCTCTCTGAGGCTGGTGCCTAACATGCTGAGTCAGTACCCATGATCTGGGTCCAGGTCGCGGCCACTTCCCACTCTCTAGCAGGCCCTAAGGTCACTGTCATGGTGTGCTTATAAAAGTGATGAGGTTCCCGCACCAGAGCCCGGGAGGGACCAGGGCAGTGGGGGAAGCACAGGGCACAGACTGAAGGAGGCTGCAGCACCAGCCAGAGGGTGTGCCTTCAGTTTGGACCCGGGCTCCTTGTGGCCCTTCCCCTCACAGTCCTGGCTAAGCTGAGACTCAGCCCAGGTGTCAGTCGGGGGCTTTGATGAACTTTCCTAAAAACAGTCATTGTGGTTTGTAGGAGCACTGCTGCCCAGTTGCCCAGAGTGAGACCTGGGGATGTCCCAAAGGCACTGCAGGTTGGCACCTATGTCCTGCAGAGACCTCTGTCACTGGGCTCATGGCCAGAAGAAGTTGGGTCTCTCTTAAGTCTGACTGGAGGTAAGCAGCTCCGTGGGCTTGCAGGCTTCCTGGGTGACCCTGGGAGAGGGAGAGCTTGGGGTGTACCACCTAACACCTAGCACGGGTGGACCCTGTAGAGCCGAAGGACTTCAGCCCAGGCAGATGCGGGCTGCAGAGCTTCCCTGGTTTCCACAGACGTTTGAGTTTCTGGGAACCCCGTACAGGAGCTGGGGAAGGTTGTGTGGAGTGGTGGAGGAGTCATGATCCCTAATGACAGCAGACTTTGGGGGACTTGTGGTTTGGAACTGTCAGCTGAACTAAGGGGTTTGGAAGAGGGGTTCCTCAGTTCCCCGAGGGAAACGTCATTCCCCTGCACAGGGAGCAGGAACCCCAGAAGGAGGGCCAAGATTGCTGGGTGCCACCCCAGGTTCTCCCATCCTTTTCCAACCTGGAGAAGTCAGGGGGTAGAAGTGCAGGGAGGCCTCCCAGCCTCCAGAGAGTAAAGGGGCAGGAGGAGATGCACTGGGAGATGCCCAAGGGTCCCGCTACAAGGAACACAGAAAGGTGGACTCCCTGCTGCAGTGCGAGTGGCCCCGGGGAGTCTACTCAAAAGACCATCCATGCTGCCATCAGTGCCGCAGGCAGCTCAGAGCATCAAGGGACAGACAGACGTCAGTGGTGGGAACCCGAGGTTCAGGGACTAATTCTATGAAACGGATCCACTGTGCTGACCCCCACTGCGCTGATCCCCACATGCTTTCTTTTCCAAGAAGCCATTTACCTGCAGCCCTGCCTGGCCTCAGTGGACAGGATATGTCACCTTCCTCAGTAATCTACTCTTAACTGTAGGAGAAATGCGGGCCCAAAAGAGTGTGGATAAGAGGAACCCAAGTTACCCCAAAGGAGGAGACTTTTGTGACCAGATCCTGAAACTCTGAGAGATAAAGGCAGTTCCTCCTAATCATAAAATCTGTAAGAATGTACGGTTAAGAATCCAATTAGAACCTAGAGTTCCATGACAGTGGGGACCTTAGAGTCACCTTGCTGTCCTATTATTTGTCAAAAGTCAAGAGGAGGAGCTGTGCAGGGCTTTTGGAACTCCTCTGGGACTCCCAAACTGAAGTGCAGGACAGGATCCTTGTCTCTCTCCTCTCTGAGAGCACCCATTCTCTCTCTTGAGAGTGTTCTCTTCTTTCCCCTTCAATAAATTTGTCCTGTTATTCTAAGGGACACTTAGGAAACCTTTGAGACTTGATCGGTAAGAATCAGGGTTTGAAGAGGGGTCTTTGCAGCTGCCTGTATGGCAAGCCTCCAGCTTCTCCTAAAGATCAAGCTGCCTATCAAGGTCCCCACAAGTTTCCCTGGAGACACAGCAGGGTGGCCTGGCTGGAGCATCTCCTTTCAGCAAGATCCAGGAGGCGGAGGCCTGCAGGGCAGCAGCCTGATCTGGGTAGGAATCGGTTTCGTTTCTGAGCCTGGCTCCACCTCCAACTCCACCTCCAAGGCTGGGCTGCAGCGGGCCTGTCTCCCTTAGTTTTCCCGCAAGCAGGCGGGGTTTGCTGGAACCACATAGAGCCTCCCAGCTGCACATCGCCTGCACTGTCGCTGCACAGGGACAGGTGAGTGTCCAGGGAGGCGCGGGACAAGCACAGCGCATTCCTGCTGTGGACTGGCCCCCAGGGGAGCACTGCAGGGACATTGCTGGGTGCAGGGAAGTTGCTGAGTGCAGGGGAACGGTGATACTGACAGCAGCTGCAGGTGAGCTCAGACCCCTTTCATTCCAGTTCCCACCAACTCACTCCTGCTGAGGCTCTTGGGTGGAGTTTGAGAAACTATCCCCTAAGTGGCAGTGGCTTTTCTGCTGGTGTTGGCGGGCAGGCACCGGGATGGGGAGTGCAGAGGGTCGCAGAGGGCCTCAGGCTAAGGCTGAGCCCTGAGAAAGTTTCAGACCCAGGGCTGCTGGGGTGCGAGCCCACCCCAGCTGCTGACCATGGACTCGGTGGGTTGTGTTTCCCCCCTAAGGAGGTGCAGCCAGCAAGGCCAAGTCCAGGAGACCCCTGGAAGGGCAGAGGAGTCCTCGGGATCCTGCAGGAGGTTCCCAGGAAGGGGTGGCAGAGACTGGCTTGTGCACAATGCCCCTGCTCCAGGTCCTCCCCAGCCGTGGACTTGGACTTGGAATCCCTAGGATCTTGGGGTCTTGGGGGTACAGAAGGGCGTCAGTGGCTGGGGCAGACTCAGGTTAGGGGTCTGACTCAGTTTGCAGAGATGCCTTGGGTGTGCCTGGAGGGGTGGAGAGTGGCAGGAGTCCTGCAGACTGACAGAGGACCCCAGGGGCCTCGGAGTCCTGTCCCCCACGAGGTTGGTGACCACCCACTGCTCAGATGGGGTACTAGGAATGAGTGGTCACATTGTAAGTCAAGGTTTTTCCTGGGAAGCCCATCAAGTGCTGGTGGCCACTAACTGTCAGTCCCAGAGGGTTCTAGAAGAAAAACCAAAAGGGCAAGTAGCCCTGGGAGGGCTGTTTTCAGACCTAGAGTGAGCCACCTTGGGAAGGTGGCTGGTTCTCAGTGCCTTAGGCTGTCCCGACAACTGCTGGGCAGGTGGTCTCTTTAGGCTCCTGAGGGAGGAAGGCTCTGAATCCTCCCTCTGTTCCCTGCTAGCCTTTGGGCTCTGAGCTGAAGATTCTGCCCCACATGGATGAGCCCAGCCTGCAGGCTGGATGGCCCCTCACCTGCCGTGGGCACTGTGCCCAGCAATGCTGGAAGCTGGCACCTTGGTCTGGGAGATATGTGCAGGCTCCCACAGCCTGAAATCTGGAGTGGAGAGGCAACAGCCTGCCACCCAACCTCACAGGACATTAGGTGGCCACAAGACAGGAACCTGCCCTAGAAAGGAACACAAAGAGCCCTCAGCACCTGGACAGTGGCCCTCCCTGACCCTAAACTGTGATGACAACAGAAGTCCAGGCAAAACCCAGTCCTCTGCACAATGTGACCACAGTACCCTCGTGGGCCATGCCCAGTGGGGTCTGCAGTAGTGAGGGAGGAGAGCTAGGGAGGAGAGAGAGGGGGCCCAGCTCCCTTGCAGTCTTCCCCCAAACACAGGGTGCAGTATCTGCACCTCATGAACAAACGTGGGCTGAGAGCCGCGGGTCATGGCCATAAGACTCTACCAAGACCCATGGTGCTGGATCTGCTTGGTCCAGGTGCACACGGCAGCTGGAGGCCCAGAGCAGTGAGAGTAGAAACTGGTGGAATGACTGAGATTCCCTTTCTGTGAATCCACCCTGATGATCAAAATGACCCTAGAAAGGTACAAAGTTTGTGGCTTGCAGAGAAAACACACAGGACTTAGCTCTCAGGAATCTCTGTAGGAAAAAACAGAGGGAGGGAGTATATACCCAACGACTGCTTTGGTTGCTCAAAGTGAGTCCGTGGTCCTGGAGAGCAGGCCAGGGACCCATGATGTCACCTGATGGTGTACTAAGGCCCACTGAGGCCGTCCTGGCCCAGTAACATGGTGATCCAGGGGACAGATGGAGGGGGTCTTCTCTGTGGAGCCAGGGACACTGTAGGAACCCAAGCTCTCAGCCCACGTTTGCTTGTGAGGTGCAGATCCTGTTTCCAAAATAGGTGGAGGGCGGTTGTCTCTAGAAGAGTTCTGTGGATGGACAGTCTCCATAAGTGACCTCTGACTCGATGGCCTTCCTTATCACCCGACTCCTACCAGACAAAAGGAGCCACCCTCCCTTTCCAGAGGGCCAGGGATGACTAGATGCTGCCCTCGAAGCACACAATCCTGGGGGTGGGCAGAGGCTGGCTGTTCTACAGAGGCCTGGGCTGTGTTCTTTACCAAGGCCCCATCACCCAGGGCCAGGGCTTCCACCTGCACTGACGGGCACATCACCTGTGAAGTTCAAGGTGTGACAGGAGACAAGGAAGAAGATGAGTCCTCCTCCATCAGAAGTCAATTGTGCTCATCCTGCTGCTGTGGAATCCAACCATCTCTTCCCAAATGAAGGTGCTTCCACGGCAGAGAGCAATGAGGCATTGGTAAGTGGCTCTGTTCAGAGGGATGCTTTATTTTGGGAATTTTGACACAGTAACAGGAAGATGACCGTCACAGTGGGTGTGAGTCCTTCCCATCCCCACCCTAAGACTTATAACCCAGCAGGAGGGGCGTCTGGGAGGGAAACGTAAGCAGGTGCTGTAAGGAGAGGAGGCGTCGGGTGGCCCTTCTCATTTGCCTGTGACTTCAGCACTGCTGCTGACACCATTGGACACCTGTTGAGTATTGCTTGGAAATGGAGTGCACCAGAGCAGGCGAGAGGCCAGCATTTCAAACCCGGAATAGCAAAGACCCCAGCGCCCCCTCCCCAAGGACCTGGCTTGAGCTGGTCCTGACTCCTGACTCCTCCCCAGGGCCTCGAGAGCGAGTGCTGTTGTGACTCCTACTTAGAGCTGGGAAGCCGGACTGTGGGGGGAGGAGAACCTGTCACATCACCCGGCTGAAAGGGCCAGTGTGGGGATCAGTCTCCAGGGCGCCTCAGTCCTCACCCCATGTCTGCTTCGCCCCCAAAAGGTCTCCGTTCTACACTGTGGAGACCACGTGGCTTCCCTAGGGATGGAGTGTCCTAGTGAGACCTCCACACTGAGCCGTGGTGAGACGGGGGCAGCACAGTGCGCCCTGGGTGTGGGTGCCAGCCCTGTCCCTACACCAGCCCATCTGCATTCCCCCTGGTCTCCCAGAACAACATGGCGCCCAGCCACATTGAGCTAACCCACTTGGTTGCACCTGGGCCCCAACAGAGCGTGCAAGGACCCAGTTGTCCTGCTCCAGGAGGGACAAGACTGACTCAGTTCATGGTGGCAGAGGTTTCAGTTCATGACAACTTACTGTTACCTTGAGATGTGGTGTCAGAGCACGCCAGGGAGCCTTGCCACACACGGTGCTCCCCTCAAAGGCTGGGAGACAAAAGAGAGAGGAAGTCTGGCCCCTACGTCTCCCCAGGCCCCACCTGTTATACTACAAACTAGCTCCCAGTAATTCCAAGCTGGGAACCAAGGCTTCACCACATGTGCCTCCGGGAGACAGGTCCAAATTGTAACCTCTACTCTCCCCACCTGCCTGGGAAGCAGCTGGTCTTTTCTAGTCTGGGTGTGGGTGTACGTCTGTGAACCCACACGTCCACTTCAAGGTAAGAGTGACGGTGGTTCTCAAATGCGCCCCCGGCCACAGCATCCGCAGGGCCTGGAAGGTGCGGGAACTGCAGGTACTCGGGCCCTCTGCAGCTGAGACCTGGAGAATTAGAGACGTAGCATGGGGACAGGATCAGCGTCGATGGCCCGGGTGGATGTCTCTGGCCCTCTGGAACCTGTGTGCTCCCGGAGGCCACCTGCACAGCAGTGTTTATCACTTTTCATGGAACCATCCTAGGGGAGAGTGCAGAGCAGGATGAGGTTGCCTTGTCGGAATCCCACACTGGCCATCACGTTCTGGCCAAGGCACGCAACTTCTAAAAAAAAAAAAAAAAAAAGAATAGCAGCCTAATGAATCCTCCTTAAAATAGAACAGAGTCACCAGCCTGGTTCCTGCCTGCTTCTAGATGAAGGCCAGCTGTGCTGGCGGGAGACACGCTGCCCCGGCCGTCCCTGGGTCACCCACCGCCCAAGCCATGCTCATCCTGCTTCTTTTTTGGGTGGGTCTAGAATCCCACGTTCCTGGGGTTTTCTGAGTGTGTTCAGCCTGTCAGAGAAGGAGGGTACAGCCCAGGGTTAGGGCTGTGCTCAGTAGAGTGGGAAGCCTTGGACTGAAACCCAGCACCAAATAAACCAACCTGCACCAGAAGCAGTGTCTCCCCACCTGGTTGGTGGGCGGTAGGAAGCTGCTGTCTAGCCCGTCTTTGATCCTCTGTAGAGGGTGTTTCAGGTGCTGGCCCTTTTAGCATTTCCTCTTTGGCCCTGTGCTACAACAAGTTGACTCTAAGGTGCATGGATGTAGTTTGTTTTGTATTTCCTGTTTTGGGGTCTTTATGAGGGTTTTGGACCTTTGGTTTATGTTTTGCATTCGATGGAGGGGTGCGTGCACGACTTCTTCAGGTATCCCCCCTCCCCTTGGTGGGATTCCAGGGACCCTATATTACTCCTGTCCACATTGCCATCTTTGGTGGAGCGTGACCTGCACATAACAGAGTGTCCTCTTGGCCTTCTCCAGGGGTCCGAGTTCAACCTCTGCAGGCAGTACGAGGAGAAGGTGCGCCCCTGCATCGACCTCATCGACTCCCTGCGGGCCCTGGGCGTGGAGCGGGATTTGGCCCTGCCTGCCATCGCCGTCATTGGGGACCAGAGCTCGGGCAAGAGCTCTGTGCTGGAGGCTCTGTCGGGAGTGGCTCTCCCCAGGGGCAGTGGTGAGAACTCATTTCTAACTATTGTCCTCGGGCACCTGGTGGCTCCCAGAGCAGTTCTGTATTCTCCACAGTCTGGAGGCTGCAGGTGGAAGGTGAACGTGGGTTCTCCTGAGGTCCTTCTGGGCTTGCAGGTGGCCACCTCTTCACTGTGCCCTAACCTCACGTGGCCTCTTCTCTGGGCAAGATTCCTGGGGTCTCCGCATAATTTTACAAAGATGCCAATCACATGGGTCAGGACTTTCCTGTTGTGACCCCTGATGACATCTGTCAACTCTAATTGCCTCTTCAGTGGCCCCATCTGCAAAGGCAGTCACATCGGGGTGATTGGCTCAGCCTGTGCATTTGGGGTGAAGAGCTCTCTGTCTCTTACACCGTCTGGTTGCACGCCTTTGTGGATTGTATGGGGTCTGCAGTTGGTGGAGAGTCTGACTGGATAGTGTCCCTGCCCAGAACACAGGGCACTTGGGTGTCTTTCCTGAGCTCATCCCACCAGGTTACTGGCCAGCTGGGGGGACAATGATGGGCATCTGTAGAGTGATGCCTTTGACTTGCATGGACAGGGGTAACTGTGAGAGCTCAGAGGCTGAGCTCTTAGACAGCCAGGATTTAGAGAGGGCTTATAGACGCTCCTTCTGAACGGGAATGTGGCCTGGGGAAGCAGTGAGTGGGGGGTGGCTCAGGAGCAGGGAGGGCCGCTTGCCTGTGTTTGGGAGATTGTCACCTGACCTGAAGGCAGTACATTGGGTTGAAAGCCCGAAGTGTTCATGGGTTTAGATGAATGAGAGAAAGTCACTGGGGTGACTGTTCCAAAAGCTCATGTCTGAGGTCACCACAGACGCGATGCCCCAGTGCATGAGGTCACTGCAGGGTTTTGAGACCAGAGGCTTCTGCCTGGGCATCTCCCCTGATGATGGCATCAACCTTGGAGATCTGTGGGTGCATGGCCCCTCCAGCCTCCAGAGCAGAGCAGAGGACTGACATTAGCTTGGTCTCCTAGGTATCGTCACCAGGTGCCCTCTTGTGCTGAGGATGAAGAAGCTGGGGCAGGAGGATGAGTGGAGGGCCAAGGTCAGTTACCTGGACATGGAGTTGGAGCTCTCAGAGGCTTCACAGGTGGAAGAGGAAATCAATAAAGGTGAGTGTCCGTGGTCTTGCCTGGACACCAGGCCCAGCTAGTGCAGAGGGTCCCCGTCTCCCCTGCCTTGGGCCTGCTCCCTCGGGAGCCCTCCCTTCACCCACCCCAGAGCTACTGCACCTCCTCTGCCTCATGTTAGGGTCACACACACGACTTGGGGACCTGGGTACTGCAGGAGCAGTGAGCTGCCTTGGCCACACATGCCGACGTCATTATTTGCAGCCATGTTCTAGACTGTAACAGACATTCCAGAGAGATGGTGTCTACGCTCAGAAGCACCAGGTGGCCGTCAGGAACCTTCTCCCATTCTAAATGTGTCAATACCGAGAGGGGTCCAGAGAAAAGCAGGCTCCTAACAGAACTCACCGGTTCCTGGTGCCCTAACAAGTTCCCCGCTCTGGTCTGGGTCCCCTGGTGTCCTCACATTCCTCTGTGTGACTCTCCTCCCACACCCAGGGGAGGGTCACGGCATGCCATCAGGAAGGGCTCCAGGCTGGCCCAGTGGAGATGTCCCAGGTCCCTCTATAGACAGTCCTGGGCACAGCAGGGAAAGTACCGAGTCACCTCTTGAGGAAACATGGGGTCCAATCTCCAAAGGGGAAGGTGCTCCAAACCTGCTGCCCCCAGGACCCCCGAGCCAGAGCTGCTGTGGCAGGCTCCCTAAATGGGGCACCGCCCTTCAGCTGCACCCCGTGTCCTCTCCTCTCCACAGCCCAGAACCTCATCGCCGGGACAGGGCTGGGCATCAGCGATGAGCTCATCAGCCTGGAGGTCAGCTCCCCCAGCGTCCCGGATCTGACCCTCATCGACCTTCCTGGCATTACCAGGGTGGCTGTTGGCAATCAGCCCACTGACATCGGGCGCCAGGTGAGACTCCAGCCTCCACCTGCCTGTGCCCCGGATGAGGGGGCGCTGCATGAGTGCAGCCGGGAGTCCAGGTCCTGGTTGAAGGGGGCGTGTGGAGGCGAGTGGCAGGGGAGAGCCAGTGTCACGATCCCCAGTGGACGGAGACGACCGTGTAGACAGGCAGCTCTGTCCTTCCTGCCTGTGGGAGCACAGCCTGCACTTCTGTAGCCTCCACAGAGCATGGTCGGGAGCTCTGGACGCTCCTTGAGCATTTCAGACATCAGAGCGTCACCTCGTCCCCTTCCTTAGAGAAGAAGGGACTTTGGGCCTCAGAATGCAGGAAGGCATCATCTCTGTGTGTTCAGCCGAGCCTTGGTTGGGTCACGTGAAGTTTTGTGTGGCACGTACCCTGCCGTCTCTTAGAGGGCTCCTAGTGGGCAGAGAGGGTGAAGGCGCAGAGGAGGTGACACATGGCCCCCGTGGCTCTCACCCCAGGAAGGAAGACTCAGGAAGTGAGTCAGGCAGTAGGTCTGGTGTCTTGCTCTCCACTGGGACCCTCAGATCTGAGGCCTCAGAGACAGTAGGCAGCCACAGCCTCACGGCCTTCCCTGACCTGGGGCTCCACAGTCCGCAGGCACCGCTGCCCTGAGTCTGGCTTGGCAGAGCCACGGGGTTGTGTTTGCAGGTTCACTTGCCCACGGAGGAGGTTGCAGACACCGAGTGCCTGAGTGCAAGTGCATGGTCTGGGCCTGTCCCCTGCTTGTCCACCCCAGTGTGTCTCCTGCTTGTCCAGCCCAGTGCTGGGAAGTCACGGCCTCTTTTTCCTATAGATCAAGCGACTCATCAGGAAGTATATCCAGAAGCAGGAGACCATCAACCTGGTGGTGGTCCCCAGCAACGTGGACATCGCCACCACGGAGGCACTGAGCATGGCGCAGGAGGTGGACCCTGACGGAGACAGGACCATAGGTGAGAAGCAGGGAGCCGACGGTGGGACCACATCCCTGAGTCCAGGGGAGAGGCTGGCTGGCCGAGGGTACCTGCACGTGGCTCAGGAACCCCCCCAGGTGTAGGTTCCGTGTCCACTGGGTCTGGAGGAAGGGAGCCACGTTGATCCTTATTGGCCACCTCATGGCCTCCTGACCCATGTCCCTTTGGGAAGGCGCCCTGGGCTCCGAGGGTGGGCAGGAACAGGAAGGAGAAGCTCCCAGTTGAGATCTCTGGAGGGCAGCCAGGCTGGTCTGTGCATGGTGAAGGACGGACAGAACACGGCCTGTCCCTCCATGGGCCTGGGTGCAGGAGCTGGGGAAGGGCCACCCCTCTAGTATGGCCCCCTGTCTCCCTGAGGCCTTCCCTTGCAAGTCTTTGTGGACTGGGACTCCAGCTTGCTCGTGGGTTCTGTAGGGGCCCTTGTCTGCTGGCCCTGGGCTGGGAGGAGGCCTGGGGGCTGGTTCTTCCCTCTGCCTTGGGACACTGCACGGTCTCTGATCCCAGTCCCTGGCTGGCAGGAATTCTGACGAAGCCCGACCTGGTGGACAAAGGCACTGAAGACACCGTGGTGGACGTGGTGAGGAACTTCGTGTGCCACCTGAAGAAGGGCTACATGATCGTCAAGTGCCGCGGCCAGCACGACATCCAGTCACGGCTGAGCCTGGCCGAGGCCCTGCAGAAGGAGAAGGCCTTCTTCGAGGACCACCCTCAGTTCAGGTTGGTCAGCTGCGCTTCCCCAAGGCCAGCCCCAAGCAAGGCGGCCGTCCCTGCCGGGGAGAGAGGCTGGGCTGAAGCAGGTGTCGGCAGCGTGTGTGTGTGTGAGTGTGTGTGTGCGCGCACATGGGAGTGAGTGTGCCCCGGCACTGACTGCAGAGCTGTCCTGAGAGGAAAGGGTCGCACACAGCCTTGCCCCCTAATTTAAGGGAATAAGGAGGCTGCTTGCTGCGGTCATCTAAGCGTATGGGCTGGAGCCACAGTAGAAACACGGATGGAACAACAGAGAAAAACACAGAGCCCAGGTCGGACACAGGTGCCTGCGTGTTTGACACTGACCAACGCACATTTCACCCAAGGAGCCAGAGAGGTCGCTGCCAGTCAGGGGCATGGGGTTGTGTTGAACACCTGGGGAAGCCTGAATGGGGTCTTCCCTAACTAGCAGACCAAAACGGACATCAGCTGTAGTTAACTTAGCCATGAAAGGTGACCATGCGGGTCCCTGAGGACCTCGGCCCCGGCATCTGCAGTCGCAGGTGCAGAAGTGCCTGTGTCCAGTGAGGCCTCTTCAGAAGGCAGGACTGACGGACACGCTGGTGGGATCTCAAAGAAGAGCCAGGTGGAGTCTCAGCCTTATTGCCTTCAGTTCCCCGGGGGGCTTCCGGGCGTCCCATGGAGTGACAGGATGTCCCAGGTGCATGCACAGAGTGGCAGCTGCAGTGCGTTCCACAGCAGCCAGAAGGTGAGAGACACCCAACATCCGAGGAGCGAGGAGTGCAGAAGCAGGGTAGCTGTGGGCAGGAGGTGGACGCTCCCGTCCAGGCTCAGAAAGGCAGGAAGCCCCCTCCTGCTGCCACGTGGCTGGACCTTGAAGACACTGTGCCAAGGGAAAGACTGTGACACCAGACCAAGGCCGTGTGTCTGCACTGGACGAGGTCCCTGGAGCCAGGAAACTCACAGCCACAGGAGAGGAACTGGCCAGGCCTTGGAGGAGGTGGGAACGGGGCTTGGCGGTTAATGGAGCAACGTTCCAAGACAGGAAAGTTCTGGAGGTGGGAGGTGGCCGTGCTGAGCCACAGTGTCAAAGTCATAGCGTCTCTGAAGTGTGCACTCTAAATAGCTAAAAGTCAAACAACATGGCATGTTTCATACACGTTGGGAAAAATGGATGGTTGTGGACAGTCAGGCTTGGTGAGGGTCTCCAGCCCCTGCCGCCTGCCACCCTCAGGGACTACAAATATCAGAGACCTGCAATACCTCACCCTGTGGGCCCAAGTTTGGCATTACAAGGAGACTCTGTGGCCTCCCTCCTCCACGTGAACATGGTTGCAGTTCTCACCCTGGGGCAGCTGTGTCTCTCGGTTCCCCAGTTGTCACGTGTGTATGTAAATAGGCACCATGTTTGTGTGCAGTCCTGTCCCCACGGGTGCTGTGTAGTCACGCCATTTACACACGGAAGGGTGTGCGTGTGCTACGGAAGCGTGTCTGAGGTGCACACATGTATGTTTTGTAGACCAAATCTGCAGTTGGATGTCTTGAGACACATTTATTTGATGAGCTGGAAGGGACAGTTCCAGCCTCTGTGGACATACCTGAGCTGCCCACAGGCAACCAGGTCTGATCCAGCTGTTTGCATTGCTTGGGTACCAGCTGTATGCCCTTGTGTACGGTTGGAAGCGCCTGAGTCTGTCCCGGCCTCCCATCTGCACATGCAGACTCTGATGTGCTGTCCACGTGACCACGGATGTCCCTCTTGCTCTCTCTCCCAGGGCTCTCCTGGACGAAGGAAAGGCCACGATTCCCTGCCTGGCGGAGAGACTGACCACTGAGCTCATTGCACACATCTGTGTAAGCAGAGCCCCATGTCCTCTCTGAAGGGTCCCTGGCACCCAGCCGTCCACAGTGCTGGGGAGGTCCTGTACCCAGACCTCTCAAGGCTTCTCGGCACACATCGTGCTGTCTTCGCCGTTGGTGACTCCAGCACGAGAAGCCTTGGTGTTGGGATTCTGCTGCCTCACACAGCAGATGTGGGTGGCACCCTGGCTGTGAGTCCATCTGTCCTGGGGTTTGATGTGTGGGTATCCTTAGGAGCTGGGTTCCCAGTGGGTCTCCGGGGAGAAGAATGTTGGATTCTGTCGGACCTGGCAGAGTGTCTCGCTCACACCACTGTAATTCTCAGCAGTTAGGGGCCCTCAGCCAGTGTGGACTGGGGCAGCAGCCCTGTTGGAGAGCTGCCTCCCGTGTGGGCACAGATTCTCAGTAGAGATCTTGCCATGCTGCCCAGCACCAGCGTTCAAGGTCTTTCCCAAAGTCCCAGGGTGCAGGTGGAGAGCAGGGTGATGTCTGGTGGACCTGGTCATGAGGGTGGAGCTCTCTGGGCCAGCGTCATGCAGAAAGAGCTCATCCCTTAGCAGACTGCCCACTTAGAGCTGCCTGGGACTTATCTTTGCCCCTGCACTGGGTCACACTCCTAAACCCAAGCTCAATTTTTCTTAGCTAGGTCACTGTCCTCGAGGCCCAAGGTGAGTCTGAGGCCCATCAGCTGGCTTCGGACTCTGAGTCTCCCTCCTCACATTGCCAGTCACGGGCTCGTGTGAGGGAGGCTGCTGAGGGCCTGGCTGCACCCTCCAAGCTGCAGGGGCGGGGACCTGGGGGCACTCAGTCACCTTGTATTTTATTGTATTTATTTTTAATTTTTAAATAGGACTTTTGCATTTATTTCTGATTTTGCTTCAGACGTGATGTGATTTCTTTACATATGAAATATATCAAGTATATACAAAACAGTTAATAGACACTTATATACGAACTTGGTAGATTTTTTGGTATTTGCTTCAGATTCCCCCCCTTTTTTAACCAGTCCATTTTTTATGTGTTGTTTTTACATATATACATGAGGGTGGAGTGCATTTTGATATATTTTACATACGTGAACTATAACTTCCCATTCCTATGGTTGTAATGATGTGGAATTGCACTGGTCATGTATTTATGTATATGAATGTAGTAAATTATGTCCGATTCTCTCTAAAGTCATCCCTATTCTCAGCTTTCCTTTCTTTCCTTGATTCACTTTTGTTTAAATCAATGAACTTCTCTTTCCCCCTCCCTCCTCATTTATTGGGTGTTATCATCCACATGTCAGAATGTTTGGCCTCTGTTTTGTTTTGCTTTTTTTTGGATTGGCTTATTTCACTTAGTAGGATAATCTCCAGTTCCGTTTCTTTAGTGGTCAGTGCCATAATTGACTCTTCGCTATGGCTGAGTAATGTTCCACTGTGTACATACACCACATTTTCTTTATCCATTCATCTGTTGAAGGGCAGCTGGGTTGATTCATAGTTTAGCTATTGTGAATTGAGCTGCTCCAAACATTGATGTGGCTGTGTCCCTGTAGTTCACTGATTTTAAGTCCCTTGGGTATATACCGGGTAGTGGGATAACTTTAGCCACCTGTTAGGAACAGAAGTCCCTGCTAGCTTCTCCCTGCTGAGAACAACATCTAAGTGTTGAGGAATCTCAAGTTGTTCCAACTGCAGACAGTGGATCTGTCTGCACCCCTGCACCACCAGAGCTCGTGGAACATGATGCAGAAGCAGTGGCACCTTGGTGGCTCCTAGGTGGCCAGGAATCATGTTCAGTGGGCGTCTCTGTGCGGCTCATGGGCTTGTGTGCAGGAGCAGGCTGTGGGCAGCCCTGGTGGAAGGGGATGCCCCAGTGTGTCTCTCTGCACAGGAAAGTCTTTAGAGGACATCAGGACGTCACATGTACCTTGCAGCTACTCTGGTGAGCAGGCCTGTGGCCTCATTTTTTTTTCCGCGTCCATATTTGTATATCCCCTCGTTTTCCCAGAAATCCCTGCCACTGCTGGAAAATCAAATAAAGGAAAATATCCAGAAAGTAACCGAGGAGTTGAAATACTGTGGCGTGGACGTCCCAGAGGAGGAGAGCTTGAAAACCTTCTTCCTGATAGACGTGAGTATTCCCCGGGGCCTCGTGGGGCAGATTCCGCCTGGTGTCCACACGGGGATGCTGAGCCTCATCCGCTTCTGTCCTCACTCCCATGAGGCTATCCACGGCCCTCTGCCCACTTGGTCCTAAAAGGGACAGGGTTGAGGCAGTGGCCAGGGAATGGAGGGTGTGTGCAGGCTGCGTAGCAGGGAGGAGGTCTCAGTCCTCTCCTCCACTGAAGGTGGAAGGGAAGGGTGGGGCTTCCTGGTACCTGAAATGCCTCACCCCCTTTAATAAAGGGTCGCCCAGGAGGGGGAAAGGCTCATCCAAGCCCAGCACCCACAGGCCTGCAAACACCCTGGCGTCTGTTGTTTGAAGATCTGCTCACACTGATGTTGTCCTTATTTGCAGAAAATCAATGAGTTCAATCAGGACATCAATGCTATCGTACAAGCCGAGGAAGTTGTAGGGCCAGAAGAAATGCGGCTGTTTACCAGGATGCGAAAGGAGTTCCACAAATGGAGTACTGTGATTGAAGAGAACTTCCAAAAAGGTGAGGGTGCTGGGTGTGTATAAGCAGTGGAAACCCGCAGCTCACTGTTCTGGGTGTGTGAATGCCAAGGTCCAGGCGCCAGCTGATTGGGTGTCTGGTTTCAAGATGGCGCTGTCTAGCTGTGTCCTCAGAGGGAAGCAGAGGCCAGACTCCCCTGGCCCTGTTTCTAAGGGCAGGCACCCAGATGTTGGGGTAGAGCCCTCAGGACCACACTGGAGAACTTCAGCATGAACTTGGGGACACGTTTGGCCATGTCAGTGAGTCCAGGCCTGGTCATGGCAGGAGCCTTGGGCTGAGTCTGGGGCAGGAGGTTCCAGTGGTGGGGATGCTGGGGAGGCAGCTAGGAGAAAGCAGCTCACCTGCTCGGCTCCATGCTGCGGACGAGGCCATGAGCCTTCATGACTGATGTCCAAGGTTACCATAGAACACTTCTTAGCCCCCAGAAGAGACGCTGCTCCCCAATAGTGAGTGGAGGGACATGGTGCATCTGGTGTCCTAGATCCCAGTGAGGGTACTGCTGGCATAAGCCTGGCCTCCTGTGGCAGCAGAGAATGAAGACAAAGAGCCCACTGGAGACCAGCTGTGCGCCCTCCCCCCTCCCCCAGGAATCTGGGGAGGGAGAGGGCAGTTCTGGAATGATCTATCCAGATTTCAAGAGGCTGAAGGAAGTCATAGATGAGTTGATCAGGGTGTGGCAGCCAAGCACAATTCCAAGTGACCTGCTGTCTCTCGAGGACCTTGATGTGTGTCCACTATTCACTTCCACCATCCAGAGCTTCAGAGCAACAGATTTCTTTGGCTTTTAGTCTCAAACCTGGGAAAGTGGTGCTCCTCTCTGGGTAGGCCACCCTGTGGAATCCATGGGCCGACGGCGTGGAGGTGGTGGGGATTTGGAGCAGTGCTCTTTGGAGAAGCCCATGGACGGCTCATTAGGGGACAGCGATTTACCTCATCACTGTGTCCTCTGTTCCTGCACTGCTCAGCCCTGCAATTCCAGGGAGCAGAGGCTGTCCCCTGCTGTGGGTGCCTCTGGGTTTAGAGAGGGACACCTGCCCATTTCCAACAGGGAATCCTTTGCAATCACACGGGGGTGAAACGCAGTGCATGGAGTGTAGAAGACAGAGCTCTTGAGACTCCATAGTAACACCCGAATAACCCAGTGAGAAAATGGGAAGAGACACGACTTCAGGAAGAAGACCCAGAAATGGCTGCAGGCACCTGAAAACCACAGGGTGACCGCTTCACAGCCAGGGACAGACACGACCCTCACGAGCTGCGGGTGGAGAGGGAGGTGGCACAGCTGCTTTGGATGATGGCCAGCAGCTCCACCCCTAGGTCCACACTCCAGGGCCCTGAGACCCATGTCCACACAGGAACTGCAGAGCAGGGGTCCCCACAGCAGCCCAGGTCTCCTCACATGGTGGCCTTGGCCCATGTCCAGCTCTCCTCTGTGGTGCTCACAGGAGCACCCTTACTTAAACCCATTGCCTCTTACAGACCCTGCCCACAGCACGGTCGCACTATGAGGCCTTAGGTGGTGGGACCCCCACCTGCATTTCCAGGAATTTCCCCAAACCACACACAACTGTGCCATGTGAAATTCTCAGTCCCAGGCCCAACGCGTGACCCATTCTGAACATGGCTGGACCTTGGACACACCCTGTAGGTGCAGGAAGCAGTCCCAACAGGCCACATGCACCTGCGTCAATACCTATGACGTGTCCACAGTGGGCAGAGCTGTCGGTCAGCCAGCAGAGTGGTGGTCGCAGGGACTGGAGAGAGGGACCAACTGGCAGGGACAGTGACGGCCTGTGGCGTCTTCCAGGGGAGGACTTCTCAGCCTCTAGAAGAGATAGTGGTGGATTAGATAGTGGTGGAGTCCCAGATCAGTTAGACACGCTGAGAGCCACAGGACTGTCCACTTGGCAGAGTGAGTGGTATTGCCTGTGAACTGACCTCAAAAACAATTTCCTGCCAGGAAAATCCCTGAGCAAACAGGCCCCAGAGACCATCCTTCCAGGTGGGAAGCTGGGCCCCTCTGAGGCTGCACCCTGAGGGAGCGTCCCCACGGTCAGGCACCTTGGGCACACAGTGTGAAGAGAAGCTGAGCATTCAGCCTAGTGGACAGTGTCACTGAGCCTCTTACAGCACCTGAGGTGCCTGTGCCCTCTTGTCCCCTCTATGACGGACACCTCCTCTGTCACCACAGCCCAAGAGCACCTGGTGGGCAGGTGGCTGCAGCTGATGTCAGGGTCATTGCTGCCCCCAGAGGCCCTGTGGTCCTGGTTGGGGAGGCGATGTGTCCTCCTCTCTCTCTGGCAGAAGTGGAGCAGAGTGACACAATGACACAGGCCAGTGCTTTGTCCAGTAGGCCTTCCCTGAGACCCTGCGCCTGCTGTTCCTCTGTGTGACCCCTGGGGGGGGTCTAGGGACACCACAATGGCCGTCTCCTTACTACAGACCAGAGGGTCATCCATTCCCAAATCGAGGTTCCTGGGAATTCGCTTCTCCCACTGAGGTCTTCAGAAGACCAGGAAGGTGGTGTCGACCACCCGCGGGGGGCTTACCCACAGCCCCTTTCCTCCTGTAGGGCATGGAGTTCTGCGTAAAGAGATCAGGAAGTTTGAAAACCAGTACCGTGGCCGGGAGCTGCCAGGCTTTGTGAATTACAGGACGTTTGAGACGATCATAAAGGAGCAGCTCAGGTCCCTGGAGGAGCCGGCCGTGGACATGCTGCACACGGTGACGGGTGAGCACCATGTCACTTTCTGGCCTTCACTTCTCAGGCAGGGAGGGTGATCGGAGCCGGGCTCGGGTTCACAGCTGTTCCCGGGGGTTTTCTCCCAGCAGCCCTCTCTGCCGCCCAGACCCCAGCCTGCTGTTGGGCTCCATTCTGACACTGCCACCCCACTGGTTAAGGACACACTCCCCCAGACTGTCCCCAAGAGTATGCATAGCCCATCAGGAGCACATCCCTGCCTGTCCCTCAGGCCCTGCCCCGTCCTCCGGTTGGGGCGTCACAGGTGATCCCGGGAACATGCCGCCTGGCCTCTGCTGTGCGTGCTGAGGGTGTTGAGGACACGGGGCTTGTGCCATGACGGGTGGCGTGGGTCTCAGCTCAGACGCTCAGAGGTTTTCTGGAGGCCTCCCCACCCGGGCCTGGTGATGACTGGAACCCCAGCCCCACTTCCCTCCCCGGAGGGTGGGGTGGGGTGGACAGGGCAGCTTCCACAGCTGGCTTGTCCTCCTGGTGACCAACCCTCATCCTGAATCTGTCTGTGCCCACAGAAATGTTTAGTGGGGCGAGGGATGCTCCTCTCAGGCAGGAGGTCCCCATGCCCCCAACAGGCATGTCAGGGCTGGAGGCCAGGCTGGGGTTCCCCTCTGCCACCCTGCCCCTTGCCCCACGGCCCTGAGCACAGCCCTTGCAACGCTCTGTGTGTTGGCTCCTCTGAGAAGCGGGGTTGGGGGAATGGCCATGCACCCGGTGAGGGCCTGGCACTGCCTCAAGGGTCGAGTGGGTGCGGTGGCATTGCTGCGGTCAGGGAACCAGGTCAGAGCCCTGAGGGCAGACCCGACTTGGTCCTCTCTCACCCCTTCCTGAAACCATCTCCCCGAGGTTTGGAGAAGGCCTGATGTCTCCCCTCCTCCCCTCCCCGCACACCCTGCCTCTTCATCAAGAGTGGTAATAGAGGTGGCCAGGGGCCAGCTGGTGGGGCAGCCTCCCCGGGCTCAGCAGGGTGAGTCCCAGGAACCTGGCCTGCTGGGTGGCGTCCCCACCAGCACCCTCGTCACTGCAGAGCTCTGGCCTCTGGTGACCCTGTGGTCCTTGCAGCAGGCCCCGCAGTTACCCAAGAGAAGTGCAGTCAGTCAGCATCTCGGGAGCTACTTGTGTTTCACAAAGCTGAGGTTTGGGGTCAGTTCAGACTATTCAAGGGTGACGATCTGGTGCTCTGGGATCAAGGACGATCCCGTGAATAGGAAGAACGGGAATGTGTGCTCCTAACACGAGAGCGATGGCGGGAATTTCTATGTAGTGAGAATCGGCTCTTGCATTTCGTTTCAAATGAATATCGTGCTCCTGCAGATTCTCTGGACAACCTTCAGGCTGATGTGACAGTTTTATCGTTAAGTATGACTAGAATCCTGGTCCCCACAAGCCACATTCTTTGAAACTGAGCTCACACGAGTGTTCTGTGGAGTGGCGGCCAGGGCTACTGAGCGAGGAGACCCCTCCGAGGACCTGAGGGCCCACTTCTGCAGGTGCGGGAGGGGGAGCAGGCCTGGCCCCTGGCCTGTCCTGTGTCTTGGGCTCTGTGCCGGCTGCGTGGGCCACCAGGGCCGCCACCACTGTCGAACCTCTTTTTCTCTTTGGTCAGATATGGTGCGAATCGCCTTCACAAATGCTTCAGAAAAGAACTTTGCTGAATTTTTTAACCTCCACAAAACTGCCAAGGTGAGAAGAAGCCGTGGTTTTCGAAGGCTGACCCCAGGCTGGCGGGGGACCCTACCTGATTCCTCTGTCCGTTCCCGGCCTCTCGTTGGCTCTTGGAGAAGCAGTTCCTCCACCAGGTCGGGTTGGAGCCAGAGGAGGGTTGGGGAGGGAGAGAGCAGGCAGAATCGCAGCCTGTGACTCTCAGGAGAGAGGCCGCCTTGGTCAGGTTGGAGGTCACAAGGTGGGCGTGCCCCCAGCTGGGGCCCTCAGTGAGAAGCTGAATACAGAAACAGCATCTGTGGAGAGTGAGCAGAGAGCGAGGAGTGAAGGAGACCCTCGTGCCCAGAGGACAGGCGTGGCCCAGAGCCCAGCAGGGCCACCTGGGGAGAGGGCTGCTCAGTGGGCTCAGGACCCCAGGGCTCTGACCTCAGCTGGGGTCAGGCCTGATGAGCAGGGGGTGGCCCAGGCTGCCCCAGGCCGTGCCGTGCTCACCTTGGTGACCCAGGCTGTGGGCATGCTGATGACCCACTGCCTACTGCACGGGTGACTTGGTGGAGGAGGTTGAGCTGTGTCTCTCTCACCGCAGTCCAAGATTGAGGACATCAGGCTGGAACAAGAGCAAGGAGCGGAGAGGTGCATCCGGCTTCACTTTCAGATGGAGCAGATCGTGTACTGCCAGGACCAGGTCTACCGGGGCGCGTTGCAGGGCGTCAGGGAGAAGGAGGCAGAGGAGGAGAAGAGGAAATCCCACGGCCAGAGCCAGTCTGTCTCTGCAGAGGAGTCGTCCATGGCTGAAATCTTCCAGCACCTCGATGCCTATCGCAAGGTGCGTGTGCAGGGTCTCCATCCTAGGGGTTCTGTGGTTTCCCTGTTGCCTGAGCCCCTCTCTGTCTATGGCACGGTGGCTGTGAGGTGACCATCAGCCAGCTCCACCTCTCAGGTCTGGGTGAGCGTCCCTGGGGGCAGCTCCACCTCATGTAGACAGAACTGGTTGTGGCTTAGAGCACTTGGTAATCTGGCTTCCACTGGCTGTGTGGCTCTGGCCAAGCCACTTACCCTCTCTGAGACTTGGATTCTTCTCTGTGCAGTGCTGTCTCATGGAGAATGTTCCGTGACAGGTGTGTGGGCGAGTCCCCCAGCACAGGGTTGGGATGGCTTGGCAGCTCACAGGGACCCATGTCCTGGAGACGCCTGCTTGGCCTGGCGCTGCCTTTGCTCCCCATGTGAAGTCACAGGTGCAGCTCAGGCAGAGCTTCTGGGGCCTGAGCATCTGCAGAGTGAGGCGCTGGCCCCTCCTGGTTTCCAGACCCAGCCCTCCCCACTCTGGGCTGCGGTGGGCAGAGTGTCTCTGTGTGCACCTTGCACAGCCCGCAGCTCTGCCTGGATGCCCTGTGCCTAGGGGGCCCAGGGGCACTGTGGCTCGTGGCCTGGTGCAGCGCATGGGTCCAGGTGGAGAGCACCCTCGGAAGGCAGGGCTGGCATCCAGGTCCCAGCCCCATTCCCTGCAGACTCAGGGCTGCAGACCCGGAGTGAGCCGATTGGGGGTGGCAGGAGTGCAGGGCCCATCCCGCAGCCCCTGGCACCTGTGTGCTCAGGCTGCCCCAGGGGGCACAGGGGATTTGGGGAGAGGGTGAGGTGTGACGGAGCAGAACGGCTGACCCTGCAAATGCGTGGCCACCACCCCGTGGGAGCCTGCAGCCTGCCCGAGGAGCAGCCCTTCTCCAGGGTCTTGTGGCTGCTCCCAGGTGACTCCGTGCTCTGCAGAGCTGCACTGCACCTGCGTGTTCTCCTCCTTCTGCACAAAGGCTCGCAGGCTGCCCACGGCCCTGCACCTGGCCCCTCGCACTGCTCCCTGGAGATGGGTCCACTCAGATGCCAAGAGCAACCTGGCTCCCCCAGTGACTGCCCAGTGTCCCACGTTAGGGTGGAGCACAGGAGTCCATCACCTCTTGACAGCACCATCTCTTTGCAGCCTCTGCTACCACAGGGATGTTGCAGAGGTGACCCTGTCCACAGCCCATGCCTGTGGAAGCCTGCAGTGCCCGAGCCAGGTTCTGCAGGCAGACAGGACCAGAGGGATATGTCTAAGAAGTCAAAAATTGGCCACTGACTGTGGCCAGTGACTGTGGAGCTGGAAACTGGGGCCAAGTGAGCCGAGCCCGCGGCTGGGGTGTCCTCTTGCCCTGAAGGCCTTTCCCTGACTGGACAAGGCCCACCCACAATGTAGAGTCATCTCCTTACTTAGGGCCAGCTGACCCTTGCATGCCCAGGTCCCAGCATGTCCCCCAAGGGCCCCTTTGCCCGCAGCCGTCCCCTCCTGCACAGCAGCTGGGGCTCCCACCCACTCGCCCCAGGCGCACCTTGCTCTGCTCCCTCTCAGCCTCCCCTGCAGCAGCCACTGGGTGCTCCTCGCCTGCCTGGCGTCTTCTTCGCTGGCATCTGACCACACGCTTCATCTCCTGGGCCATCCCAGAGGGTCCTGCCCTGCACCCTGCCTCCCAGGGAGGGAGACTGAGCCCCAGAGAGGTCGCAGGACTTGCCAAGCTCCAGCACATGCCGATTTCCTGAGGTTGGCCTGTGCAGAGGAGCCGTCAGGGATGTGGTTTTGTGCCGAGTGTGTTGCTGTCTGGTTTAGGAATGTCTGCCTCTTCCACGAGGACGAGCCGATGGTCAGGGAGGCTGGGAACACTCACTCCAGCTCGGTCTTGGACACCTGTGGGGTGGTTCTCTGCCCCGTGCAGGGCTCCCCCCGTCCCCAGCACAGAAGCCTCTGTCGGGACTGAGACCAGGCGAGGGCCTGCACCCCCAGTCTGGGTCCGTCCAGGGTTCCTGTGGGGAGGTCAGCGTGCCCTGCTGACCTGGCCTCGGCTCCTGTGACCTGTCCCTTCCTCCCAGGAGGCTCACAACCGCATCTCCAGCCTCGTGCCCTTGATCATCCAGTTCTTCGTCCTGAAGACGTTCGGCCAGCAGCTGCAGAAGGCCATGCTCCTGCTCCTGCAGGACAAGGACGCCTGTGGCTGGCTGCTGAAGGAGCGCAGCGACACCAGCGACAAGAGGAAGTTCCTGAAGGAGCGGCTCTCGCGCCTGACCCAGGCTCGGCACCGGCTGGCCAAGTTCCCTGGCTAAGGCTGTGTGCACCAGGTCCACAGCACAGGGAGGCGGCCCTGGCCTTTCCTGGTGGCTCTGTGACGACTGTCCCCCAGCAGAGAGGGAGCATGAGCCCGGCTGCCCAGGCAAGGGCTCTGCTGGCCCCTGGATGAGGGTTGGGGGCTCTGGGAGCCTGTGATTCCCAGTGGTCAGAGGAGAGCCCTGAGCTGGGCCAGAGGGCTCAGCGCCCTGCCAGTGTCCTTCCTGATTTGTAATGTCCTCTCAGGAGCCTTGTCTTGCTGTGGGTGGGAGGGCTCGTGGTGGGTGTCCACCTGTCCCTAATAAACCCTGCTGCCCGGCACTTCTCTGACACGTTTGTACCTGGGGAACCCTGAGTATGGCAGGAGGAGGGGCCTTGTGCCCGACCTGCCCTGACGCTGCCCTCCCCAGGGCCTGGAGGACAGAGGACCGCAGCGTCCTGCTGTTTCCTAGAGATGGCCGGGAAGGGGGCAAGCTTGGGAAGCCATGACCTCAGGTTGTCACTGGTACCTGCTGGGCGCCTGGCCTGCAGGTGAGGCTCTCTGGGTCCTGGTGGAGAGGACGCTCTGCCAGTTCTGCTGAGAGGTCCTGGCCGAGAGGGCGGCTGGTGGGGTTTGCAGGACGGAGAGGCCCTGTGTGGCCAGCAGGGAGACCATGGGCAGCAGGAGCCACACCCCACACCCGAGCCTCCATGCTGCTGCTTGACCTTCATCCCCTGGGGCCACCAGGCCGGAGGGCAGCCGTGCAGCAGTGCCCCGGGGACGGGGCAGCCGTGGCCTTGGCCCTCAGAGGAGCAGTGCAGCTCTGGCCTTCAGGAAGGCCTGAGCCCACACAGAAGGCAGGGAGCACCCCCGGCACGAGGGGCAAGGACCAAGCAGCAGGGGGACATTGTCTAGGACACTCAGGCCGACCAGTCCTGCTGGGGCCTGGGGTCCCTGTGCAGCCACAGCCGGTGATCCTCTAACTCTGCTGCCCGTTGACAGGGAGGGCCTCAGGCCACACTGGACGCTGCCTGTCAGGGGCAAGGTGGGTCTGGGTTATGCCCCTGCCCCTCCCAGGCACACCCCGACCCAGATCTCTTCTGACCATGAAGCTTCTTAATCAATCCTTGGACGGTGTCGGGTTCGCCTCCAAGACGGGATGCAGGAGCACTGTGGGCTCGGCATAGTCCGCAGCTGTGGCAGGTGTCTCCACGAGGTGGGGGCTGCCTGTGCCCCTGCAGCAGGACCCGGAGCCCGGGAGCGCCAGAGCTGACCGCCGGCTGCAGTTGGGGAAAGGACTGCGCCAGTTCATGAGGCTGGGTGGGCAGGGCCACTCCTTGTTTGGTTTTTTGATTTTTGTGGTGCTGGGGATTGAACCCAGGGCCTTGGGCATGCGAGACAAGCACGCTACCATCTGAGCTGTGTCCCCAGTCCCCGTGCCACTTCCTAATGGCCCCAAGTCTCTCCAAAGACACCACTTATCCTCTCCCTCCAGAGACACCCCCAGGCTCTCCCTCCAGGCACCCCAGGCCTCTCCCAGTCCTGCCTGGGAGCAGCCCTAAGGCTGATGCGTTCGCCGTGGCTGCCGCCCTCTGGTGGCTGCTAGAGTCATTGCCCATGGTGAGGTCCCATGGCCAGGTCCCTTGGCAGGCTCTGCCCAGTCTTGCAGGGACTTGCAGTTCTGTGGGACAGAAATGGAATCTGAGGTTTCCAGACCTGACATGGACTCTGCTGTGTGCACTTTTCCTGGAGACCCCTGGAGGGTCTGGGGGGAAGGTGGGTCTGGAGCACCTGGTCTCTAGAACCCGGTGGCCCCTGGAGGCTGGACCGTGCTGGGGAGGAGCTGGGGGCTGGCGTGAACCTGGCTCCCTGACCCTCTGGACTCGGCTGTCCTCTCCCATGCCAGGGCCTCCGCCCTCAGTGCAGTCCTCCTGTGGCTCAGAGCTGGACCTCTACCAGCGTGGGGAAGCCCAGGGCAGGCTCAGTCCCTTGAGGAAGGAATGGATCCCAGGGGCAGACCCTCCCCCAGGCGGCCATGAGCCCCAGAGGCCTGAGGTTGGTCCAGTTCCCCTTTATCCTCCCCCAGAAACAGCGCTCCTGGGAGTGCAGGGGTTTCAGATGGTCTGAGTCCCCGTCCCAGCCGGGGGGCTCCAGGTGGTCTGTGGCTCTTGGGGCTCAAACACCGACCGTGGGTTTGTTCCCCCTGAGCGGGTGGCTACGACAGGGATGTTCTCAGTGTGACTTTCCAGTAGTGAAAGTCCCAGCTCCTGCCTCAAACACTGGGCGCAGCTGGTGAGCTGGCTCCCGGCCATGCCATGCTGTCCAGCCCTGTGTGGGCTTGTGGGGCCGTGCAGGGCAGCTCCAGGTCAGCTCTGGTCACAGCCTTGGTTCTGGAGTCAGAGCCGGATCCACTGAGCCACGGCAGAACTAGAGCAAAGGGCTCCAAGCTTGCCAGGGACCTGAGCTTTGGGTGACTGTCCCCAGGGACTCTGCCAGAGGTGGACCCAGCCCTCATGCCCAGGCTGGGCTCAGGCTCGGCCAGCTGCAAGCTGCAGCACCGGCTCAGCCTGACCCCAGCTCCCTGATGGGCACGCTGGGTGGTTCAGGCCAGGCCACTTCCTGTGGGGGGAGCAGCGTTCCCTACAGGAAGTCACTCTTCTTGTCTCTCCCCAGCTTTTCCTTTCAAGTGAAGTCATTCTCGCCCCAGATCAGTCATTCTAGAGGAAGTCATTGTCCACGGACAAGACCATGGGCAAGCACCACACCTGCTCTGCTCTGAGGGACACTGCTTACCTTGATTCCAGAGCCCTCCCTGCTGAAGCGCCCGTTGCTGAGGCTTATATGTGACCTCCAGCTAGCCAGCAGCCCTTTGGGGACTGGTGGGGAGAATCTGCCAGTCCTGTGCATCCCAGTGTCCCAGTCCCAGGGAGGCTGTTTTAGGGACTTTTTCACTGCTGGGACTAAAGGATCTGACCAGAACAATTTCAAAGGAGGAAAAGTTTATTTGTAGGCTCATGGTTTGGGAGATCCCAGTCCAGAGAAGGTCAGCCCCATTCCTCGGGGCTTGAGGTGACGCAGAACATCGCGGCAGGAGAGTGTGGTGGAGGGAAGCAGCTCCAGGATGATCGGGAAGGGGACTCCACTGGCCAGATACAAATACACACCCAAAGCCGCACCCCAATTCCCACCTTCTCCAGCCAAACCGGCCACTTCAGTTAATCCCATCAAGGACTCATGCTGATTAGGCTAAGCCTCCGCCCATCATTTCTCCTCGGAACCTTCTTGCCTTGACTCACACGTGAGCGTTGGGGGGACACCTCACATCCAGACCACAACAGAGGCCCACAGGCGGCCTGTGCTCGGCTCCCTCCAGTTGCCGCTGTTGGGCTGCGTCCTCTCAGGGGCTGTTCATTGCCCTGTGTTTGTAAATCTGAGTTTGGCTGGCCGTGTCCCTGTTCTCCACAGCCAGGGTGCAGCGCCGCAGCGCCACTGTGGAGGCCAGCACAGGGTGGCGCAGCCTCTAACGGAGACACGCGCTAGAGCCCTGGTTCGGGCTGTTGGGGGCTGCTGGATGGGAATGCCGTCCGGGGACCCACCAAGATAGTCAGATGTGGCATCTGCACGGAAACACGTGGAGTGGGGGCTGTGTGTGTCACTTTTGAGCGTATCGTGCCCAGGATGCCCGGGAGCCCAGCTGTCCCCCCAGGAGCAGTGTCAGTGCTGCCGTCCCAGATCCCTGGAGCTTCCCCCAGAACCACTGTCCCCACTCAGAGCCTGTCATCCAAGACAACCCAGGGCTTGGTCGAGGCTTCGCTCTGTTTTCACTTTCTTCCATGTGGACAGGTTTGGGGAGGGAAGCCAGCCATGGTCGTTTCCTCCAACCCTCTTACACGCTGAGGATGCTCAAGGAAGAGAGGCTTTCTGCCCCAGGTGGGGAGAGGCACCCAGTCTCTCTCCTGCCTGCATCTCCAACTCCAGGGCCTTGGGATGGATACACCGGAGGAGGCCTTCCTGCCACCGTGAACCAACAGAGACTATGGAAAGGACCTGACTGTTTTGGTCAGGCTGGGCCCGAGGACCTGGGTACCCTGGGCACAAAGGTGGGAACGGGTGGCTCTCAGGGCCCGAATCTGGGAGAGGTGGGAACCTGGACAAGGCCCCTCCAGGAGTCATCAAGGGTCACATCCCACAGGACAGGCTGTGGGAATCCAGGGACCTGGCCTGGCCAGGTGCTCTGACCAGCATACCCTCCCCCAGGCCGGGCCCGAACTCGTTGTTGAACAAGGAGAGGCCACCCAGCCCTGCTGCCCGGCACAACTGCAAAGACTGGATGAATACTGGAAAAAAGCACGCACTTTATTTGCATAGTATCCTGTCATTGAATTTTACAGCTTAGAACAGACAGAGAGCAGGAGACGAGTTGTGGTGCACACCGAGAGGAGACGCACCGAGAAGGGAGTGTTTGGGAGCGTTTGGCCACTTCCAGGAGCTTGAGCATCCGGCCTGGGAGGAAGGTCCCCGGTGCTACTCCACGGGGGTGTGGGGGAGCACCCACCCTCCCCGGCAAGCCCAGTGGGAGCAGCACATCAGCCACTGGAGCCACGAGAGCTGGCCACGATCAAGGTGGTCACACTCTGCAATGTCACAGCGGGCCCTCCCTCCAGTGGAAACCCAGGGCCACAAGGGGCCACAGGGAGTGCCGCACACACCTGTCCCCTCTGTCACAAGCTTGGGGGCTTTTCTTTCACACTCCTCTGCAGGACCTTGAGTTAGGAGCCAGCTGTCAAGTGCGAGAGACTCAAAGGCCCGCTGTGTCTACGGGGCACAAGTAGAGCTCAGGGAGCCCAGTGCGGGCAGGCGTCAGAAGCCAGGTCCCAGAGCACCGAGGTAGTCTAGGAGAAACCAGACCTGGAACCAGGGCTTCCGGATCTGCACATCCCTGAGTCCCCAGAGGACCTCGGCCTCCATGGGACGAGCCGGCCCTGAGAGGGTTCCCGAGGGCTGGGCTCAGCCCACTGGCAGCCAAGGGGCCAGCACAGGCTCTGAGGGGGAAGGGAGGAGGCACAGGGAGAGGCCAGGGCCAGGCTGCAGTGGTTGGAGTGGGTCTGTGTTCAGCCCCGGCTCTGAGGGCTCTGCCTACACTCTCAGCCTCAAAGGTTTCTGCTGTCCCAATAAGTGGCCAGCATAGCTGTGCCCTAGGAGGGCTGGTCCCTTTGTTTCCAGCCAGCATCCACCCTGGGTGCTGAGAAGGCACTAAAATATGACCAGCCACCTAGAGACCAGGTGGCAAGGTGCCCATGTGCCTGCCCTCAGGTGGCCCTCCCTGGCCACCAAGACCCCTGCCCTCCCCCTCTTCCCTCTCAGGTCATCCAACCACTCAGAGGTCACCCCTCCACACTCATCCAAAGGGGGGCAGCAAGGCTCAGGAGGAAGACCCAGCAGGGCAGCGCCTGCATGCATGTCCCTGGAGGGCCTGCCACCCCTCTGGACAGAGAGTTGGGGGAGTGGACAGGGCGGGCCTGCAGCCTGCGGATGCCAACAGCAGCAGACGACAAGTCACTGTTTAATCAAAGTGAAAGGACCTGGGATCATCTGGAAAGGCACACACGCCAGGGAATTAAATCAGCCCCAGGGGTCCTTGGGTACGACGTTGAGGACAAGGGAGTCGTGGACACGGCCACACAGGTTAGCTGTTCGCCTGTTCAGAAGGAAAAAGAAACAGACGCTGCTTTCTTCAAACAGCAACAGGCAGGCTATTCCTCCTCCAGGTGCAGATGGCAGGGCTCAGGCGCAGGAAGCAGGGGCCAGGCTGCAGGCGGACGGGCGGTAGGGACCCCAGCACCTCTGAGAACAGGCTCAGCCTGGGAGCCACACTCGGCTGAGGACACCAACACCTCAGGGGTGTCACCGTGGAGTCCTTGCTTCCTACCCGCCACACGTCCTGACACCCGGTCCTCTGCCGCTGCAGCCACACACTCCCGCTCCTCTGCTCCCTCACCCCTGTGCCCAGCCCCCACTGTCCCTCCTTGTTGCCCCCAATCACAGCCACACCTGTCTGCGTGCAGCCACCTGCCCCTCTCCAGGTGAGGCCCAGCCCCAAGGTAACGTGAAGGCCCTGCACCCAGATGTCATTGAGGGGACAGAGGTAGAGCACTGCCCCTGGTCCTGGCCCTCCTTCAGCCCCTGGGACCTTGGGGACACGAGGAGAGGAAGAGCATGTCTCTCACCAGTGCCAGCCTGGAAGGCGTCAGGACCTGAGACTATGGGCGGCCTGCTGCCCCTGAGCTGGGGACACTCAGAGCTCTGCCAGCAGAGGGGCTCAGGGTGGCAGGGCAGGATGGCAGGGCAGGGTGGCAGGGCAGGGTGGCAGGGCAGGGTGGCAGGGCAGGATGGCAGGAGCCTGGGGTCACCCTCTCCATGCTCCTTACCCTGCTGCAGGGTCTGGGGACCCAAGGCCCCCAGACACTCCTGCACCCCTTGAGTGTGGGGGCTGCTCAGGGCCCTTGGGAGGTCCCCATGCGGGGGGCGCCCCATCCGACTCTTCCCTCTGCTCCCTGCCCCTCACCACAGGGTTCAGTTGATGTGGGCGGTGGTGACTGGCCAGCTGAGCCGGCTCCAGTGCAGAGGGCAGAGCCCCGAGGAGGGTCCTGCTGGCTTCTGCCACCAGCACCACTGGGCACCAGGGCCTGGGGACACTGGATTGGGGGAAGGTGATCTTGATCTAGCTTCACTGCAGCCGTGGGAAGCAGGGTGGCCTGGTGCATTGGTGGCCAACCAGCTTCTCGCAGCAGAAGCTGGCCTCCTCTCAAGGAGACGGAAACCCAGTGGAAAGGACAGGAAGTTACCCTCATCTGTCGGTAGATCCAGTCTGTGAACACCGTCATGTTTCCGTACACTCCGGGCCTGTTAGGCTTGGCACACCCAGATCCCCAGCTCGTGTCCCCAATCAACCACCAGACTTCATTCTTCAAAGTGACCAGCGGCCCTCCACTGTCCCCCTGGGGGACACAGCAAGTTACCGAGAGTAGAAAGGCTAGTTGCAACCCTCAGCCCATCTCAGAGCACCTAGAGGGCGCAGGGTCAGGGGTTAGGAGTGGGGGTGCCGTCCGCCCTCCACCCCAGGAGGCAGGCTGCGGCATTAATGGACACAGGCGCCCAGCTCAGCGTGGCCAAGAGGCCGGCTGTCTGTGGTTTAAGTCAGCACACTCCCTCCTGCTGCCCGGCACTTCCCCAGGGAAGGGCTCTTTCCCAGGAAGCCAAGCACAGGAGGCTCTCATGCTGTTGGTGACCACCAGTCCCCACAGCTGCCCCAGAGCTATATCACCAGGAGGCTTCACAGAGCCCCGCAGAGCATGGACCCTCACAAGGGATCGGCAGGAACTGGCGAGGCTCAGAGTTGAAGAGAAACTGGCAATTACCTGGCAGGAGTCGATGTTGCCCTGCAGGTACCCGGCACAGATCATGGCCGGAGTGATGAGGTTATTGTAGACATATTTGCTGTTGCAGCGGGAGTGCTCAATGAGGTGCACCATCGCAGCGTTCAGCACGTCCGAGGTCTTCCCTAAGAACAGAGGCATGGACCAGCGGCTCTCAAGGGCGAGTGGATGTCCTTCCCTGAGGGCATGCCTGCTGTCCCCTCCCTCTGCCCATCCTGATCCCAAGCATGGCGTGCTAAGTAGGGTCAGTGTGTTTTTCCCCATTAAGATGGGGCAACGGAGGCACAAAGCCAGGTGAACTGCCTCAGATCATCAACCACTGAAGAGCAGAACTGAGACTCAAACCAACTGCCCACACCTTGCCCCGCTGGCCTGCATGCCCTGAGCCTTACCTTTCTCATAGGTGGCCCCCCACCCAGAAATCCAGCACGGCTGTTGTGCCTCCAGCATCATGCCAGGATTGGGCAGGCACACGGGCTTCACCCTGTCTGTGCCAAGAGGAGGAAACCATGAGCCCTGGGAGTCCAGCAATGGCCTCAGGCAAGAGACTGTGCCTGGCCTGGCCCTGTGCATAGGCAGCCCCCACCACCCTGCCCCGAGAACCCTGGATGCCTATGTGCCTTGACACCCCCACTGTGTGCCCTGGCAGGCCCCTCTTTCTAAGAGGCGAGAAGTTCCCCTCTGAATCCTGTGACATCGTTGCTCCTAAAAACACACGTTCAGCACAGTGGAGCCTCTGGCTCCTGGCTCCTGGTGGGCTCCCCTGAGAGCCCTTTCCCACCTTGAAGGAAAGTTCTTCATGGGGAGGGGGAGGCTCTGCTTCATCTGCACCCACTTGGGGCTAGAACATTCCAGACCTTCGCATAGACTAGTGTGGGGGCCAAACAGGAAGCTGAGGGGAGGCGCTGGTGTAACCCATGATTCTAAAGGACATCACTCCCTGAGTGTACGCGGGGAATAGAGCTCTCTTTAGAAACTGCAAGCCTCATGCTCCCAGCTGGAGGCGATTCCATCCCCGCAGACGACTGGCAATGTCTGGAGACAACTTTGATTGTCTCGACTAGTGGATGCTACTGACCTCTAGTGGGCAGAGGACAGGGACGCTGCTAAACGTCCTGCAAGGGCCAAGCAGCTGCACATCAATGAGGAGCAAATCTGGCCATCCCTGCTTCCCTTCCCCACACCAGGGCACTCCTGGCCTCTGCCAAGCCCTCCTCTAGCAGTGCCAATCTGTTCAGTGCCAATCTGTCTTCCCTGACCACGCGTCTCGCTAACAACCAGCATCTCTCTCCTTACAACCTGGCCCAGCACCACCTCACCCTGGCCACCTGCACCACTGAACGTCAGCATCGCTCCAGCCACACGTACCATTGAACGTCAGCGGTGTCTGCAACTTCATAAGCGCAACATCGTTGTTCTTGGTCTTGGAGTCATAATTGGGGTGAGAGATCACTTTCTCGACCCGGTGTCCACTTCCATAGAGCATGGAGGACTGTCTCAGAAGGCCTGCGAACGCCGTCCAGTACCGCGGGCTGTTGAGAGGCCTGGGAGACAGAGGCACAGCACGCAATGTCTCACCCCGCGCCAGGCGGTCTTTGAAAACTACGAGCTGGAGCTGCTGCCCAGGCTGAGACGACTCCCCAGAATGCAGAGCAGGACTGGGCAGTGGGGGGCTCCACCTATCACCCCCCCACCCGTGCCCCTCTTTCTGCCTCCAGCTGAGGACTCTGGCTGCTGTGGCTGCTGCACTGGCCCACAAATGGGCCCTGAATCTGCCCTAAAGTTGCAAACCCTGTTTCTGGCAGGACTGGGTCCTATTAACCTTCAAATGTCAGATCATTTCCTGGTAGACAGCAGGTACTCAAATACAAGTATGCTAATAAACACTTGGACTCTAATAATAATCGAGACATTCCCTTTATCCAAGGATTTTATTTGGGATCTGAGGGCCCCCAACTGCTAGAGAGCTCTCAGGATCCAGGGGCCTGAAGGGAGAGACAGAAGGGGACACTCCTGGGCGAGACATGGACACTCCCTGCACCTTTACAGCAGCCCCCGTAGAGCAGGGCACACCTGTGTGATAGGTGCAGACCATGTAGGTCAGAAACACTGAGTGACCCGTCCTAGACACACAGCCAGAGGACGGCCAGGCCAGGAGTGAGGCTTCCTGCAACACAGGCAGGTGCCAAAGTAGACACTAAGAAAAGGAAGCGGGCGGGGGCAGTACCTTCCACAACCCCCACGCATCCACCCCTCCCTGCCCGTCTGCATGGGCACGAGGTCCCCGAGTGCATCTGAGGGCTTCTCCTGGCACAAGCATCCGGGAGAGGGGAGGCCCGACAGCAGAGGCCCGGAAGGGCAGGGCAGGGCAGGGCAGGAGGGAGGCTGCAGGGATCGGGTCACAGCCATGAGCACAAGCCACCCTAGCTGTGTCGCAGGGCCAGGGCCAGGGCCAGGGCCAGGGGCACTCTGCACACACCTGCTGAGAGTGGACGTGGCCTACCCACACTCAGCCATGCTTCTGGCTGAGAGGTGTCACAGTCTGCCCAGGGCTCATGGTTTCCTCCTCTTGGCACAGACAGGGTGAAGCCCGTGAGCCCCACTCGCCTGTGGAAACGAAGGCCTTGGAGCTTCACAGCCCTGAATAAGGCCACAGAGTCTCACTCCAAACCCAGCGTCCTTGCCACCCCCACCACCCGACAACAAGGGACGTGGACATACTCCTCCACACAGTGGGCAGCGGTCACAATCCACTCAGGGGTGATGATGGAGCCTCCGCAGACGTGGATGTCTTGGACGTGCAGGCTGACCTGCCAGGGCCAGTCACCCAGGTTGGCGTTGGTTCCACCCACGATCCTGCTCTGGCGCCGCAGAAAGGGGCTACCACACTCTGGGGGACAAGCAAACGTCAGTGGGAAGCCAGCCCAGCAGGAGACCCCTGGCACCTGGCCCCCAGCCCAATCCTGAGGGCACAGGGCTCCCACCCAGGGGTTCACCAGGCAGGGCAGTCGGCAGGACTGCCCCCTCGCATTCCCTGCATTAGGGGTCCAACAAGAGGTGTCATAGTCGACCCTTGGTAGAAGGGAGAGCTCCTGACTCTGCAGATCTCCCCAAGTATGAGAGTGAGGGGTGACTGAGGGGAGTGAGGAGAGTGAGGGGTGACTGAGGGGAGTGAGGAGTTGGGTGAAGAGGAGAGTGAGGTGGTGAGTGAGGAGGGAGTGAGGAGGTGAGTGAGAAGGTAAGTAAGAGGGGAGTGAGGAGAGTGAGGGGGAGAGTGAGGAGGGAGTGAGGAGGGAGTGAGGGGGAGAGTGAGGGGGAGAGTGAGGAGGGAGTGAGGGGGAGAGTGAGGGGGAGAGTGAGGACTGGGTGAGGCCATGGCTGAGGAGGTGAGCGAGGAATAGTGAGGGGCAGGGAAGGCTGTGTGGCCTGAGTGTGGTGTGCCTCACTGTGGGTAGCCAGGCCTGGGAGTCCTCCAGGTGAGGAGGTGGTTGTACCTGAGGCCAGTGTCCTCTGCTGGCAGGAGAGCTGCCTCTCAGATGCCTGTGTGCCCCTCTGGCAGCCCTGGAGGCACTGGGGGACCGTCTAATGGACCAGAGCCAAGGGATCAGGAGAAAGGGATGGAGGGCGGGCATGGGAAGCCGTGGGAAGTCCCTTCCCAGGTGGGCAGGTGTGGGGTCCACTGGCCAAGTGCTTCCCGACGTGGCCTGTTGGCGCCTGAGGAGTGTGACCTGGCTCCTAGGAGCACCCATCAGGGCTCCTTCATGTGCCTCCTCATTGGGGTCTCCTTTCCCATGGGAGGGACATGGGTGTGGGGTGGGCGGCAGGCCTCTACTGGCCGTGTGGACACCCCTACCTAGAGGGCACTGAGCGCAGTCTTGCCGGGAGCCACTGATTCTGTTGGCTTCAGCTCGTCCAAGGAGCGGCTGAGCCTCAGGACCAGCACCCAGCGTCAGGGAGCAGGCCAGGCAGGCCCATGCTTCCAGGGCTTGGGAACCATGCTAATCCGAACAGAGATGTGCCGCCCAGCTGAAGCCGCGTCCGAGGGGAAAGGAAGGGAGCTTGGCATCTGGGCTCTCTCCTTCCAAGGCCCAGTGGCTACCGAGCACCAGATGGCCAGGTGGTGGCACTGTCATGAACCTGCCAGGGGTGTTGGGCTCAAACCCCAGGTCTACACAGAGGCTCTCTGACGATGCCCCTTCGCTCCCTGGCGAGGGAGCCCCAGGAAGCCTTTGGCTCAGGGGGGCACAAAGAACAGGCCATCAGGTTCCTGACCACGGTGGCATGCTCTTGGACCACTGCTAAAGACAGCTCAAGTACACCCAGATTGTCAATGGAACCACGGGGCTCTGGACACATCCCAGCCACTCCCTCGCCCTACACTTGCTGTGTCCCCTAAAGACACAGCGGAACACTTCTGTGAAGATGCAGGATGTTTCCTGCTTAGAAATACAAGATAAGCTGAGAAGTACTTACCCACGCAGCGTAAAGAAACCACTGTGTTTGAGGAGCAGCTATCACTGAAAGAGAAGAGGGGAATTCTGTCACCTGATAAAGGAGGAGATGCCTGGCTCGCAAATACTCAGAAATGAGATTTCCTCCCCCTGTTGTCTCTCCTGTCTCCCCAGAACAAAAGTGTCCACCCCTGGAGGCTTCAGAAAGACAACTAGATCTATAAAAGGGACAATTTAAAAAAGGGTGCCACTGAGTCAAAGTACCAGGTCAAATCTCAGCTGTTCAATACTGAGCAAGTTCCTTAAACCTCCTGTTCCTAAATTCCTTACTGAAAAAATAACAATCATGCAGATTGAGCATCCCTGATTTGAAAACTGAAATCAGAAATGCTCCAAATTCGAACCTTTTCAAACAACTACTTGGGAGCACTGTGGAAAATTCCTCGGCATCTGACCCCATGTGATGGGTCACCGTCCAATGCAGGCCTATCAAAACTGTCACCTCAAATCACCCTCAGCCTATGTGCACAAGACACAGACAACTCCATGGTTTTGTGACGAGACTTTGACCCAGTCCTCAAGTGGATCACTGCAGACATGCAAAGATTCCAACTGGAAAATCTGAAATGTGAATCATTTGTGGTGCCAAGCTTCTCAGACAAAGGTACTCAACGTGCAGGGCCAATCCAGCTGGCCGGGAGGGGAGGCCCGCGGAAGTGATGGTGTCCCTTTTGTCCTTGGAACCCAGGCCACCTGCTAGTGACAGGAGGCTACTCACTGGGAAACGTGCCTTCAGATGGTGACACTGTGTGTGCCGAAGGCAATATGACCAATGCTCGGCCTGGTAGAAGGAAAGAGCCACTTGTCCAGAGTCAACGTCCTTGGTTATGAACGACAAAGAAAGAAGGGGTGCCTTCCATCCCTGTCCAATAGAGAACAGTCCCCATACACTGAGGAGGGGGCCTCAGGCCGGGACACCAGAGCTGCGCCAGCACTGACCACTGGGTGTGGGTTCCATTGGACAAAATCTGTTTTGCAGTGACCAGACCACTCTGACGGACACAGAGCAGGACACTCACCCACGCCATGACGTGTCTAGACGCAGCAGGGACCTTGCCCAAGGCACACACATGAGCCAGCCTCGGGAGGCTGGCAGCCACAGTGTCACCGACACAGCCTGAGCCTCATGCGTTCCAGCTCCCTTGGAGAACTGCACCAAAGGCAGCACGTCCCCGAATCCCACATTGCCTGGCACTGCCCCAGCCTAGAGCCACCCAGGTGCCCGCCAGGTGCCCTGGCCACAACAGCTGTGTTCCAGGGCCTCCCCAGCTGTGAGGCACCAGAGAGGCTGCACAGAGGCAGACTCCTGCTGGAGGGAGATGCTGCCTGAGGACCCTAATGTCCACGGGTGCCACCACAGCCAGCAGCACCTGGGAACACCGCAGTTATTCAGGAGACCCTGGCAAGGAGCTACCCTGGAGACTCAAGCATCATGGGCGGCTCTGAGGGACCCCACCTGAGCCTGCCGTGCCGACAGGCGACACTCTAGACAATGACCTTCTCTTCTTTCCTCCAAGCCTGGCAGCCACCTTGCGAGTTCCCAGGGCTCTTGCCAAGGGACGGCAGCTTCTCCCCTCCCCTGCTCTGCCCGCCCCTGGGTGCCTGGCTTTTCTTGGCTGCCTGACTTCCATGTGAGGGAGGGACACAAAGACCTGCCGGCAGCTGTGTTTGGCCCCGCTGTGTGGACGGTCCACCTGGCCTGCAGGCGCAGCCCTGCCCTGGTCCCAGGACAGTGAGGCTGTGGCAGAGGTCAGCGCCCCACCCCACCTTGGACAGAGCCACCAGCAACACACACCAGTGCCCACCTCCACACAAGGAGAAGTGGGTCACCTCAGAGCTGGAGCCTAGGTGACAGTAAACCCCTAGGGACAAGTGACAGGACCTGGGGGTGAGAAACCTCATGTGCAAAGCACACTGCACCCTCCAGGATGACAAGTGTTCTGACAAGAGCAGGGGCCTGCAGGGGACTGGCAGAGGGGTGGCCAGTCCCTCTCTGCCCTCCTGGCCAGTGCAGCCACTGTCAGTGACTGCCCTGGAGCTCCCTGCCACCCATGGCACCCACCGTGACCTGCACAGGGTCACAGCTTAGCCTTGGGGTGCGGGAAATATTTGCCAAATGGAACTAGCCACCTGTGCCAGGCCCCTGCTGTGACGGACCTGACCCTGAGATGTTATTCTTGTGGATTCCTACCTATGGACTAAATGTGATCTGTCCCCAGACTCATCTGGAGTCTTACGTTAGTGGCATTATGAGGGCAGGAACTTAATCCAATTATGGTGTTTAAAGATGGGGCCCTTGGAAAGCTTAGATTAGATGAAGTCATTGCTTTAAACCTGGTGGCTGTATAAGGAAGTGGAAGGAGACCCACAAGACAGGTGCTCCCCTCATGAGGTGATGTGGTCCAAGGTGCCCTTGCCAGTGCCTGTGCCACACTGTTTGGACCTTCTACTTCTAGAGCCATGAGCCAAAATAAATCTCCAGTCTTTATAAAGTAGTCTGCCTCAAGTGTCTTGTTATAGTAACAAAAAGGTAACAGATGCATATTCCCTAGCATATGTACCTACACCTCTGGTACCTGAAGAATGAAAAAAAGTCAACTACCAATAACAGGGCAGACAGCAGAGGTCACAAACAAAATGGCAAATAAGTGTCAATCTCTTCCCAAGAACAAATCTGGAGCTGCTGAGAGCAGCCTGTCCTGCTTAGCTTCCAAACTCCTCCCAGTGCGGAACTCATCCACATCCAGAACAGCAGCTTAAAGAAATCAACTTGGGACAGTGATGTCCAGGGGTCCCCTGTCCTCATCACCACCCTCGACAAGGGAAAAACACCTGTGGTAGAGCTTTTTATAGAGATCGACGGTGCCAGCACTCGTGTTCAGCTTCATGAAGCTCACGGCACCGCTGTCGTCCACGATCCCCCGCGTGGAATAAAAGCTGTTCCTAAAAAACAAAAGGCTATTTAAACAGCGGTCACTTCAGAAGCCTTTAGAAGTCCTCGTCCCAGGCAGCACTTCTTCCAAGCCGTCCGCCGGCAGAGGTGGCACTTTCCTGCCAGATGGGACCTCGCTCTGAAAACTGGCAGAGGACATACCCTAGGACTGCGGAGGGCCACACAGGCTCCCCGGGAAGAGAAGGTGGCCACAGAGCACAGAGCCTTCCCCGCCCCGAGGGCCGCCCTGCCTCCCCAGGGATACAGCTATGTGGTCCATCTCCTCCAAGCCCACGTTGAGATGTGTCCCTGGGGTAAGTGTCCAGGGGAGGTGGGACCTCGAAGGGGCATGTGAGTCAAAATCCTCCCTTGCAAAGGGACTGATGCCTACTGGGGGAGGGGGTTATTCCTCCTGAGGGTGGCTGTTGGGGACCAATCCCAGCCTCTGTGTCACCCTCTCTCTCACAGGAGCACACTTGCCCATCCGCTTTCCCACCCAGAGGTCAACTGGCCCAAGCCCTCTCCAGGTGCCGGCACCATGGAGCACCATGGTCACACTTCCGAGCCAAAATAACCCTCTGCTCTGTACAATTACCCGGGCTCAGCTATTCTGTTACAGCAGCTGAGAACACTAAGACACCTGGCCATGTTGCTGAGCCCCTGGCCGGGAGTCCCAGCCTGGGACACTCCCTCCTGACTAAAGCCCTCAGTGGCTCCCCCCAGGCAGTGAGAGCTGCCTAGGATCAGCCAGGCCACCGCCAGTCCAGCCCTCCTGGCCGCTGCTGCAGCCGGCTCCCACCCAGAGAGGAGAGCCAAGCAGACTCTGCGGAGGCTGAGCGGCTCCTCCAGAAAAGAGCCACCCAAGGCCCTCAGCCTGCACCCCTGCCCGGGCACTACGGCCCCGGGGATCATTCCTGAGTCGCAGGGTCTACAGCGGCCAGGGAGCTGAGGCGGTGGCCATGGGCCGGGCTCACTAGACACAGGGGAGGGCGAGCTCTGGAGGCCCAGGTCCACCTCCCCATACATGGACCAGCTTCGGGAGGTGACCATGGTCTCCAGCACCTTCTCAGGAGGCGGAGACAGTCTGTCCTAAGTCTCTGCCGTTGGTCACTATCTCCATGTGGGGCCGCCCCCGGAGGCACCAGACTCACTTGTAGCCCATGTCCTTGCAGGCCGCCCTGGCGAAGTTCTCATTCCAATCATCCTGGCACACGGGGTGCCAGGCCTTCCGCTCTGGCGAGTAGACCTGGAGGATGAAGTTGGGTCCGTAGAGGCGAACTGCGTGAGAAGAGAGCTCTCCTGGGTCCCGGGCAACGGCACCGACCAAGGTGATCCCCTGCCACCCGAGTCCCGCCACCTGCCCCGGGCAGCTCTCCTCGGGCACTTACGAAGGGGGCCACAATTCTACGCAAGAGAACTGGACGGGGTGTTCAGACACAGACTCACGTAAGTGCTCACTGCCGAACCGTCCACGACAGCCCAAAGGGGACAGCCCAGTGTCCACCAAGGGAGGAAACAGGGCGGGCCCAAAGTGTGCGGCGGACTGTCATCTGCTGCAGATGGGAAGGAAGCTGTGACCCTGCCGCCGCGTGGGCGACCCTGAAGGCAGTGCCCTGCATAAGAGGCCAGTCCCAACGGCCCAGAGATCGCCTGAGACCGCTAGGAGCAATCACGCGGAGAAGGAGTCTAGGAAAGCCAGCCCCTCAGAGTGGGAGGAAGGAGGGCAGGGGGCGGCAGGAGCCCAGGAACCACGTTCTCCATCGATGGTGGATCCTCTGTGGTGGACCACGGCGCACACAGCTGCAGATGTGTAAACACCCGTGCACTGTCCACCTCACGAAGATGATTGTGGACTACAGCTCAATAAAACTGGGCTTAAAAATAAAGAAATAAGCTGGGCGCAGTGGCCCACGCCTGTAATCCCAGTGGCTTGGGAGGCTGAGGCAGGAGGATTACAAGTTCAAAGTCAGCCTCAGCAAAAAGTGAGGCGTTAAGCAACTCAGTGAGACCCTGTCTCTAAATAAAATACAAAATAGTTTTGGGGATATGGCTCAGTGGTCCAGTGCCCCTGGGTTCAATCCCTGATGGCCCCAAAATAAATAAATAAATAAGACAGAGGGTGAAAATTAAGTGTTCTTTAAGGAACTAGCTGACCTCTTGGTGTCCAGGCCCTGGGCTCTGCAGAGCACCCAGTGTGGCAACAAGGACCTGGCATCTAGGGCACTTTAAATGCCTCCAGATTAATGGACGTTTTGTCAAAATGACCTTGGCCTTGCAGTGGAAGCCCTCCCCTGTCTGGCCCATCCCCCCTGGAGTGGCCACACCTGGAGCCCTGGGAGCCCTTGGTGGGGTGGAATCTCGTGAGAAAACAAGGACTGCTGGGTGGGTCGTGGGTCACCAGGAACAACCCTGAGGACAGTGCT
Source organism: Marmota marmota marmota (assembly GCF_001458135.2). Taxonomy (NCBI): domain Eukaryota; kingdom Metazoa; phylum Chordata; class Mammalia; order Rodentia; family Sciuridae; genus Marmota; species Marmota marmota. The sequence continues at coordinate 60,348,019 of NW_025999968.1, forward strand.
GCATGAGACCCAGCAAGTCACCGCTCCAAGTACGCAGTAAAGACGTGCCCAGTGTGGTGTCCACTCCGACGTGACACTGTTCCCCACAAACAGAAAGTGGCCATTGAGCCTCGAAGGAGACTTGGACGCAGCGCTCAGTGCAGGGAGCCCATCTGAAAAAGCCTCAAGCTCCTGGGCCCAGGACAATCCCGAAGGGCAGAGCCAGAGACCAATGGGGCCAGAGCTTCCAGGGCTCGACCCCAGGGCAGCCTATTCCGGAGGACGCCACCGTGACCAGCACGCCGCACTGTGCTTCCGTGGAAACCCACATGCTGTGGGGCGAGTCCTGGACTCAGTCAACACCTGTTTCCCCCTGGGCCTTCTGTGAGCCCAACGCTGCCCGGAGAATGAAGTCACGGGTTCCTTAGAAGGAACTGGACCTAACGTAGCTCCACAGGTAAAGGTGGAGCTGGCCCTGCAGAGCGTGAGGGAGACGTGAGGGTCCCGCCTCCTGGGGGTCCCAGGCTGCTCCCTCCCCCAGCCGCTGCGTCCACATGCGGACCAGCAGGAGCCACAGCAGGAGAGGGGGAGCCGGACAAGCCTCCAGTTTGTCTGTTGCTCTTCCTTTTAGGAACTAGGGATTTTTCCAGCTTTACCAAGGTCTAAAGGACAAACACTGAGTGTGTTCCGGGGTGCACCGTGAGGACTGGATTCCCGTGTCTGCCGTGAGAGGGTCACCAGCAGCGCTCAGACCCCCACGCCCCTCGCCCCACGGCCGTCTCCTTTTCTCTTTCGTGCTGAGAACACTGAGACCTGCCCTCTGAGCCCGTCCCAAGGGCACCATATTTGCTGCTAGCTACAGTTGCCACTCTTCAGTTTCTCTTCCGACATTCCCAGGAAGACTGGCGGGACAGCAAGGGCGAGAGCTGACCACTGCTGACACACTTACACGCGCACCTTGCACAGAAAGCTCCGTGCGTGGGGTTGGGACGTCCTTCCAGGTCAGAGCTGACCCGTGGTGAGAACCGCCTGCTCTAGGAGCAGGACGGTGCAGCCGTCTCCTCCCAATGAGAAGTCCACGTGGAACTGGGAGAATGGCAGGGAGGAGCCACACACGGCAGCACGCGGAGCCCCGGCCGGCGTCCCATGTCCTGCGTGTGCTGGCAGGCCTGGGGCACTGCTGCTGTGGCTGGAGCCAGAGAGCCCACCTTCCACCAAGAGCCTTCCTTCCCTCTCCTAAAGGGGGAGGAGGCAGCCCTTCTGGGGAAATGAGGCAGCGCTGCACCCACTGCAGAGCCCAGGAGACATGGCGTCAGAAGAGACCACGCCTCGGTCTCCCTGCCCACTCATTCAACCCAGAACAGGAACCCGGGGAGCGGCAGCAGCACACCTCGGTGCCACGGCACCTGGAGAGGCCCGCAGAGACGAGCACCGTGGGCTGGAGCTCTGACCCTCACACTCAGGCAGCCACCAACTGCCCTTGAACCCACCTCCACGAATCAACAGGAGATAGAGAGAGAGTCTCAGCTTAAAACCACAGTGAGATGTCACCTTGCTGCCGTGAGAACAGCTGTCACCAAAGAGGAAGAAGAGGAAGATGATGGGGCCAACAGCCAGGCGAGGAAAGAAGCCCTCGCTCCCGCCCGCGTGAGCGCCAACAGGAAGGGCCGCGGGGAAGCTGCTGGGCACCTCGAAAGAGCATCAGCAGAACTACTCTGTGAACCAGGGCCCAGGTCCAGGGGAGAGACGGCCACACCTTCGTCCAGCACTGCCCCGTGCACCACACCCACAGGTGCAACCTACCCACGTCCACCAGGAGATGGACGGGTAAAGAACTTGGCAGGCCCCAAGGAGCCTTGAGGGGAAGGGCAGCCGGCTGTGCGAGACGCCAGTACAAGAAGCCACACGCTGTCCTCACTTGTGCATGGGTGAGGAAGTCGCGCTCAGGGGAGCAGAATGCACCGTGACAGTCGCCACAGTCTGGGGCGGGGGGGGGGGGAGACGATGGCCAAAGGAGACATGGCCTCTATTAGACAGGAGAAGCCCCTTCGAGAGCTCTAGAGGGCAACCTGGGCAACTCAGGTTGGCAGAAGGTCGTGTGTTTGAAAATCACTGAGAGCAGATCTTAAGAGATCTCCCCGCAAAAAAGGTGAGTACCCCACAAGGTGATGCCTGTTGGGTAGCCTGGGCAGCCATTCTACAGGTGTCCCTACGCCACAGCAGCCCACTGTACACCGTGAATGTGGCACGGCTTTAACTTGTCAATCGACAGACCAACAATGGAAAATAAAGCAAACCCAAGTGCTCATGCTGTGACAAAAGAAAAGACTTTAAAGGCAGCTTGTCTTAAAGCCACACAGTGACCCCCAACTTCATATTTTAAGCAGCTTCTGGGCTTTTCACTGCGGCCCTGTGGCATTCATTTGCGAGCACATGGGTTTGAAGGCAGTCTCGCGGGCCCTGCCATGGACCTCCCACCCTGCTGTGTGACGCTGGACCACGAGTACAGCCCTTCTGAGGCCAGGCTCATCCTCAAGACGGGGACAGAGCTGGCTGGTCACCCCTTGCCCAGGCAGAGCTGCTGCTTCCCAGGGCCAGAGCCGCTCACCACATTGGTTCTCGTCCTCGCCGTTGGGGCAGTGCGCGATGCCATCACACCAGAAGGAGGGGCTGACGCAGGTCCCTGAGGAGCCACACTCCATCTCGGACACGGAGCACTTGTTCTCCACTAGCAGAGGAAACAGAGGCGGGAAGGAGACTGTCAGCCGAGGACCAAGGGGACCTCATGGAGCGCCATCATCCCCCCTTGAGCCCATGAATAAAAAAAAATAACTCCCCCAATTTTTAGTAAGTAGGGAATGTGTCCTTGTCACCAGCATGCACAAAAGGAATTAGGGCTGGGTATGGCATGTCCACAAGGCCGATGGGAAGGACCCTCCCAGGGGACTTCAGGGACCCACAAAGCCCCCCATGTCTCCACTGCTCCAGGGTAAAGGCAGAGACAGACACCCTGCTGCCCAGGGTACGGCGCGGGGCTGCTCTAGAGCAGCCACTGTTACCCAGTGAATATAGTGACCAGGGTTGGCCCCAAGGCGGGGGCCAGCTGTGCTCACAGAGCTGGTGCCACCTTGCTCTGGCAAGTTCTAACTGTTCCTCCTGTGGTGTGTCCAAACTACAGAAATGGCCCGGGATCGCCATGACCCACAGGCTAAGAGGAAGCCCACAGCAAGGTGGGACCCATGAGATGGGCTGCTCCCAGGAACAAACGATGAGAAGGAAGGTCCAGGCCACAGTCTCGGAGGGGCCTTGAGGCCTCCCCAGCCCAGGCAGCAGGGTCACCCTGTGCCCAGGACTGCAGGAGCCATGGCTGAGAGGTGGCAGCCGGCCCAGGGGGTTCTCTGAACTTACAGAACTTCCAGACCAGGACAGCAGCTATAACAGTGACCACAAGGAAGGTCCCGAGGACAAGAGTGACACACAGTACTTTCTTGGCCCCTGCAGAAAAGAGAAAGCAAGACACCTGGTGAGCACTGACCCTCCCGCCTCCCCCAGCACGTCCCAGTCCTGACGTTCCTCCACCAGCACCAGGGCCACGTGGAGCCTGCCAGGCCCTCCTCCCTCCGGCTGGAGTGGCTCAAGGTGACAGTACATTTGACACACAGACCTGCCCACCGACTGGCTGGGCCTCATCCGCCTTAAATGCACTCCAAACACCTTCATCAGCCTACGGCTGGCCGAAACCACGTGACCCAAAGCCCATTTCTAATGGAACATTGAATATCCCGTGCAATTTATTGAACCCTGGGCAGGGAACAGCAGACGGCTTCACAGGTTTACCTTCCCACTGTCATAAGATCAGAAACCAAAGTTGGACCGAGCTCAGTCAGGGCCGCCTGACCACCCGAGGAGGGAGCCCTGTTTCTTCTCTCTTGTTTCTATGCTGCTCAGGAGCCCCACACGTGCCGGCAAGCTTTCTGCCACTAAGAAATAGTGGGTTTTATACACTTAAAAAATGTGAGTTGACGTTGTAAGAACAATGTGTCTCGGGGGCCTGGCTTTTTGGAGAGCAGAACCTCTGGTGAATGAATCCCACCCCAGCCTCAAAAGCTCTGCTCCCTAGAAAGGGTCTTCAACTAGGCCAATGATGAATGGGAAAAACAGACAGGAAAAGCACCTCATTTCAGTAATGAGGAGCCTGAGCCATGTGACAGTGTCCCCCACTGTCATGGTCGCAGGAGAGGCACCCAGGGCAGAGGAACAGGTCTTCCCCAAGGCTGTTTGGAGAGCTGATCGTGTGCACCACCTCTCCCATTAGACAGCTTCCCGCTGCCTGTGGCTTCTTATGTTTTAGTTCATTAAATTTAAATGGAATTAAATAAAAGTATGTAACTCCAAGCACTCAGTAGTCACACGTGGCCAGTGGCTACCATACTGGACAGGGCAGGCATAGAACATCCCCATCACTCCTGAAAGTGCCCATCACACAGCACCAGCTTACACCCTTTGGTCCAAGGGCAGAATAAAGGCCCACTGCAGCTAAGAATAAAGTAATTTGAAGAAGGTCAGCAGTTTACTCTGGACAAAACAAAAAGAGAGCATTTTTTGTCAGAGGTGTGAACCAAAGTTTGCTTCAGAGTTTGGAACAGCCAGGCTCAGTGGCGCATGCCTGTAATCCCAGGGACTCCAGAAGCTGAGGCAGGAGGATCATGAGTTTAAGGCCAACCTCAGCAATTTAGCGAGGCCCTAAGCAATTCAGTGGGAACCTATCTCTAAATAAAATATAAAAGGGGCTGGAAATGTGGTTCAGTGGTTAAGCACTTCTGGCACCAAAAAAAAAAAAAAAAAATCCTAACATAGTGACAAATACCATGAAAGCACCCTGCCTCAGACATCTGTCCCTTATGCTGAGCTAAGGAGGGTGCCCAGCCTGTCACCTCCAGCAGTTCCCATGTGGCATGCAACCTCAGACTCTGGAGCTCCCAGAAGCTTTCTTTGAAAGAAAGGTAGAGAGGTGGGAGAGATTTGATGAGAAGGTATCTATTATTTATTCATTCATTCATTCATTTTGGTGCCAGGGATTGAATCCAAGGGCACTTAACCACTGAGCCACACCCCCAGCCCTCTTTTATTTTTTATTTTGAGACAGGGTCTTATTAAGTTGCTTAGAGACTCACCAAGTTGCTGAGGCTGGCTTCAAACCTTCCATCCTCCCGCCTCATCCTCCCGAGCTGCTAGGATTATAGGCATGTGCCACCGCGCCCAGCAAGAAGGCATTTAAGCAGACCCTGCCGGGCTGGTCAGGCGGTGTCCCCTGCTGCCCTCACCTGTATGCTCCTGGGCTTCCAAAAGTCAGTCAGAGCAAGAAATTAAGGTTCTGGAGTTGGAGAGCCAGAGAGGCCCATCTGCTGGGGTCAAAGCCACTCCTCCCTTCTCCTCACCACATCCTGCGGATTCTCCAAAGGCTCTCAGGCAGTAACAGACTTAATAACTCCCTGAGGATCTCGTCCCCAGTCACCAGAATTTCTGATTGACATCTGGGAAGTTGCACTCCTCACAGGTACGGCCCAAGCCGCTGGCCTGAGAACTGTGCCCAAACAAAGATCTAATCAAAATCTGGCTAAAGGTGGCCATGCCTCAAGGTGGCAGGGTAGAGCCCAAAGGAAGTTCACAGGAGAAATTCCAAATGGCCTCTTGGACCCATGACCAAGGACACTTCTCTCCTTGGATGACTCCCCTGAATGCCATTGTATCTAAGATAAAATAACTTGCTGAGGCTGGGGGTGTCGCTCAGTGGTAGTGGTTGCCCAGCAGGCACGAAAACAAGGCCCTGGCTTTCATCCCTGGTCTGGTGAGTTAGGGTCATCACACCAGGCATCTTTCACCTCCCAGTGAGGGTGGCAATGTGCCAGGTCTCCCTGGGGACCCGGGCACAGTCGGAAGCCTCAGCTTTACCTCTGGATGGGGATTTGCCCCAGTGCGAGGTCAGCTAGACTCGCCTCGGTCCTGGTTTGCAAAGGCTGCTGCGGAAGGGTTCGCTGGACCTACCATTCACCTGCATTAATCATTATCGAGCGGCCTGTGGCTGGCCCTGCCCTGCAGCTTCCAGAGTCAACTATTTGCATCACAGGATGGTTGACCTTTGATTTTCCAAACAGTCTTTCAGATGTATACGTGCTGCTGTGCCAATGGAAACTTGTATGGCTGCTGCTAGAACAATACATTAAGTGTGTGTGTGTGTGTGGTGCTGGGGATTGAACCCAGGGCCTTGTGCATGTGAGGCAAGTACTCTACCAGCTGAGCTCTCTATCCTCAGCCCCAAAAAACAAAAACAAGGTTCTATGTTCTCCAGATGGGGTACTTCTGGGTTACTACTTAAATCACTTGGAAAATAGTCTCAAAGCTGAAGATGACTCTTACAAAATGTATATCATGTCTTGTGATATATGTAATCACATGATCTTTAAAATAAAACCAAGGTGAGTTCAATAAATAATAAGTAAAAATTTTAAACGAAGAAAATTACTGGGTTGGGGATACAGCTCAATTGGTAGAGGGCTCGCCTTGCCCGCACAAGGCCCTGGGTTCAGTCCCCAGCACCACAAAAGAAAAAAAGAAAGAAAATTACTAAATTATTTTTGAGTTTATGGGGCACAGTTTCTATAAATACATACACGTAAAGAGGTAACCTGCTCCTGTCCCTTTCTGTCACCCCCTGGATTCTCCCTTGGAAAGTGAGAGTATTTGGCGAGGGGGGCCAGGGGCCCTCTGCCCTCCTGGCCAACCACTGTTGGTGTGAGACCACCTTTGGAGGTGCTGACCTCACCCGCAGCCCGATGGCTTGTGTGTGTCTGTGTGTGTTACTGGGGGTCGCACCAGGGACAGGGCCTCCGTAAGTGGCCCAGGCTGGGCTTGAACTCATGATCCTCCTGCCTCAGCCCCCAAGTAGCTGGGGTCACAACATGGGCCACGGCACCTGGTGCCCCCCGACCCTTGACAGTCAGCAGGTTCGACCGAGGTGCCCAGTCCTCTTCACCCTGGCTTCCTTCCAACCTCCATGACGGGCACCCAAGCCTGGGCACTGTCCACCTCGGCACACCATGGCCCGGTGGCCCTTTCTCTTGGGGACCCTCCTACCCCACTGCAGGTGTTTAGCAGCAGCACGGGCACCAACCCTCGATGCCAGTAGTGTCCCCTCCCTACTTTAACGACCCAAACTCTGCAACACTGTCGACTGCCTCTGAGGGCCAAAGTCACCCCTGTTTGAGAACCACTGGTCTCGACATACCCAACCCCCTCCAGAAGACCTCGGGCAGCGACAGACATTGCTGTGGGCAGAGGGGCACAGGGTAGGCGTGGTAGGGGAGGGATGCCAGGCTGAACAGGGCAGAGCTGGAGGGAGGGAAAGACACAGGGTGAGGGGTGACTGAGGCCAGCGAGGGGCAGAGTGACAGCTCTGGACCGGAGCTGGAAGGCCTGGGAGGGCAGGCAGGGCTCCCTGAACTGAAGGGGGTGGTGTTGCCCCCGATCCTGTGCGGGTGGCATGGAAGTCCATCCATTATCTCCCTTTCACTCTGCGTGCTGTATAGACAGGGATGCCTACGCCAAGACCAGAAACAGGCTCCACCCAAAAGCTTCCCCCTAGAGCTTCCTCTGCACTGTCCAGCTGGGCAGGCTCCAGCCCGAGGTCCAGGAGGGAAAGGTGAGGAGAGACTCCAGACACTGAAATGACAGGGGCAGAGAAGACGCCCCGCCGCCCACCCCCCTCTGCCCTCCGCCCCCGGGCTTTGGGACTTCAGGCCAGGAGAGGAGGTGGGGTGTGGTGGACCTCCTGCTCACCCCCCACCCACCCCCAGGTCGCTTTCCCTGAACACCAAGCCACAGGGCGTCTTGACCTTGACCTGCTGTGCTAGCAGCCAGTCCCACCCTGGGGAGCCACCATTTTCTCAGACACATCAATAAACCTGAGGCCAGAATCGAGGAGAAGCTGGTTGGGAAAGACCCCGAGGCAGAGCCCAGGGGGGTGGCTGTCGCTCAGGTGGAAGCGAGACCTGGAGTGGGCAGCACTGAGCGGCAGGACAGGGAAAGGCAGGTGGCCGGTGGAGGAGGTGTGACAGCCTGCTAAGAAGGCAGAAAAATGCAAAAAGGGTCCTACTTGTGGTACACACTGTCCCCGGAGGGGGCTTGGGCTGCCGGTAGATGCCAGGTGTCGAAGTGTGCGTGGGGACCCTGGAGGTGTACTGGGGCACCGGGGATGGGTAGTACTGAGCTGGATACGCAGCAGCGTAGACATTGGGAGCCACGGCCGACTGCGATGGGTAGAGGGCTTCTGGTTGGTATCCGTGGTTTTCATAGTAAGGCCCGATGCCCGGGGACGGCCCCTGAACAAGTGAAAAGAAAAATAACATAAAGCTGTCACTGACCCTAAAGGGCTGAGTACACAGCCTCAGGCCCCAGTCCCAGGGGCCCTGCAAGGCCACGCAGACATGCCTGGGTGTCTATAATTACACCAGTTTACTTAGAAAAACCAGATGCCAATTCCAAACTAACCATTCTCAGCTGTCAATGTTGTTTTGTTTACTATTTATTTTGCAATAAAGAAAAAGTGGCTGACATCTACAGAAAAAAATGTACAGAAGTGTGGGATTACAACCCATGGGACCAACATCCTCAACCTGTGGTTCCTCGGGGCCTCTCCTTGAGCGCGGAGCTGCAACATTAGGAACCAGTGATAATCATCTTCGGCTTAATCATCTTGGGTTTGAGAGCTCGCCTGCTGCCAGGCCTCAGTACCCATCACCTCTTTGAAACCTGGGCACCAAGCCCAGGGGGTGCACAAGCACCACTCTGCACACCCCTGGCAGAACAGGGTTGGAGTGGACAGAGCTGCCCAGAGGCAGCCTCTGCTGGTGACTCTGGGGCTCCTCTCCTGCCCTCCCCTCCTGCAGAGCTGCCCCATTCCTACCACCTCCCCAGGCAGGCTAGAGCTGCACCGCACCCTCCAGCCGCCCCCCACCCTCCAGTCGCCCTGCAGCAGAAGCTCTGGTGCCGGTGTGCACATGCACAAATGCCAAGGAACGGCCCAGACACACCACGAGTTTCTGGCTCCTGCCTTCAGCTGGTGTCTATCTTCTCAGAAAAAACTTCTCTTCCCCCTGGGCCCACTTCAAAGCCACCTCCTCAAGACCCACCTCACACAGGGCACATGGGACTCCCTCTAGTGCTGATGGCTGGGTCTCTCCTTGGATGCCACCTTTGTCCTCTTGTCTGTGTCCCAAGGTCCCCAGGTAACCCTCCCCAACTCCTGCCCCTTGTCACTTTGGGCTACAGAATAGCAGAGGGGTTGTCCTCCAAGGACAGGTGTCCTCAGCAGAGGCCACTGAAGGCTTAGAATTTTAAATGGGGCCTTCAGGGAACGTGATTGTAAGCACAGGAGCAGATGCCACTCCCAGTTAACCTGTGCTTAGTAACCCACTAAAGCCACCTACAAAGGTCCAAAGATTGATACTCCACCCGGAGCAGTGACAGAGATGGAGAGTCTGGGCCATCCCTAACCTAAATGGGGGCACCAGAGGCATGGAAATCATCCAAGAGCAGCTGGCCTCAGTCCCAACCATTGAACATGCCACTCCACCCAGGGGGGTGCGTGTCACCAAGCACCTAGTCCAGGAGGATTCCAGTGTAGTGGGTCTGACACTACAAAGGGGTCCAATAAAAAAGTGAATACCAGTGACCAGGAGCCTATAAAGGGGGATAGACCAATAAAGGTATATTTCCCTAGAGGATTCAGAATTTTTTTTTTTTTTTTTTTGGTACCAGGGATGGAACCCAGGGGCACTTAACCACTGAGCCACATCTCCAGCCCTTTTTTATATTTTATTTAGAGACAGGGTCTCACTGATTTGCTTAGATCTCACTAAATTGCTGAAGCTTGCTTTGAACTTGTGATCCTCCTGCATCAGCCTCACAAGCTACTGGGATTACAGGAGTGCACTACCGCACCTGGCTCAGAAAAATATTTCCACTAACCATAATGTCTTTGCTAAATGCACTTATTTCAGGCATAATAGGAACCTGTGAGATCTGCTGGGAACAGAGACCAGGGAAGAGTTTCCCAGGGGCAGGAAGGACAGTCCACCCAGCACCTCATTCCTACATAAGTGTCTCTGGGGCACCAGGAAGCTCTCTTCCCAGGACTCACCTGCTGGCCCACCCTGCTGCACCTGTCTACACACCTGGCGCCCCCCCCCCCCACCAACTGTGAAGGCAGGAAGTGGGGAGGTCAAAGCCAGGGTGTGCACCTGGGCTCCTACCCAGCAGCAATGGCTTTCCAGACCCCTCTGGGCAACTCTGGGCTCTGCCCCAACTCAGCCTTTCTAGACAAGGCCTTGAAAGCCCTGCACACAGCCACAGGAGGCCCACAGGCAGCCCTTAAAAGCGCTGACCCACACCTGCTCTTGGGAATAACAGGAGGAGTGAGGACCAGGAAAGGGCCAGAGAGGTAATGATTAACCACTTACTGAGTTTAAAGCCATCCTGATTTTATCAACAGCATTGGGTAAGGGTAGGCATCTGGATCGTTCAAGACGACCTGGAAGAAAAAATTACAAGACTGTAATGCCTCCATACAGGTTAGTTTTCAGAAGATAAATCTAGAAAAAACTGGAAGACTCTGGCAAAAGGAACCTCCTGCCAGAACAAACTGAAGTTCTGCCCATTGACCGTGATCCCTGACCTTCACGGCCTCTTCCGCACCTCTCCAAACACAGCAAGTGGATGCACAGGCTCAGGGAACCAGGGTTCTCCTCTGGGATGCGGACATGCCCTTGGGGCCAGAGGGTGCAGGGCAGGCAAGCAGCTTAACACTGCAGCCCAGAAAGCGTGACCTTGAAGAGGGAGGGACAGACTGAAGGACCCAGACTCCAGGGAAGGCCTCTCAGGCCTCCAAGCCCTACTGAACTCACATGGCTCCCAGCAGGGGACCATGACCTTCCCCTCATGTCACACCTACCAAAAGAAGAACCCGTGGAATAAAAACAGGTAGGAATCACCACAAGGAAACTTCTAGAGCCATCAAGACCAGCAGAGGTTAAGGCAGACCAAGGAGGAGAAGACCCCGGCAGCTCCTGGCAGAGTCACTTTCCGGGGGCGCTGGTGACTGAACCTGGCTGAAATCTCAGTGCCTCCTCCCCACACCGTTAGGTCGTGGGTTCAGTGCAGACTTGTGGGCACTTCCCCGTGTCAGGCATGGCACCAAGGGACGGGGGTGCGATCAGCTCCACCCTCCTGCAGGACACCCATGGGTGCCTGCCTGGGGCCAGCTGCCATGGAGCAGGTGGTCCCGCCTAGTGCCACAGGCAGGCCACATCTGATGTCTCTAAGTAAGTGACAGAGGCCCTCCCAAGTTTTAATAAGTAGATCCGTCTAACAGCTTCCACTAACACATCCACTCCGGTTACTGCCCCAGATCAAAAAAGAAAGAAACTGGAAGCTAACTAATTTGACCAAATTCAAGATTAGTGTAGGTGAGAGAAAGCTGTGGTCATTTCACGTGTGGCCATGAGATGCCGTCGGCATAAAATTCTCCATTCTCCTTCAGTCTCCACTGACACAGATTCTTTGCCTAAACCAACTTTACCAGGCTCCCCAACTCCAGTGCACTTCCCGGTAAAATGTGGTTTTAGCCGAGAACCCTGCTAAGTCAGGCTATCAGGAACCCCCACCTTGGATACCATCACTCTGGACACCAGAGCAGTTTCTTATCCTCCACACCCCAAAGGGTGTCTGGTCAGCCGGGCCTGCCTCCAGCAAGAAGCCTGTCGGGTCAGTTCAGCCAGAACCCCGCTCACCTGAAGTCCTCTTAGTGACTTTCCTGCTAGGATCCTGCCTGCTTCTGGGCTGTAAATTCCCACTTCCCCTTGTGCTGGGAAAGAACCCAATGTCCCCCCACTGCAAGGCCCCTGCCCTTCTCCTGCTCTACTGACAGTGAGCCCTCCTCGTCCTGATTTGACGAAGGTCACTAAATCACTTTCTCTTAACACCCTGTTCAGTAAGGGCTTTTCTCTACTCTTCAGCTGGGCAAGACATGGCCAGAGAATATTCTATGAAGCGATCTTTGGGATCATCCTTCCGAAAGACAGTGCTCTGAATGAGGGTAAGGAGCCTGGAGCAGGTCTGGGCTTTGCTGGCCACATCAGAGGCTGAATGTTTTCACCTATAAGAGCCTGGCACTGGGTAGGTACGCAAACGTGCAGGTGGCTCGTGCAGGTAGCCCATGACCTCTGGGACTAGACTCTCTGCATCCAAACCTAGCTCAGCCCCTCTCTAGCTATGAACTGGAGCAAGCTAGTTCATGGTCCTATACCTTGGTTCTCTCCCCTGCAAGTTAGGTGAGAGCAGTACCTATGGCACAGTAGTTGGGTCCCTGAGAATTTCACACTAATCAGTTTGCGTGCTACATCAGTCTTTGTTAAAAATAACCACAGAGCCGGTGTAGTTGCACACGCCTGTAATCCCAGCAGCTTGGGAAGCTGAGGCAGGAGGATCACAGGTTCAAAGTCAACCTCAACAACTCAACAAGGACTTTAGTAACTTAGCAAGACCCTGTCTCAACATAAAATATAAAAAGGGACTGGGGATGTGGCCCAGTGGTAAAGCTCCCCTGGGTTCAATCTCCAGTGCAAAAAAAAAAAAAACAAAAAACTGCTGTTTTGTGGCATTTAGAATTTGCTTTTGATAAGTATCCCAAGCTAGTGGGTGTCACAAAGTCCACCCAGTTTCAATTCACTGGAGCCAAATGCAGTGGACATCACTGCCTTCCCATCTCCTAGGCAAATCACCATCTGATCATCAAACAAGAAAAAAGAAAGACGGAGACTTCTGATGGATGAAAATATGAGAGTCACTTCGAACAGGTCACAGCAAAAATGCACCAGCTCACTTATTTACTCTACATGAAGGGCCAGATCTTGTCAAGAGCAGCAAAATGTTTTTCACGATTAAATAGATAAAGTCAAGCCCTTCTTGGGTATGAGCAGAGAAAACCAGGGAAGGTGCAGGCTGCGGGATCGCCGTTCACCACACACGGAAGGCTTTTCAACAGGTGGGCTGTCGTTTCAACACGCCTTCCCGGGTCCCCGAGGTGGAGGACCCTGAGGCTCCGGGCACCAAGACCAATCCTGCAGCCCTGCCCAGGAAGCAGAATGAACTCGGCCCTTGCTAAGGTTCCTTTCAAAACAGTCCTGCCTAAGCAAGCCCGCGCCCGGCTCTGGTTTCCCTGCTCCCTGGCCGCCCCGCCCGCCCGCTGGGCTGTCTCGCCAGTTCTGGGATTGGTTGAAGTTTCAGGAAATGAGAATCGGATCGCGCTGGCGGCTTTCCCAGTTTAGGAGTCCTGTGAAAGGAAGGTGAGTCAATGCCCCAAATCCACACTCGCCGTTCATCAGCGATCCCTAACAGTGGGCGAAGGAAGCCGGGAAGGGGAGGAACACTAGGAGCCAAGTGGTCTCACAGAAGCCACAGGACACAGAACAAGGGAGAATCCTACCGCACCCAGGGATCCCGCCACCCAGGACACTGGAGCCAGCAGCGTGAAGTGTGCCCGGCTCGGCTGGGCTACGGTGGACTTTGGAATAGAAGACCAGGGCGCTACCTGCCACCCCCTGCCGAGGAGAAGGAAGGGGAGCCCTGTTCCCACTCCAGAGAAGTGGATCTGAAAGGGAGCCAGCTTCCCAGCTTCCCGAGAGACCCAGGGGGCCGCATCCATCCGCTCACCCTCAGAACGGGCTCCATTTCCACAGCCGCACGAGATTACAAATCGCATGAACTTGTTTCTGAAAGGAGCAGGATACAACCCAGGTGACAAGAGACAACCTGTTTAGCAGTCTTTCCTGTCATTTAAAAGACAAGGACCATTGTTCTCTATTCTGGAAAGCCAGCTCTCATGAGCACTTTGGGAAATTCTCCTTTAAGTGCAAGAGAGCAAATGAGGACAAAGGTCCCGACCCCCTCCTCGCTGGCAGCCAATCCACTGCCTCCCAACCAAGCAGCTGCCCTCCTGCTGCTCCGACCCACTGCGTGTCCCTTCAGGGAGCCGAGGCACCTGCAGCACCTCTGCCCCACCTCGCACCTGGACAGTGCTGCAGGATCCGACCTGCACCCCATGGCAGACCAAAGCTGTTTCTAAAGGAGAACAGGTTCATCTTATAGTTTCCATCCTCTGCAGAGTTAGGAGCACGTTTGCTGGAGATTTATTTTGAAAACCACCCAAAGCCAATGCAGTCAGGTCCATGGGTGCTGACTTGGACCCAGGGTCAGGGGTGGTCCCTACAGATAAGATCACTACCCTCACTCACGCCACCCCGCACCTGTGCCAGCACAAGTCCCCACAGTGTGCTGGGTACTGCCCAAGTTGCTGGAGGTGTGAGGGGTGCCACATCAACGGACACTCCACAGCCAATGAACAAATATGGAAGAGAATCCCTTATATCAAAACCGAGGCACTAAAACACACCCAAGATGCTCTCTGCTCTGGGTTGGAGAGCTAGCTGGAGGCTGGGCAACAGCGGTGGGTTTCAGTAATAGTCAGCATGAACCAGCGTGAGCACATCAGACGGAGCGCGTACAGCAGCTGACAAGGAATTCTACGGGTGGAGGGCAAGTGAGGTGTTGGGAAGAGGCTGCCTGCACCATCAAGTTTCCTTCTACGACTGCCCCATTGTCCTAAGGAGGCTACAGGCTTTTTAGAGTGGATATCAGGTCTGGTCCTCTTTTTAAAAAAGCTAGTTTTATACCATACAAAGAACATGTTCGAATATCTTTGAGATCCAAAGGCTAAATGAACATGGTGACATTGAGCAGAGTGAGACGGGAGCCAGCACTGGACATCACCAGTCTCCAAGCCAGGGATCTCAGGGGGTCCACAGGGTCTGTGTGCGAAAGAGCTGTATGTGGGGCTAACAGGACAGGTGGGTCTCCAGGCCACTCCAAGAGGAGGTGTCCAGGCCACCAGCCCAGGTAAAGAACATGCCCAAGTCCACCTGCATGACGGGGATGATAACTGAATAGGTATGGTAAGGATTAAGTGGCAAAGCAATCCCTGGATCAACGTGGGAGGAGCCACGGTGACAACATGAGGGTCATCCTCCATAACCAAGGATCTGCTAAAGCAGAAGGGACTTAATGTAGTCTCTGTCCCTCCAAGGCCCTACCAGGATCAATGGTCAGGATAGTCCCAATAGCAGCGTTGACTCCATTTGGGGAAACCAAGTTTCCAACAGTTGTAAAGCTCAAAGACTGTGGCTACCTGGGAAAGAACAGAATTCCACAAACCTAGAAACATGGACCCAAGACTAGCAGGTCATGTCTCTAGCATATTCTAGAACAGGACTGGGCTTCCGCTGCAAGGCCAGATGCGATGACCTTCTCAAGTTGCTCCTGGGCAGGCGTGGTGGTACATGCTGGGCCTGTAATCCCGCTACTTGGGAGGCTAAGGCAAGAGGATCTTGAGGATGAGGCCAGCCTAGACAACATGGTGAGACCCCATCTCAAAAAACAAGTAAACAAATAATAAGCTAGAGTTGCTCCAACCTGTTATAAATGTATTACCACCAATAGACTTGAACTTGTCACCACGCAGCTCCGTGGACAGAATTCTGCAGAACAATCTCCAAAACACCTCCTGTGTCCAATGACAGATCTGGGGCTGACCCCAAGGCTGCATCACTGTGAGCTCAGATCTGCACCCTTCCTTCCAGGGTGGCCTCTTGGGAAGCAATGGCCTTAGAGGAAGTTTGACACAGGGCCTCACAGGCAAACAAGCAATAATAAAGCCCGGCTCCTCTCATCCGCCAGACGAGTGGTCACTTGTAAACACGCCACACAGTCTGCTCCGCCACAGGGGCCTCTCTCCTCAGTCCCACCTCCACTGCCCTCACCTGAACGTCCAAGGCCACAAGCACCGAGCGCCCTTGGAGCACTTCATCCCCCTTCCTACACCTCTGACCCCCGCCCCTCCTGACCACCCCCTGGTGCCTGAGGGCTCAACTGTGGACACAGTGCCCAGGGTTCCCATCCCTTCCCCAGGCTCGCCTCAGTTAAGAGCAGAGGGCACACCTTTGGGTCACCTGCCCTCTTCAAAGTCCACACTGTGCACTTTGTGCCTATACCCTGCCCAGAAAACCATCACTCCTCCTCCCAGGAGGCCTCTTCTGACCACTGAGAAGTCTTGCACATGTCACGGTCCTGCTCCTGCCAGTGCCCACAGGCCACTGGGAAAGCCAAGCCCCCCAGGTTCGGCTCTGCTTCCTCTCGGCCCTCCAGCTCCACGCCGGGTCATCCCACAGGGCTTCCGGTGTGAACAGACCACACGTCTCCCCAGGAACCCAAGGGCTGCTTGTGAACAGTGCCCGCTGGCACAAGGGACTTCACAAGCCAGCCTCCTTCAACCCCAGGCCCACGACACCTGGGAGCTGTGAGTCAGGACTTCCCCAGGTCAACCTTGAAGCCTGGCCCAAACCAGACGTCAGCTCTCAGACCCTCCTGCACCCCAATCCTCAAAGACCACCAGACTCACCCTGGGGCCAGCCCAGTGTTGGAGGGTCCCTGGTAGGTACTGGGAAGTCAGGAGGGGCCAGGAAAGCAGGCCACGAACCTCCAAGGACACATGGACCGGGGGAGGGCAGAAGATGGGACAGCCCCCACCAGGGCTCGGTGGCTGCCTGCAGGCAGCTCTCCAGGCCTGGGTCCTCCTCCACCCTCCCCAGCAACAGGGCCAGTTTCCAACGCTCAGTCAGGGGACCTGACCAGCCACTCAGCTGACCAGCCACCTTTCCTTTCCTCCTCAATGCCCAAGGCTGAGGCCTCCTCAGTCCTTCCTGGACCATGGGATTTCTGAAGGGCTTGAATAAAAATAAAGATCACTGGGTGCCACTCCCAGGGTCTGGGGCGCAGCAGTCATGACAGAGGAATGACACCATAGAATTATTATTTTTTATATTTATATATAGTTATCAATTCTTCTTTTAATAACTATTTTTCTCAGGTGGTGCTGAGGGTCAAACCCTGTGCCTCACACATGCTAGGCAAGTGCCCTACAGCAGAGCCACAGCCCCAGCCCTGACGCCACAGTATTAAAAAGCTCCCCAGGACTCCTGCCGCGGCTCAGAGGGAACAGAGCGAGCCAGAGCCTGGTTCCCACTTCCTGGCAGCCCCCAGCCCCAAGCTGGGCCCAGAGTAGGATGGCACTCTTACATGATGGTGGCGGCTCTGGCAAAACGCACCGCGGGTGCCCAGGCTTCACCATCGAGAGTCCTTCACCATTGGCAGGACGTGTGCACTGTGCTGTCACTCGTGACCCCATCGCCCAGGAGTCAGTCTGCACACCACCCCCCTGAGAAGTCCCAGCCCCCCTGCCCACAGGGCACGGCTGCCCAGTGGTGCAGAGCCCGGGCGGGACTGCAGGCAGGCGGCTGTGAGGTCAGGGAGACGCACACCTGACCCCAGAGCAGCCCCCTTTTGTATCTGGATTCCTTGGTCCTCGTTCTCAGTTTCCTTCTCTCCTTTCCTCCACCTCTGTGACATTAAAACCTAGGTACTAAAGACGGTGGAGTGAATAGGACGTCACTTCCCTATGTTCACATAAGACTACACGACCAGCGTAGCTCACACCATGTACAACCACAAGAATGGGGAGTTACACTCCCTCTGTGTATACTCTGCCGAAATACACTCTACTGTCATGCATAACCAAAAAGAATAAATAAAAAATTAAAAAAAAAAACACCTCAGCACTAAGAGAGGAAGAGAGAATCAACACCCTGTGCCAAAGCCCCTTCTAAGACCGGTGTCTCCAACTCAGAACCTGTTAATAATGAGAGCCAGATAGCCCCTACTCTGCCCCACTTCTGCCCCTTCTGGGTCACAGGATCTGGGCAACTTACCTAACCTCTCTGCCTCGGTTTCCCTATAATTGAGTTAAATATGTCATAAAGAGCTGGCGATGGATGATGCCTGACTGGAACAAAGAGTGTCACACCGACATCTACACCTATCGTTATAACTCTTTTGATCTGGGCAACTGTGTACAGGGCCCAGCACCCAACAGTGCCAGGCAGCCCAGGGTGAGTGAACTCCGGGGATCTGTGTTTGGTGCCAGCATTAGCACAATCTTGTTAAAAGGCTGACTTGCTGCATGAGTTAAAGGAAAGTTGCTCAGGACCAAATGCTGGAGCTGGGAACAGAGGTCCAGCAAGCTCTTATTTAAGTACAGAGCCTGCAGTGTGGACCCACAGGTGTAGGGACAGAGTGCCAGCCCGTGAGGCCTTCCCCTCCACTGGGGTGCTGAATTTTCTTCCCCAGAGGTGCCCTTGAGTTTCATTCTGTTCATCAAGGCTACTGGGAGGAAGAGGCAGGGTGAGGCAGGGTGAGCCTCCTGAAGAGGCACAGTGAGGGCTGAGAGTCCTGAGCAGCCTCAGTGACCTCCTGGGGACTCCCTCTCCCAGGGCCCACCTGAGCCTCTTTGGCCTCACTGCACTAAGCAGTTAGTGTCCCTGTGTCCCTGTAAACTCTGCCGGCCCCTCCTAGCCCCACCCTTCCGGCAAGGGAAGCCATGCATTCTCACTTCCTGGAGGCCCCTGCCCACCTGCTGGGATGGGTCAACAACCCCCACCTCACTTTAGGTTTTCAAACACCTAGTAGCTCCTCTGGAAGCCTGAGTAACTTTCCATTCTCTGTGTAGCTCTTGGGCAGATGGGGAGCTCAGGGCTACAGCAGGGGGTGGGGAGATGTGCTCCTGGATTTAACCCCAGAACTAAGGCACAGCTTGCATGGTGGGCTGAAGCAACCTCCAAGCCCAGCTCTGGATGACTCTTGCCTACCAGGCCCACCTGGGGCTGCCATGCTAGCCTTCCCTGCTAAAGGGGACACCAGGATTCCTGAGGACCAGGCCCGCACGTGTTGTGAACCGGATTCAGGCCACAGCACTGAGTCCCAACACGGGGTGGGCAGGTGCTCCCCTCTGCCTGCAGCAGGCACAAGCCGGCACTGGAGCCACCTGCAACCAGGACCTCTGGGGCGTGGACTCACAAACTTTTGGCCTCGGGGCAGTTCTTCAACTTGGCCAGCGCAG
Organism: Marmota marmota marmota; assembly: GCF_001458135.2. Lineage (NCBI taxonomy): Eukaryota > Metazoa > Chordata > Mammalia > Rodentia > Sciuridae > Marmota > Marmota marmota. The sequence goes on from NW_025999968.1 coordinate 60,367,118, forward strand.
TCTCGGGCAGGGTACCCCGTCAGGCTGGTGCATTCGGCCACCTGGCCACCGGCCTGAGTCCCGCCAGAGGGGATGCAGTGGACGGAAACTCCCAGGTGCTGGGCAGGGAGTGCCCGCCCTGGGGCCCAGNCTTCCCGGCAGGGAGCCCTTCGCTCTAGCCTCGCCCGGGTCCCTCAGGGAGCCTGGCCCGTGGCCCCACCGCGCCGACCCTATCGTTCCCCGGCATCTCGGAGTTTCCAGTTTCTCCCTCGGTAGGGAACCAAGGAGCAGAAGGAGTTCAGGTAACAGTCCCAGGCCGCAGTGATTTTCCCGAAACAAAGAAATGCACCACAAGTCTACCCTCCCTGGTCCCCAGAGGGGGAAAAGACTCAGCCAGGGCTCCTAGGTGGGGGCCAAAGGAGGACAGGCGATCCGGGGGCCCGCCCCGCCCGACGGATCCCACCCAAAGGACCCTGGAGCACCCTCTTCTCGGATAAAACTGCCAGGGACTCTCGGGGCCATCAGCCCACCCGCGCAACGCCAGCGGAGGTGGCTGGAGTTCCCACCCGTGCGCCCACGGGGGCCTGCTGTCGTCGTCCTGCCGCCCGCAGGAAGGGCGCTCCGCCGGCCTCAGCCCCGAGCGCTCAGCCCGCGCAGACACACCTGCCGCTCACACCTCGCTTGCCTCCAGCCACCCGCACCCAGAACTGGGGCAGGGAACTCCGGCGGTTCCCAGATGCCCAGGTTCCCCTTCCAAGCCCAAACCCAGCGCTCAGACCCCGCAGAGTCGGTGCGTCTTGAGCGCCACTTACCTGCCGCGCTCGGCCGCGCTCCCCGCCCCTCGGCCTTCCTCCGCGCGCGTCTTCACCTCCGCCTCCCCGGGAGCTCGCGCCTTCCTCGGCCCGGCGCTCAAGTCCCGGGCCTTCCCCAGATCTCGCTTTAATCTCAGGAGGCGGCGTCCCCAGGGCTCAGGGCGACACCCCCCAAACGCGAATCCCCGTTCAACCCGGGCAGGAGGAGGGGACAAGCCGGAGCGGCCATCCCGGACTGGAGGAGGAGTTTCCCCAGGGGAAGCCCCGGACGCGCTCTGCCTTGGCGCGCTCCAGAACAGCGGGGACTCCGGTACGTCTAGGGTCAGGCACCCGCAGGCAGTCGGGGGCTGAGAAGAGGCGCTGCCCTCTCCCCAAGTCCGTAGGTCCTCTCAGGTCGCGGGGCGACGCGGTCTGAGGGCTGCGTTTGAATTTAGGAGGGGGATTCTCGGGAATCGAGTCTCCACTCATTGGAGCAGGGTAGCTCCAATTTCCAGACTTCCTGTAGAAGTGTGTCCTCTGTGCTGACTCTGGGCTGGTGGACCAGGCCAGGGTGGCCCAGGAGGTGGCCCTAGGGGACCGCTGGCCCACGTACAAAGGTCCGGGATGCAGCGCCGCTGGGGGCCAAGGACCCTTCTCGGTTCCCCTTGGCTTTTCTTGCAGCACCGCTGGCCTCCAGTCTCCCCTCTTCCTAACGTCTCCTGGACAGCGTTCCCCAGAGGGACAGACATCTTTTAGTGGGCACCGGTGGAACCCGGCTGGGGAATATGCCTCAGTTCAGAAGACCCGCCCTTCCCCCACTTCTGAAGCTCCTTGGCAAGTCTGCAGTTGTGGAGCTCAGCTTACACTGCCCAGAGTACCCAGCAGAGCATGCCACCCCCAAGCAGTCCTCCCTGCATACTGATGGTTTGGAGCCGGTGTCTTGGAAGTGTAGACTCTACAGCCCCTCTGGAAAACCTGCCCTTGTGTACAGGAAATGTCCATCTTCAAAGGACTTGTTCATTAGTAAAGGTTCAGCAGAAAAAGAGAACTGCTCCAGACAGCTCTGGTCACCAAGAGTCCTTAGTCTTGACTCTGGAGTCCTTATCACCAGGACTGTCCTGCTGTCCCTACAGCAGGGACTGCAAACCCTTGTTCTTTCTGTAGTTTGACATGGCCTACAAGCCTCAAGGGTCTAGCTGGGTGTCTCAGATTTGTGAATGCCTATCTCTGCACCTAAAACTTTAAATGATTTTTCTGTGAATCTGTCATATCAGTTTAATTCATATACCAGCCAGAGAAGCTGAGAGTGTAGCAATACACAAATTAAGATACAAATTAACATTTATGAATTTAAATGTTAATTTTCCTCCCTGAGCAATACACAAATTAACATTTATGGATTTAAAATAAAACGGAAGCAGAATAAAACCTAAATCATTCCCAGCCACTGGCTGCATGGGCCCAGCCGCCCTTCCTGGAAAGCACTCCCTGAATCCCGTCCTGTGGAGCTGGACCTTCCTAGCGAGTTCTTCTCTCCCACCCTTCTTTGGGGAGCATCTACAAGGAGGGCTTTCCCCTAGGTGCTGCTGCCCTCCCCATCTGAGGACTTCACTGCTTTGCAGGTAGGCCCCAGTGGAAGACCCTCAGGAGCAGTGTCCCACAGGGAGCCCAACGGTAGCTGTGCAACTCACTTCTTTCTGTATTGACAGTGTGTTCTGCGCCTTTCTAGCAGGGACTCCTAAGGTCCACTTGCACACCAGGTGGCATCAGCCCTCTTGAGGTGTTTGTCCACCCCCATCCTTTTTCCCTGTTACAGTAGTAGGCAGGTACTAGAGAGGAGCAGAGCCTGTAGGGGACATGGAAGAGATTTATATAAAGAATTGACTCACACAGTTTGGGAGCAGGAAGTCCACGATCTGCCCTCTGCGCCTGGAGTCAGAGAAGAGCCTGCAGTTCAAAGGCCAGAGAGCCAAAGAGCCACACCCAAGGGACAGAGGACCTGGAGCAGAGGCGGAGTGAGTTCAGCCCTCCTCCCCTTTCTGCTTCCTTCAGGCCCTCGCACGCACACTGGCTGACGCATGCATGCACACTGGGCAGAGTGGGCTGCCTTCCCCCAGTGCCAACGCGATGAGAACCTCCTCAGAAGCATGCTCACGGTCACATCCAGAAATAACATTTAACCAGCGGTCTGGGCCCCAGGGCCCAGTCAACCTGATCTATGAAAGTAGCCATTGCGAGTCCACCCCCACCAACTTGACACCCAGGTTGGTCTCCCTAAGCCACACTTAACCTCCCAATAAAGACAATAACAAGGCTACAATTCCGCCAGACCTGACAGAACTATCAGAACTGTCTACACACAACCAAAAATGTCCGGAAGAGGAGATGAAGTCCCAGCCCCATGACCACTTCTCCTTGACATTCCCCAGCTTAAGTACCATGATGAGAAATCAGTGATACACAGGAGAGTGATCTGAAGTCAGTATACCTTATGTTACATGAAAAGGGAATGAGAAAGTGCATCTGAGAAATCACACATACATGCACGCAAAATGTATTCAGAACAAACTAAGAACAACCAATCGTTTGGGTCCTCCTTTCTGTAACTGGCCACATGGTGGGAGGTGGAATTTATGGCTACCTTGCCCTGCCCCTCCTGCTATCCCTTTGTCTTCAGCACGCTGCTTACCTGGATGGGTCACCTACACCTTAATCACTGAAGGGCCTGGGACATCAGAATCGTGCCCAGGTTGGGTGGTTACGGTTTTCCCTTGACCTGAGTCACAGCATGGGGGAACTAAGAAATGCCCCAGGGACTCATGCGCCAGACACCTGCTCCTTACTTCCACAGTGGAGCAGCAGTGTAGCCTCTCTGTGGTAGTCAGGGTCGACCAGCCCGACCAGTACCGCAATTCTCTTTGCCAGTTGTCTCACAGGCATGGGGAGTCCACAACGGCCAGTGGCAGTCTTCAATTCTGGTCTAATGGAATCCTTATTGTGTCTCCTGGTGGAAGCACTTCTCCCTCAGAGTGAAGCCCTCTATGTCAGCAGAGAATAAACTCACGTGAGCAGGAAGCAAACATTTCACTAGTGGGCCATTGGACATAATAGTGACTAATGCCACTCCCATTTCCACCCCTTGATTCCTGGTCCTGTGAATCCCAGCAAGGGGAGAAACAGCGCTATGTAGGGGACACTGATCCAGGGCACACACAGCCTTGTGGGGAACCTTGGCCCTGCTCTGCAAGGTTGTACCTGCCAGAGGCCTCCACAACTGGGTCTTCGAAGGCCGTCCACCATCCTATCAAGGGCTGCCCAGGATGGTGGGGAACATTGTAAGGCCAGTGAGTTCTATGAGCCAGGCTCCATGGCTGCACTTCTTTGGCTGAGAAGTGATTTCCTTGGGCAGAAGCAATGCCATATGGAAGATCATGGCTGTAGGAAAGACATTCTGCAGATCCCCAGAGGGTGTCTCCAGCAGAAGCACTGTGTGCAGGCAAGGCAGATTTATATCCAGATTGCCTGTCCCAGTGAGAACAAACGCCGTCCCTTCCACGATGGAATCCATCCAATGTAACCATCCTGCCACTGGGTAACCGGCAGATCGCTCTGGAAATGGTGCCATATCAGGGACTCTATCTCTGCTGCTGGCAGGTGGATGCTTATTGGTGACTATAACCAAGTCACCATTGGTGAGTGGAAGTCCATATTGCTGAGCCCATGTATAACCCCCATCCCTGCCACCATGACCACTTTGTTCATGAGCCCCTTGGCAGGAACAGGGGTGTCTGGGGAGGAGGCTAACTGGTATCTACAGGATGGGTTATCCTAATCCACTTGGTTATTTAAGGTCAGTCACATATCTCTTCCCCAAATCGGTGTGTCGACAATTTTTCAATTCAAGTCCCTCCCCACCCTGCCAAACCACTGCCTGTAGCCCGCCAGTGGGTATAGAACCTCATGTCTGGACATCTCTGAGGGGTGCATAGCCAGGCGCACTGCTCAGCCTGCGGCCCTCAGGGAGGATTTCTTATCACCGCTGTCCTTAGGGGTGTCCCAGAGAGGGGCTGTGGTGCTGTTGCTGTCCACTTCCAAGAGGTGCTGCATAGCATGCAGAACATCTGTAAACCAGGCTTGAGACTTCTCCCCTGTCAACTACGAGGCCCAGGTGCAGGCTGGGCCAGAGAAGGCAGTGGATTGGGAGTGGGGACCATGGGCATTTGGGCCACTTGTTCATATAACTAACTTGTGCCTTCAGGATCAGGTCACACATGTATCACACTTCCAAGTAATGTGCATATCCATCCTAATGGCTTGGTGTCGACATAACACCCGGTTCATGATGGGCAGCCCAGGTCACCTGGTGGCCCATGGCCAAGCATTCAGTTCTCACCACGCCCAGTAGCAGGCCAAGAATTATCTCTCAAAAAGAAAGTAGCTAGGTAGAAAGGATGGCTGGGCTTTGTCCCTAACCCTAAGGGCCTCCGCTGTGACTCAGCTATGGGACCTGCCAGAGGTTCCACACAGTGTCCCACTGACACCTCAAGCACTGTCAGGTCTGCTGAGTCACGTGGCCTGAGTGGAGGAGCAGCTGGACCCGTGGCAGGGCCTTCTTAAGAGGGTTCAGATGAGCAACTCATCCCTCACCTTGGAAGGGGCATCTCAGCACACCCCACACCACTGACCCTTGGATGTCTCACTGATAGACGTTTTCCCCATGCTAATTCTTGCTCACTAGGTCCCAGCAGCATACTGGACCAAGAAGAAGATGTATCTTTCACCCACAAACACAGCAGAGACAGCACAAGAAACCCAGTCTCTGATGGCATCCTTGAGACACAGAATCAAACCACCCTGAAGTCAAGCCTGCTTTCCCACTGTCTTCACAAGGACCTCTGGAAAATCAGAACTGTTCACCAGGAAAGCAGCTGTGACACATGAAACCAAAGCAATCGTATGACACGTGAACAGTAAGCAGCAGTTCTCTTCCACAAGATGGTGGGCCAGAGAGCCTGGAAAAACGCCCCCTCTACAGAATAGCCAGAAAGGCTGAGTGAGCTAATATGTCACTAGTAACCTTTAACATTGCATCAGACTTTGCAAGAAAACTTGGGAAACCTCATCCATGAAAGTGAAGTGGCAGCACAGGGTGAGAGCCGTGAGATGTTGGGCCTCTGGAATCCTCTGTGTGTACCCATCCCACTGAAGGGTGGCAGCCAGTAACTTGAACTTGTCTCTAGTCTTTGCTCCCAATGAAAGAGGAATCTTTGCTCTTCTGAGCATGTATGACTACAAGCAAGCCTTCTTGTGAGAATTTAGGGTTTGAACCCAAATTCTGACTGTCTTCTATAGTCAGAAAAAGCTTCTAGCCAAGAATTCAATCTAAAGTGGTCCTAAAATAAATATAACTGATTCTGTGATCCTAGATTAGCCATGCCGCAGGCACTTGGTAGAAACAAACTCCAACCCTTTCTAGGGGAATGAATGCCCATCCACCCAAGACACAGTGTCCCCAGGTCACCAACAAAATGAGCTCAAAAATTTAAAAAGCCAAGAACAACAACAGCTGTAGAATCAGACCTTAGATATTGGCATGATTAGACACAGATGAGAAAATAAGAAAGTTTATTGTGTAAAAAAAAGCGGGGGGCGGGGGGAATCTAAAAATAAAAATGAAGCAAGAATTGTTTCAAATCACCCGGGAGAACTGAAGAGATAAAAACTAAAGGGACCTTCTAGAAACAAAATAATATAAACTTTTAATAGGGGAAGAGGGAATCTGGGAGGTAGAATACCTACCTGAAGAAGTTATCTGAAATTCCTACAGGAAGAAAAGCTATTTAAAAAATATGAAAAAGAACCTAAGTGGTGTGGAGACTAAATGGAAAGTTCTGAAGAAGTCTAACTAGACTTCCAAAGTGGTCATAGAGTAAGGAAGAATCAATGCTTTAGGCAGTATGGGTTGCAGATTATCTACAATTGATACAGATCACAAGTTCTTAGGTTTTTGAAGCACAATGAATTCCAATCAGAAAAAAAGAGGAACCCATAGTTAAGAAAATTGCAGAATCCCTCAGATAAAGAAAAAGATCTAGGAACCGGGGATGTGGCTCGGTGGTTGAGACTACGCCCTGGGTCCAATCCTTAGCACTGGAATAAAAAAAAAAAGAAAGAAAGAAAGAAAGAAGAAGACCTAAAATGTTTTTAAAGGGAAGACTTCCCCCTCCAGTGAGTACTGTGGGCTAGCCTGGTGGCAAGGAGGGGTGCAGTGGGAGCAGGGGTACCCACCGGGGCACTAGGCACAGTGACACTGGGAGCGATCCGCTTCTTCCCCTGCGTGATAAATACATGTGTGCCCACTCTTTGTTTATACTTTTTTTTTTTGTAGTATATATACTCCCTGGTACGCATGGAATATTTTGTAATCTGAAAAATGACAGATGATTAATCATTAAGCTAGCTGGCTTTAAAACTGAGTTCTGAAACAGGAATCTCTGGGTGGCTCAAGGAGCCACTTGTGATCTGTAGTAATGAGACAGGATTTGGCTTGATGCCGGTCGAGGAGATCATGCTGCGTCCCGGCTCCGTGGTGACGCCCTGATGCTCATAGTTGGAAGGGGAGGAGGAGACCAAGGGGAGGAGGAGGCTGAGGGCCACTCCAGCTCTGGAGGTCACCTCTACTGTGCTGAGGGCCTCTGACCATGTCCCCAGGGAAGGACACGGTCCCAAATCCACACACTACCGCCAGAAAAGCAAAGGCTTCTATACTACGGTGCTTCTAGCAGGTTCTTCAGGTGAACTCAGATACTGATTGTTCAAACAAGGAAAAGGGCTTCAAATATTTGTTGTTTCTGTGGTTGAAACGAGTTCTAAGGCTTGTCTCCCAGGCTCAGAATGTCCACTGTAAAAATAACAATGACCTTTTATTGAACATTCTCCGTGGCGGTCAGAGGGAGGCTTACATTACCACACTGAGATAGGTGTGTTGACTTCCCCATGTTACCACAAGGTCACTGGAGTCCAGAGGGGCCCAGCACTTGGCCAGGTCACATAGCAGGTGTGGGGGGCCTGACACCAGGGGTGGGTGTGTGCACCACTGAGTGGGAGTCAGGGGCTGGGGTTCCTGGCACCCTTGACAGTGAGACTGCTCTATTCCTGGTCTGTTCCAGGGACCCAAGTCCTCCAGGCCCCTTTGGCTCCAGATCCCAGAGGGAAGCAGTTGCAGGGGTGTGGGGAGGTGCTCAAGAGGAGCCCCGTCCACTCCTCGGTCCTCCAGGAGCACCCTTGCCCTCTGCTGCCTACCACACGTCCTCTAACTGCAGGAGGAGAGGTCCAGGCTGGCTGTGGGACCGAGTGATCACCCCAACTGTCCCCAGCACACCCAGTTCACAACGGTGGAGGGAACTAGGCTCCAGGCAGTAAAAACAAGTTCCACGGGGCACAGGGGGGAGGGGAAATAGCACTGGGTGGTCGTCCCTGTCTTTTTTTTTTTTTTTAAATGTTTATTTATTTATTTATTTTAGTTCTCGGCGGACACAACATCTTTGTTTGTATGTGGTGCTGAGGATCGAACCCGGGCCGCACGCATGCCAGGCGAGCGCGCTACCGCTTGAGCCACATCCCCAGCCCCGGTCGTCCCTGTCTTGCTGCCCTGACCCTGTGGGATTCCCTGCTGCTCCCAGCTCTGTCCTTGGAGAACTTCTGTCCAGTACTGGGGTGGGTCGGGTTGGGGGCTTGCCCTTCTGTACATGGACTTCTGCTCCCCTGCCTTGCAGGCAGGGCCTGGCTGTGGCGTTGCAGGTGGGGGACAAGCTTCCCTGAGTCTGCTCAGATCTGTGGCAGCCTCCCTGGGGATTCAGGGTGCAGGTGCTTCCCAGCTGGTGTCCTGTTCCAGAGGTCAGATCAGACCCTTCGCGAGGTTCCTAGGGTCGGAACCTCCCTGGAAGGCCGCTTTAACCCCAGCCCGACTGTTAGAGGGCTGGCCTTCTGGCTTCACGAGGCTCTGCGATTACGTTTCCCTGTGCCCTGCGGCTGGGATGAAGAAGCCAGTGACAGCCTGGTGTCCTCGAAAGTGTGGGCTCTTTGCTCCTGATCTGGGGGCGGGGAGGTTCCTGGGCATGAGACCCAGAGCAAGTGTAGTGGCTACTGTGCTGTGTCCCCCAGCCCATGAGGCACTGGCTCCCCTGGCTGCTGGGGGTACTCATGCCCGATTCCTCATTCCACCCATGCACTCCCTCCCCCCAAACTTCACCTTGCCGGGGAGAGCGCCCCAGCCCACACTCTCAGCCTTTTTCTGAGGACTGCATCCAGCGACTTGTAGACGAGAGCATGAATGCCTCTAATCTGGCACAACCTGACACAAGGGTGTGAGGTCTTCGTGGTACCCACGCCACAGCCCCAGGTTTCCCTCTGCCTGACTCTCCTCTCACTCCCTCAAAAGCGTTAACCCCACTTTTACTAGTACTGCTACTGCTAGTAGTTCTCAGGACCTGCCTCCTCCTAAAACGTGACCTAGGAGTTCTAGGAAGACACCACCCTGAGGCAGACCCACACCATCATGGCAACATGTGGCCAAAATGGCACCCGTGCCTCCAAGATCCATGCACCAAAGGCACAAAGTCCCTGCATGTATTTCTCATGAGCCATTCCAGAGTTAACCCCTGAAGGATGGACACCAACCAGTCTCAGCCTTGAGCTTCAAACCCTGACTCCCGTCAAGTGATGTTTCCCCCTTGGAGAATTGGGGCTTGCACCCCATCATGTGCCCCCACTCAGTGTGGCTAAGGGGGTGTGTCCTCCTAAGTCTTATTGAGTGGGGCACTTTCCCCCCCATGCAAGACAGATATTTTCATCGCATTGTCAAATGCCGACAGTTCCAGATAAGAAATGGCAGCGTGATGGCCAATTTCCAGGTGAAGTGTCATCCGTGGGCACTTAAGAGCTGTCCGTGGGAGCAGCGCTAGTTCAGACAACAGCTCCTTGTCCACAGACCTCGTTCAAGGCCTCCAGCGTTATATTCAAGCCCCCTCATCTTGAGCTTTCCAAAAGCAGCTGCGGGAATGGAAGGCTGTGTGAGTGGAGGATGGAGAGGCATTAAGGACGCTTGGTCCGGGCTGTAAGGTAAGGATCCTGCCCAAGGCTCCAGCTACTCCCGCTTTCCAGAAGAGCAGGGCCCATGGCATCTGCTGCCTGTTGTTAAAGAAAGAAAGGAGAATAAAGAAATGATTCTCTGCCCTTTATCAAAGCACAGCGAGGAAAATCCGACAGGACCATATTCGCAGGAATAGGGACCAGGAAATGGGGCTTTGCAGAGCAGTGCGGAGACTGGGCTGTACACTCAATGAAGCAGGTGGGCTCAGGGGGTGGAAAGTCACTCAGAGGAGACACTGCGGGGAGGGGGGTGCTGGCTAAACTGACCAGACAGGTTCTTACTGAAGGCAGCCAGGGCGACCAGATGCCCCTGAGGATGGTGGAAGATAAGAAACCCACTGGGTTCTTGGGAGTCCCGCTAGAGTGACTCAGCAGGGCTTTAGCTGAAACTGGGCTCTACATGGGAGTTCTGGATGGTCGAGGAGCGGGCTCAGGACCTGATACAGTTGGACATGCAGAGGGTCTTGTTATCATCTTCTCCTTTGGGAGCTCCTGAAGGGAAAGGCTCTAGAAGGAGGGCACTGAGGGCTGCAGGGGCTGGAGCCCTGCTCCTACCTCCCCAGGACAGGCGCCTGGACCCCACTGGTGCAGGTGCCTGAGAAAGGCCTGGGCAGGGCGGCTCCCACAAAGCACAGAGGAACCCCCTGGGTGGGGCCCAAGTGGGCGGGCACCTGAGGTCTGCCAACCTCCTCTGTCCACCTCTGCGGAGGTCTATCTTGCAGAGGATGTGCAAGAATTGACGTGAAGGATGTGTGCTTTCACAGGGGTGACAGTCGTGCTGGGGGACAAGGACCTTGGAGACACAGAAGGCTCACCTGCAAAGTTCAGTGCAGGGCCATCCTTGAAGGGCTCAAGAGGGGACTGAAGGTGGCCAGGATGTTTGCCTTCTGGCTTCTTCGCTGTCCCTCCCCCAGGCAGGGACTGGGCAGGCAGCAGGAGGGCCAGGGTCCTGGGGCTGGAGTGTGGGGGCCGGGACCTATTGCATAACAAATGACCTTCCAACACTCTTGTGTTTTTGCATTAAAAAAAAAATTGCAGCTAAATAAGTAGAGTGGGTTTTATTACCCATCTCAGAATGCAGTTACCTAGGATGACTAGAACAGTTAGGATCCTGGCCAGGCCTGGGCCTTCACTTTCCTGCCCGCCCTACAGACAGGGAGGAGAGTTGGTGATCTGGATGATTGCTTTCTTTGAAGAGGAGAAAAGTAATGAATACTATTCTGTGCATAATAGGTTCTTACAGACCTAAAATTTAAAGGTTTTTTTCAGAGTTTTTTCTCGTCATAAAGCATGCTTTAATTTTTTTCTGCACCTCACTGGTGCAGGGGCCTGAGAAAGGCCTGGGGCAGGGCAGCTTACCCGCAGCCTACTTTTTCTGTTTAAAATACATGCAAATTACTTTTTCAGAAAGAAGGCTATGGCCGCCTGCAGCGCTGTGTGCAGGGCCGCTGGGACACGGGCTCCAGCTGGTCCCAGCTCTGGTCCCTGCCGGACAGGACAGCAGCCGCTGCTGCTCCGCTGAGCACTCGCCACCCCACCCCTCGCCAGGTCGGGAAGTCTGTTTGGAAACCGCAGGGGCTTCTGTTTCCCTGGTAAAGGATGGCACCCCAATCTCTCCCCCAGAAACAGGCTCCAGCCAGTGGGCACGAAGGTGAAGTCCTGGGCGTGGAGTGGCCCCGGGGCGACTGGGGGGCGGGGGGCACAACACCCCAGGTCTCTCCCTCCCTGGTATCGTCAGGTGGCCAGTTGAGGTCCAAGTCCTTGGTGTCCCCAACACAGAACTGAGCAAGACACACAGGAGTAACAGGCAAAGTACAGGCTTCCGCAGGCCGAGGGGGAGCCGCTTGGGAAGGGGGAGCAGAGAGGCCCCAGGCCAGGTCTGGAAGGCAGGGTCCCACACGGCCCGACTGAAGACCTCACCCCATCGGTTACCTTATGACATCTGGTTAGAATATTGTCCATTCCCCCCACTGGTGACTTTACCTAATTAGAATACTGTCCATTTACCCCCACTGGTCATTTTAAAATACCCAATCTGTGGCAGGATGTTGAGAGCCACAACCAAGTCAAGATGGTGCCTGGCATTTTGCCAGAAGGAGTGGTTGAGAAGTGACGCCAGCGAGCCATTAATATGATGATAATTAAGTTAAGCTGTGTATAATTATTAAGATAATGACTGATTGCTGTAACTGGATGATGCTAAATTGAAACGAGCTGTGTATTCAGTTGTGTATATAAACCTCTGCTGTCTGGCAATTAGGTGGCTCCTGCTACCTCGGGTGCCCGCTACTTTTGAGTTCTCACAAAATTCCCATTGAGTTCCCATTGAGTTCTCGCGGAGTTTCCATGGAGTTCCGGTTGAGTTCCCGTTGGGTTCGGGCAATAAAGTAGTTCCTGTTTGAACCTACAAGTGGCTCGTGATCTCCTAATTATTTGTGCCCAGCCAGACTGCGGCAGCAGGAGATGTCATGGTGATGACTGTGTGGGAGGTGCTTGTCATGGTGACTTGTCTCTCGGACTTGTCTTCCAGGGGTACCCTTCTTACACCTGCCCCATCGGCTCAGTGTCCTGAACTCCAGCTTAACAGTGCCTCTCAGGCACAGAACCATCACCTGTCCCCTGCACTGAGTTATCATTTCAGTGTCCAGGAGAGAAGCCAGCTGTCCTGTTGGGGAGGCCACAGGTACCCTGAGGGGAACACTTCACACCGAGCATGATTTGAGCAAGTACACACATATGGACATGCATGTGTGTATGTGTGTGTGTGCGCTGTACATGCGTACCAGCAAATATGTGTGTATGAGTAAAAAGTCATTTGTTTTTCTCACTGGTTTTTAAAAACCATGGCTGATTGAGCAAATCTGTCCTTCAAAGACTGAGACCAGAAACCACCCACGCCCACAGGGGCTGGCTGCCTGCATTAGGGACACTGGATGTCCTCGCACTGTCCTCACTACAGTGACCTGTCGCACCTTCCAAGAGACTCAGCTCGGATGGTCTTGAGCATTTCTTACACAGGACTCCAGAAAGACCCTCTTCTGTGGTTAAATGTGTCCCCAAAAGTTGGCGTGTTGGAGACTTAATCCCCCGTTCCTATGCTAATAGTGGGGGTGGGGCCTGTGGGAGGTGAATGGGATTAGAGGAGGTCAGTATCAGTGGCTCTGCAGGAAGAGGAAGAGGCCCAGGTGCACGCCTGCTCTGTCTCCATGTGATGCCCTCCACCAGGTCCCAATGAGCCTTGCTCTGTGCTCAGAAGCCTCCCAAACAGACAGGCACAGGACCCTCTGCTGTGCGTAAAATACTCAATCTCAGGCATTGTGTTTCAGCAACAAGAAAAGGACCAAGACAGCCACCAACTCCTCAGTGTGCTCCCTGAGGTTCCTAGACTCCTCACTCTGTTCCGCCACCTGGGCTGTCCTGATGTGATCCACGCCCCGCCCACACACCCTGAGCCCTCAAAGCCTGCCTCCTCCCCGACTCAGGCACCCGGCAGGATTCCACCTCACCTCCAGCACTGCAGGGCTTCATGGTCCTGCCGCTGACCAGCCAAGTTTAACCCTGGAGTCCAGATATCTGGGGAAACTGCGTCTGACAAAAATAGACCCGTCTTATGTAAATATACAGTGATAAATTACTCAATGAAACTAGTAAGGAAAATAAAACAGTGTGGTTCTGCCCCAGAGTTACTTCATCATAAAATAAGCCAAATTACATACATTTAGGTTGTGGAGGATTAAATCAGCCAACAAGGGAGAAACTTGCAAACTCTAAGGAGCTAAGGAAACACAAAAAATATTTCCCAAGGAATGGAGAATTCAACAATTAAAACAGCAATTCCACAATTATAGCCTAGGGCTAGGATTGGCTGGACAAAGAGGTCCACACCTAGGGTTGCCATGTGTGGTTGAGCAGGTTGTATGCTGTGCAAGTTCTTACGGTGAGGTGCCTGTCACAATTGTAGTGAAGATAGATGTGTGTATTTGACATAACAGTTTTCCAGCAGATACCAAAAGATGTCTGGTGGAAAGGATGATTTATTCCAGTTCATAAGAAGATGCTGAACAAGCTCCTAGGGCAGTTATCTGTCCGTGCCCCAATTTAGAAGACAGGGGGGACTGAACCTCGCAGCCACACTGTCTTCACTGTGGGTTGTAATGTGGAGTCAGTTTTATATCTTAACTGCTCTGTGGCCTAAATATATGGCTGGAGGCCAGACATAAAAGCACCAACTTTTAGAAGTGCCTCGCTTGACTATTTATTATTTACTTACTTATTTTGCAGTGCTGGGATTGAACACAGGGCCTGGCACACACCTAGGCAAGTGCTCTACCACTGAGCTACATCCACAGCACCAACTGACTTTAGATTGATCTAGAATAAACTATCTGTTGTAGTGCGTCAGGCCAGGTACAACCTGCCTTAGAAACAGAACATTTTTAAGATGTTTGAACGAGCAGTTTAAAACTGGAGGACTTTCCGATAAAAACCAGCTCCCTACCCTCTCTCTCTCACTCTTCCACGTTTTTTGGTATCAGGGATTGAATCCAGTGGTACTTAACCACTGAGCCCCCAGACCTTTTTTGTATGTAGAGACAGGGTCTCGCTGAATGGCTTTAGGACTCCCTAAGTTGCTGAGGCTGGCTTTGAACTCACAATTCTCTTGCCTCAGCCTCCCGAGCCACTGGGATCCCTAGCCTCACCTTAAAACTTGCAATGGGAGGCCCACTGGGCCTGGATTTCAGCAAATCAGGGTCAGGCTCACCTGCCCACAGGCTCCTGGGCAGTCAGCCCGGTGTGGAACTGGAATGCCACTGTCCTGAGCTGTCCCTGAGGGTGTTGGGCCTGCTCAGCGCCAGGGGTGGTCAGAAGCTGACCACGAGCAAATACCTCCCTCCCAGCAAGTGCCCTCCTGGCCTGCCATGTCCTCAGCCTAGAAGTGCTGAGGAAGGTGTGCAGGGCCACCCGAAGCCTGGCGCTCCTGCCCACCTGCCCTGCACCTGAGGGGGCAGAGCAGCCACGCAGCCTCTGTGCCCCCGGAGATGGCACCAACCAGCAAGCAAACAGGACCTGTGCAGGCGGGGGTGGGGGGGGGGGGCAGCAAAGAAAATGGAGCCAGAGACCAGTGGGGATAGCAGGGAGCTGGGATGGCACCGAACACCTACACTCTTAGGACATGGTCAAAACCAGCAAAAATAACCCAGCGTCTCCAGGCTGTGACCCCTAGAAGCAGCACGCCACTGCAGGTGGCCCTGAGAGGTCTCTTGTGAAGGACCATCAGGAGTGGAGCTCAGGACACCTTTACCCCCAGGCGTGTTGGGGTCGGGGTCTGGAGGGAAGTGAGTGACATGGAAGAGCTGGTCCCCTCCAGGGGAGGTGGATGTCACCCAGCCACGAGGAACCCACGCACAGCAGATGCGGGGAAGCCCAGGCCACCAACCAGCAACCAGGGCCTGCCCTTCTGCACAAGAGCCTCTGACTGGGCTGGCAGGGGAAGAGAGAGCTGGTCACTCTCCCCGTCTGCCACCCCAGCCCGCACCCCACCAGGGAAGGAAGCCCAGGCCAGCTCCCATCTGCCTAGGGGAAGGGAGGAAAAAAGACACAAATCTAAAATATCCAGGTGCACAGGAGCCCAGGAAGACAGCCGCAGGACCAGGCCAACGCAGGCTCTCGCAGCTGCGAGAAGGGGTGGACCGTGAGAGGTCCGTTAAATGAGTGCTTACTGCCACACGTGGAGTGTCTCCCCAGAGGCTGCGGGCTTCCACACTGGCCACCCGAGAGGGCCTGCAATCACTGCCGGGAGGACAAGGGCCATTGCCCCGGACTTTCTCCACCATCAGCAGCAAGACGAGTATCTTTCATTGCAGAAGAGCCCAGAGCCTGTCCCTGTCACTGAACCCCTGCTTGATGGCTCTCTGTTCTTGTACTGCACCAGGAACTTGCTGAATTCTGGGATTTCTCTTATTCAGTTAAAGCTCATCAGAAAACCAAAGAAACCTTCAGGCTGTGTGCTCGGCCACTTGGGCTTACACTGATGCTGTGCTGCTGAGTTTGGGTACTAAGGCACGAAGCCCCCGCTCCCGCCAGCCCTCTGTCCACAGTGACAGCAGGCAGACTAAAGGGAGGGACCTGAGAGTCCAGAGTCCACACCCACAGGTCCTCCTGGGCCTTGCGCTTGGAGTCGCAGGGAAAGCCAGTGGACTCTTCCCTTCAGATGCTGCACACGGGCCTCTGGAAGCAGAGCAGGACACCTGGAGGCCTCGCCTGGGCGAGGTGGCAGATGGCCTGGAGGACCTCGTGGCCAGCTGAAGGGGGCTGCTGAGCATGGTGGAGGTGACCGGCAGAGGTCAGGATGCGCATGAGGGACAGGACCAGAATCCTTTCAGGAACAAAGCCCAGGGCCAGCTGAAACCCTGACTTTCGAGCCAGATAGCAGGTGCGGCCCTGGCACTGTCCTTCTAGAAGTTGTTGAATTCTCCAAGCCTCGGTTGGCTCATCCATGATATGGGATGAGCAGTGTCTGTCCCTGCAGGATTATCCAAAAAGGAGGACCCGGAGGGTAAAGGGCAGCGCTGTGCTGGCCGCAGGTGGCAGGAGCGAGACAAGCCCATGGCCACCCAAATCCTTCCCAGCTCAGCCCAAAGGTGGAGGCGGGAGAAGGGCTGCTGCACTTGAAGAGCAGCCATGGGGCAGCTGGCCGTCACCCCAGGAGAGGGAGCGGAAGGAGCCTGGGGGATCCCCATGCCGGGGTCCTGTTCTGGGGAAAGGAGCCGTGGCTGCGTTCTGGACCTCCTCCTGGGTGTTTGTGGGTGTCCGACTCACCATCCCACCCAGAGCGTGGACGATGGAGAGAGCTGGACCCTGCACTGGACCCTGCAGGAACCCGGCGCCCAGGGTTCAGGGAGAGGCACGTGAGGCCGCAGGCTGCGCTGCTTCCCCAGCCCCAGGACGGCGCTCAGGGAGCCGCGGTCACCAGGGAAGGGTCTGGAGGCTGGGGGTTCCACCAGGCCTCGCTGGCTCCTGTCCAACAGCAGGGCGTGAACGACGGGGAAAGCCACAGGGCAAACCCACGAGAAGGCCGAGTTCATGATCAATGTTCTCAACAAGAGTAAGTCACGACACCAGCTGGAGTAAGTGGTCTTGATGATTCTTCAGGTGAAGCGTGGTGCTCCACCAGTTCTGACGTGGTTCAGAGGACGTGCCAGGGGCTCGCTGCTCCGAGAAGCGTCTCCTTGTTAGCCTGGGACAGCACTGGAGCGAGGGGCAGCCGCGTTGCTATGCACCTGAGGCTCAGCCCAAGCATGCTGTGCAGGGCTGTGTGGTGGGCGGGCTGGGCCAGGATTCAGGAGAGGCGTGGGTGCTGAGTCCCTGTCCCTGGGCCCCCTTCAGCATAGTCGGCTGGGCACTCAGATGGCCAGGGAGACTGTGTGGACCAGGCTGCCCTTTTGGCTGGCCCCAAAAGCTGGTGCTGCCAGACCCTCCAGCCACCCACCCACACCCAGAGGACCCCACTTCCAGCTGTTTCCAGGACGCCCAGGAAGTAGGGCCAGGGTAGGGTGTCAGGAAGAGGGTGCTACCTGCCCCGTCCTGATAGGGCTGGGCTGGCCCCGAGAAGCCGGAGAGCTGCCAGGAATCTGGCCTCTGGAGGGGAAGGTCAGTGAGGAGAGTGAGCCCTGCCCTCCTGCTGGAGCCCCCACCCAGTGCACCCCAATGTCGGGTGGGCCCGCTGCCCCCATGCATTCCACCTGGGGAACGTGGTGGGACGGTGTGCGCTTGGGTGACGGTGGTTTTCTCACTACCTGCATGGGGAAGCACTTCTCCTCTTCCCTCGTCACCCTGTGGTCACCTAGAGCCTCGCGGCACCGGTTTTTCCAGTTGGACTGGACACGCTGCCCTGGGCCTGGAGGAGAGAACGTTTCCTGAGGCACATCTTGGCGGCCACTGGAAATGTTGACTGCCACACCCGTGGCCCTGTGTGTCCAGATCTGGTTCCAAGCCCCTTGCACCCTGATTCCGGCCGAGCAGCCGTCTGCCAACAACAGGGTCCCTGGCCTCCATCCCAGATGAAAAGCAGGGATTTGGTGACCCGCCTGTCCTACCTCACTGCTTTGTGCCAATGGTCACATTAAATATAGATCTGACCGTACTTTGAAGAGAGAAGAAAGCACTAAGCCAGATGCCCAGAGCAAAATGCAAAGCCATCAGCCCAGAGTGGGCACAGGGGCCAGGTTGAGGGACGCAGCTGCCTTGGGTATTGTCCCCTCAGGCCCTTCCCATCAGCCAAGGCAAAACAGCTGATGAACTGAGGATTGAGGGGAAGGAGGGATGGAAAGGGGAGGGACGGAAGGACGAATCTGGTCAGACTCTCCTGTGTACATATGTGAATGTACCCAGTGCATCTCCCCTTAGTGCACATCAGATGCACTAAATTTTACAAAAGCAAGAAGTAAATAAATAAAGATCAGAGAGCAGAGGAAAGGGACCAGGGGGAGCAGGGCGGGAGATACGGAGACAAGATACACGCAGGTGTTCACGACTCCAGGGTCTCGGGCCTGAGCAGTCGGAGGGACGGAGTAGCCACCAACCGAGATGAGCAAGGGCTGAGCTGCTCAGACTTGGACGTGCGAAGTCTGTGACGTCTGTGAGCTACCCAAGCAGAGGGACCGGGGGCAGCTCGATACCCACATCCGAGGTTGGGGAGAGGTCAGAGGGAGAAGTGTGGGCATCGTTGGCCTGTGCAAGAAGGGACACTGATCTCAAAGTGAGCTTGGACGAGTTCACCGAAGGAATGACGCTGGGGAAAGGGACCCTGGAGGGAGCCTTGGGCCAGCAGGGAACTCGGAGAAAGGATGGAGGAAACTGGCTAAAGGGTGCTATGGAGTGAATTGTGTCCCCAGGTCATAGCTTGGAGCCCCAACCCCAGGACCCCAGTATGTGATTGTAATTGGGGACAGGGCTTTACAGGACAGATTGAGGTTAAATGAGAGTGATCCAATCCCTTCCAGGGTCAGAAGCCAGAGGAGGCAGGAAGTCAGAGATGGGGAGGGAGCTGGAGCCAAGGGACAGCGGCTCCTGAAGGCTGGAAAGGGCAGGAAGCAGACCCCGCGGGCGCTGGAAAGGACACAGCCCTGTGGACACTAGTCTCTCCCAGAGGCTCATGTCTGACTGCTGCCTCCAGCATGCAAGGGCCTCCCTTGGTGAGGCCCAACCCGCCCCATTCGCCCATTCGTGGTAGTTTGTTAGCAGCAGCAATAGATGGAAAAAGAAGAAGAAGAAGAAGAAGAAGAAGAAGAAGAAGAAGAAGAAGAAGAAGAAGAAGAAGAAGAAGAAGAAGAAGAAGAAGAAGAAGAAGAAGAAGAAGAAGAANAGTAGTAGACAGCAGAGAGAAGAGAAGAAGAGAGAGAGAGAGAAGAAGAAGAAGAAGAAGAAGAAGAAGAAGAAGAAGAAGAAGAAGAAGAAGAAGAAGAAGCGTGCACAACAGGTTTCTTGTGTTGCTTAAACCAAGACTCTAGTGACAACAGGGAGGTGACCAGGGCTGACTTAAGAGCCTCGGGCCCTGGAGGAGCAGAGAAGTGCAGATGTCCTCCTGTTGTCAAGAAAGTGCACAGTGAAGCTCACTTGATGCAAAGGACTGTCACTCAGCAGACAGGAGCACCGCAGCTGCAGGCCAGCAGGCGGGTAAGGGAAGCTCAGGAAAGGTCCTCTCTGCAAGGGAAGGCAGAGAAGAGGAGGGGAGGGGAAGGCAGAAGGGCTCCACCAGAGCAGGGAGCCAGCTGGAAAAGTCTCAAGTCCATCAGCAGCCAGAAAAGTGCAAGTCACACGGAGAAGAGGAGAATGACCAGACTGGAGAGCAAACAGAATCCAGCTGCATGTGTTTACAGGACAGCACAAGTGGGCAGCGGGGTGTGTGTGTGTGTGTGTGTGTGTGTGTGTGTGAGTGTGTGCGCATGTGTGTACGTGAGTGTACGTGTGTGCGCATGTGTGTGCATGTGTGTGCGTGTGTGCACATGTGTGTGCGCACGTGTGTGCCCGTGTGTGTATATGTGTGCACATGCACCAACCACAGCAAAGCTGGTGGAAAATGTTAAGATCAGACCAATGGAGTTTAAAGAAAAAGACATGAGCTGAAATGAAGAGCGGCACATAAGCACAGGAGAGCAAGCGAAATGGACCGTCCTCTTTTGAAGTATACACACAGCGCCACTGAGACTGACCATGGTCCACTTCCAGCAGATGTAGTGTGCCATGCCAGAAGCCCTGAAGCAGCTACCAGAACACCTTGCAAAAAGCTGGAGTGCAGCAGAAACCCACAAAACAATAAAACCGCTTTTTAAAATCAAAAGCCAGTGAAATAGATGGTTTTCCATCAAGACTGACCAAGGACAGAAGAGGCCAGGCAGGAACTCACCACATGGGAACAAAGTGACCAGAAGAAAGTGACCATCATGACAAAACGCGTCACCTTTGTACAAAGTCTGCTTAAATTTACGTTTGTCCACTTTACAACTTGTATGAAAAGAACACGTCTAGAAAAATATAGACCTCTAGAACTGACTCAGGAAGAAAGGAAGACCCCCAAATAAGTCAGTAACCACTAAAAAAATTAATCTGAGATCCAATAACTTCTCGTATCCTAAAAGGATACCAAGCCCTGATTCAAAGCAGTCATCATCAAAAACTCAAAGAATCTTCACCTGGTACAAATAATTACATAGACTAGAAAAGAGAGTTGAAGCATTTCGAGTCTGAACACCAAAGCCAGGTGAAGTCATGTGGGGAAAGAAGATTAAATACCAACCTCAGATATAAACTTGGATGCAGAAACATTACATAAAACATTAGCAAAGCACATCCAGGAGTATCTCTTAAAACTCAAGACCAAATAAGATCTATCCCAGGAATTCAAAAGCGAATTTGATGTTTTATAAACCACCCTAAATTTTATAAGGCATCTTAATAGATGTCCTCAAACAAAACTTCTTGCCAATGTTGTGCTAGGGGTTCTAGCCGGTCAGATAATAAGAAGGAAGGGAGGGAGGAAGGGGAGAGGGAGGGAGGGAGAGGAGGGAGAAGGGACAGTGAAACACTGCCATCGTATACAGCTGATGCGACTGTCCCCTGGAAACAGCGGAGGGTGTAGGAACAGGTAGCACCACCAAGAGGGTTGTACACTCGACCAATCAGGCGCGAACCCATAGCCAAAAAGAAGATCCCAGATGAGCACAGCAAAATTACCAGGTCCCTAATCTAACAAGAAATCTACAAGAGAATTGAAAATCGTAGTGTTCAGCTGGCTGAGCAAACCTACCGAGCTCACACACAGGAAGGCTCACATCATAATGCCGATTCTGCTCTTCCCAGATGTCTCTAAATGCAAAGCCATTCTGTGCAAAACTCCTAGGCACTTTCTAAGAAACTTGCCAAGTTGATTGCGAATTTCATATGAACAGAAGTTCAATAACTTTAAAGAGCAAGAACAAAGGGAAAACTTGTCCTCAGAGACAAGGGACTTAAAATAGATAAATGGAAACTGTAAGAGTGTCGACCTGCACTGAGGACAAGAAGACCAACGGAGCAGCACAGAAATGCAAGGGTCAGACCCTCACACCGGGGGGGGGGGGGAAGCAGTCCAAGCTCTGGGTGGTGCAACCAGTGCTGAGAGAGGACTTTGCGTAAAGGACACAGAGACCCAGCTTCAAGAGGCCGAGGGCTTGAGAGATGGACCATAAAGCTGGCCTGCGGTAGAGAATGGCTGGTCATCTGCCCAGCTCAGCCTTGGGCTCACCTCCCCTCTCTAGGGGGTGAGAGGGAGGGAGGGTGACCAGAGAAGGCTTGGACCCGAGGGGTGGGGGTGAGAAGCTTAACCCAGGTCTGACATGGAGGCTTCTGTTGGGACTCATCTGTGAGACAAAGAATGGGACTGAGTGGCCTCGTCCTAGGTAAGCCATGGTGCACCAGTGAGTCGCAGGGCCACTGAACAGAACACAGAAGGGTAGGAGGATTTCTTGACCTTTGGGTCAAATTAATCATCATAATATTTAATCAGATGGCCCCAACTTAGATGGTCAAATCAGGTTTTTTTATGATATTGCAAAACCATGCCCATGAGTGGGAACCTGCCCTGGAGATGGGAACTGGACCTTCTCCTGGCCTGGCAACACGCAGCACGGTCCTCTTATGAAGCCGGGCAGCCCCGGGGTGGCGGCACCCAGCAGCAGTGATGGCGAGGGGCACCTCCAGTGCTCTGGGGTGCCGAGAGGCCACACCAGTGTGTGCATAGGTGGGGGTCGGATGACTTTCAGCTCACTGTGTTTTCAGCGCGTGACGAGTGCATCAGGACGTGACCCATCACAAGTCAAGGAGCGCCAGCACATTGGGCTCAGGTGGAACTGACAGGGCACAGGAAAGCAGAGCACCTTCAGGAACTTTCTGATGGTCAGAGAAGACACGGCTGCCTGTTTCCCATAGAGCCAGAGCTGGAGAGCTGCTGGGTACATTTTAAAGGTGAGGAAGTTTTTGTTTAAAATGTTAATATTCAGGCAGGGGATATGGCTCAGTTGGTAGAGCGCTTGCCTCGCATGTACAAGGCCCTGGGTTCAATCCCCAGCACCAAGAAAAAAAAAAAACTATTAAAATGTTAATTTTCAAACTATGCTGGATTCCATATGTGACTAATTAGTTGTATGATAGGAGTGTTTAAATATCAGCGTCTAAGGGCTGGGGACAGCTCAGTAGCAGAGCACCAGCCTAGTGTGCTTGAGGCCCTGAATTCAGTCCCTAGTACCCAGTACTACCAAGACCAACCAACAAAGCAAAAATCAGCTTTCAGGGGCAGGGGCGTGTAGCTTGGTGGGGCCCTGGCCTCGCATAGGTGAGGTCCTAGGTCTGGTCCTTAGCACTGAAGAAAGAAATCGCTTCAAAGTCCAAGGGGCCACCTGCTCTTCCAGTGACATTTTGGAGTTTCCACAAATAAAAACTTAGACACCACTGTCCCAGGAGTGGGTGGGAGGCATGTCTAAAAGGTGGCTTTTGGCTGGGGAGCTTGGCTGTGTGGTCTCATTAAGTCAGGTGCACAGGGGCAGTACCCAGTCAAGGCAGAGCAGCAGGACAAGGCCACCCCCAGCTGTGGCCAGCGAGCAGAGGAGCCACTGGTAACCTCTCTACTCCCCAGCTTAGCACCCGCCTTCCTCCCTGTCCTCGGAAATGAGGGGCTCCAATGACCCTAAAGCAGAGGTCCTCGGCCCTGGTGACAACCTGGGCCACTTACATCCTAGGTCCAAATCCTCAGGGAGGGCTCAGGCCCCGGGGGGACTCAGCTTCAGAGTCTCTGGGGGAGCCCCGTGGAGGCCCTGGGGAGCCCCGTGGAGGTCCCCCTGCACCAAGGGGCAGGCTTTGCTTTGTGCCTGTCACCATGCAGACTGGTGGCCTGAGAGCAAATGAGATGGGTCCTGCTGCCGAGTAAGCTAAGTCCCCCAGGTGTCCTCGTCTCGCTTCTCCTGGGTACAGCCCTCCTCCAGCCCCTTCTGCAGAGGTGGCAAAGTCCCTCCCCAGCCATTGGCCTGTCCATTCCGAGAATGCTCCAGGAGAGTCCCTGGGAAGCAGGGGGGTCGAAGGGACAGAAAGAATCAGCCTTTTTTTGATTCTCAGCTGAAAAAGAGACACAGTTATGTTGATTTTGTTTCTGTACAAATCAGTGGCTACCTACGTATAGCCTGTGAGAAAAATGACGAGAGACGGCTAGCGTTGGCTCTTCACTGGTAAAGTCAGCAAGTTGCTAGTGCACTGAGAACTCCAACCCTCCCGGAGCCCAGGGTGTCTCCCGCCTGGCCGTGAAGCCACCACATGTCCCTGAATACAGGTGACGCTGTCCACTAAAGACATTTTCACATGAGAAAATCCACTATAAAAAATCAGTGATGCAGCTTAAATAGTCAGATAATTGTTTAAAATGTTGTTTATAAAATGTATTAATTTTGTTGTATACATTTAAAAAATCAGGTGTTGTCTATAAATCCCAAGTTCCTGTCTTGCCTCCCACTCTCCCACTGAGGAAGCCTTTGTGGTGGGACCCCTTCCTGCTTGGTGTCACAGCCTCCTGGTCATTGCAGACCCTGCTTTTGAGCAAATGGCCTCCCGAGGATGTGGGATGGGCCTCTGATGCCCCCCTTCCCCTCTGGGAGGACACTGTCTCTGGAAACATTTCCCTGGAGAGTCTGTTTACATAATATCAGAATAGTGTTTCTTTTTCATTAAAAAAAAATTTAAATTTGTTTTAATTAGTTATCCATGACAGAAGAATGCATTCATGCACTTAGATATATCATACATAGGTGGGATATTATTTCTCACTTTTCTGAGTGTGCATGTTGCAGAATCATATTGGTCCTGCAGTCGGTTATATACATAAAGCAATAATGTCTGTTTCAGTCTACTATCTTTCCTATCCCCACATCCCCTGCCCTCCCTTCCCTTCACTTCCCTCTACCTATCTAAGTTAACTCTATTCTTCTCTAGTGCCCCCCCACCTTATTGTGAATTAGCCCCTGCATTTTAGAAAACACATTCGACCTTTGGATTTTTAGGTCTGGCTTATTTTGCTTAGCATGATATTCTCCAACTCCATCCATTTACTGGCAAATGCCATATTTCATTCTTCTTAAAAGCAAGTAATATTTCATTGAATATATATAGCACATTTTCCTTATCCATTCATCTATTGAAGGACACCTAGGTTGGTTGCATAGTTTAGCTATTGTAAATTGAGCTGCTATAAACATTGATGTGGCTGCATCTTACAGATTGGGAGAAAATCTTTTCAATAAAGCATTAATCTCTAGAATATATATAAAAAAAACTCAAAAACTTAACACTAAAAAAAAAAAAAACCCAAATAACCCAATCAATAAATGGGCTAAGGAACTGAACAGACACTTCACAGAAGAAGAAATACAAGTGATCCACAAATATATGAAAAAGTGTTTGACATTTCTAGCTATTAGAGAAATGCAAATCAAAACTACTCTAAGATTTCAACTCACTCCTGTCAGAATGGCAGTCATCAAGAATACAGGCAACAGTAAACGTTGGCGAGGATGTGGGGAAAAGGCACACCCATACTCTGCTGGTGGGACTGCAGATAGGCGCAACCCCTCTGCAAAGCAGTCTGGGGAGTCCTCAGAAAACTGGGATGGAATCACCGTTTGGCCCAGCTATCCCACTCCTCATTCTAGACCCAAAGGACTTAAGGTCATTCTTTTTGCAGGTGAATGTACCATGGCTTCTCAGGTGGTCCTGAAAGGCTTGTTCCTGAACCCTCTCCTCCTCTGGACCTGAGACCGTCCCTTCTGGGCTGACTCCGTTTGTGGTGCGCATGTCGTCTTCTCCCCTGTTGGTCAGGGTTCCCGCAGGCGGCTGCTCTGAACAGGGCATTTCAGGCTGTTGTGCTTCCTGGAAAAGGAAACAGTTTCTTGGTGGGAAGTAATTGGTGTCTATTTCATGATAAAACATTGGATTAAGAAGTTCAGTGCAAGAGCCTCTTACAGCCTGAGATACTTCATGTGAAACTGAACGTAAGGCGTCTAATCCTGGGGGCAAAACAGATGACTTGTTCATCTCCACTTTCTTTCTTTTTTTTTGGGGGGGGGGGTGGTTACTGGGGATTGAACTCAGGGGCACTCGACCCCTGAGCCTCACCCCCCAGCCCTATTTTGTATTTTATTTAGAGACAGGGTCTCTCTGAGTTGCCTAGTGCCTTGCCATTGCTGAGGCTGGCTTTGAACTCTCGATCCTCCTGCCTCAGCCTCCCGAGCGCTGGGATGACAGGCGTGTGCCACCACCCCTGGCTTCATCTCCACTTTCTATTCTACTCTGGTTCTAGGAGCTCAGGAGACAAACGCACAGGGAAGGGTATGCGACTCACACACACACACACACACACGCCTCCTCATGACCTCATATGTGCACACAGGTGCGTGCGGGTGGAGATGCACACCTGTGCACGTGGGTTAAAATGCACACGTGTGCGCACACACTTCCACACAGACAGGCCTGTCACACTTTGTTACATTTCAACAATTCTCTCTCGGAGTCAGGATTCACCCAGGGAGAGAGGGAGCTTCGGGGTGCTGCAGGGAAGTGGGGGCCGCAGGGAAGGGAGCCAAGGAGGGGGGGGAGGAACTGCCCCAGGCTGGCGGTGCTGTGCAGCCACCCTCTCATGGCCACACAGGGGGACCCGAAATGGCTCAGGTAGCTTCTCATTCCTCTCCTCCTGGGGACAAGGACAGAAATGATGTATTTGAAGTGAAGACCGACTCCAAAAAGAGATCCACAGAAGGCCAGAGAGTGGTACTGGACGCCTGTCGTGGCCCCTCAGGAGCAAGCTCCAAGCCCGACAGTGGACTTCTGATGTGGTCATTTGGGTCCTGGGCCAGCTGCCTCCCTCTCCACGTGGGTGTCCTTGTGGGACACGAGGCCTCTCAACCTCCAAGGCCAGGCCCACCTTGTACTTTTCCACTTAAGGCGAGGACACTGAGAGGAAGCTTTGTCTTGGCAGCAGCCTTGGATCGGGGGATTTCTGACAGTTTACGAGCTCCTGCCTCCCAATAGCGGTGTCTTCCGAGCTGTGAAATTCCGACCTCCACGCAGCACGGCCCAGGGCATCATCACACAAGTGTGACCACGGTTTCCCCTTGCCATCCTTCCTCCTCAACCTGGCAGAAGGGCGGGGACTCCTGGGCACGTGGTGCAGCAGCAGCAGCAGCCCTGGGGCTGGAGGATGGATCTCGGAGCCGGGAGAATCTAACCAACGGGGAATTCCACCTCCTCGGCAGGGCCTGGCCAGAATTTCCAGGGCTGAGGGAATCAAGGCTCAGTATTTGCTCAGAAATAGACCTGGGACCACTGAAGGACAATGAAGCACCAAGGGAGGCCGGGCGGGGGCTCAGAGAGAGGGGCCCCTGCTTTATGAGAGGGTAGGAGCTCTGAGAGGAGCGGGGCCTTGCACAGCAGGCCCTGCAGGAGAGGGCAGGGGGAATCCACAGCCCGCCCCACCCCCCTGACCTGGCAGTCTGCACAGGCAGGGAAGACAGCGCAGAGGGGCCGGGGGAGACCAGAGGGGCCGAGGGAAGCCTCCAGCGTGGCGCAGGACAAGCAGACCACACAGTGCTGGACATGAAGGGGCTTAGCTCAGAAAATGCCCTCATTTCAAAGTCACTTCAGTTGCCTTCTCTGCTCTTGCATTCAAAAGTATCCCAACATAGACAGGCAAAATATTTTATGTACAAAGCTATTCTTAAAAATGTCATGGTCTAGGGCTGGGGCCGTGGCTCAGTGGCAGAGCGCTTGCCTAACATGTGTGAGGCCCTGGGTTCAATCCTCGGCACCACATAAAAATAAATAAAATAAAGGCACTGTGTCCATCTACAACTAAAAATATTTTTTTAAAAAATGTTATGGTCTAGAAATGTAATGGAAACTCACAGAAGGGGCAGAAGCTACAAGACTATGGGTCTCCAAGTCTAGAAATGGGCCGTGACACCAGGAGTGTGCTCCCAAGGAGAAGGGGGCACTCATGTGCCCACGTGCCAGGAGCCTGGAGCTGCGAGGACAGTCTTCCTCGGGAGACCTAGGAAGTCAGGAGCAGGGCCTAGGATGAAGTCTGGACTGCTGTGACCAGGGCTGCTCATCTGACCCTGCGGGAGCAGGGCTGTCAGTCACAGGGTGAGCAAAGGCAGAAAGAGAGCCAAGTGGACTCTCAAAACAGCATCTCCAAACCCAGGAGAAACAGAAACACCTTGAAATAATTCATGATAAACGAAACAGATTAGAGAATGCTCCTAAGGAAACATAAACAACACAGCCAACATCAAAGGACTTGTTTGATCATATGTGATCTTCAAAGAGACAGAGAAAGGGATGATAATAAGGATAAAAACACAAGAGGATGCTGTGAAACAATTCAAGCAGCCGAAAATCAAGAAATGAATGATCAAAATGACTGATTTGGAGATTCTGGAAACACAAAACTATAAGATCAAGACAAAGAACTTAGCAAACAGGATAAACCCTAAACTAGACACAGGTGAAGAAAGAATTAGTGAAATAGAATATTGTCCCAGGGAGTTAATACTCACAGGCTAAAGAAATAAAAACTATAAAAGAAACTGAAATAATATGGAGAGTAAAATAAGACACTCCAACACACATTTAATAAGAGTTTCAGAATAAGAGAGTATGGGAAATGGTGGCAGGAATTTCCAAATTATAATGTCTGGGAAGGATGACATGATTTTTTGAAGAGAAAGATAACACTGAGGATCATGAAAGATAGATAAAAGTAGATCTGTAGTTGGACACACTGCATTAGAAATGCAGATCACCAAGGCCAAAGAGAGAATCTGAAGACCCTCGGAGAGAAAAGATAGACATCTTTCACAATGAAGAGCTGACATTTCAACAGGAGGAATGGAGGTGGCGAGGCTGAACCTCAAAGGTGGAGGAAAACGACCTTCAATCCAGATCTCTATAAACAACCAAACCAAATATAAAATAAAGGCCTCAGACCTGAGAAGACAGAGGAGTTTACCACACAGACTTTTGGTGAAGATTGGTGGTCCATTAATACTAAAAAATATTCAAAAGTTTCCAATGCTCAGGTCTTACCCGGAGCAGACTTCACTTTATTTTTAATCTCATTATTCCACTGTTCAGCTAGAGCGGAAATCACTGTTCCACCTAGTTTCCCCCAGAAGAAGAGAGCTGTGTACAAAGAGGTCACCAAGGTGCCCAACTCCATCAGCTGCATCAGGTCATAGCATTAACTTTATCGGGGTTGGTGGGGCAGGGGATCTGTGTCACAAGTCTATTGCTTGGAATGAGACAGTTCGGAACAATCAATTTCCCTATGATCATTCCACACCAAGTGAATTTTTCTTATTCATTTTTTAAGTACTTTGCATTTATTTGTGGGAGAAAGGCCCATTTGGGGACCGGATTCTGCTCATACTGTGGACCTACCGCCTTGCTGCCGTTTCTTTATCAGTACCTGGAGCCACTTCCAAGGGTCCCACCGCAACAGGCAGGGGCGAGGCCTTGCTCACAGGGGGGTTGTATCTCTCCAGCAGCCACCAAGTTTGGGAACCATTGATTTGGGGTTCTGTGGGCGAAGGATATCAGAAGAAATAAACAGAAGGAGGAAGCGGTGGATCCGTGAGCTGGTCTGAAGCCCTCCTAGAGAGAGCGGCCTGCTTAGTCCTACAGAAGGTGCCAATGGGGCTCGTTTTCACAATTTTCTTAGATAACGAATTCACATGTCAATCAAAGGATTTTTGAACAAATTGGAAATATCAAGAGAGTTTGTCAGTAATTTAAAGAATCACTTATTTATCTTTCTTTTTCTATTGTACTTACTGATATTTCTATTTCTGCATTTCACATTGGGATCTGTCAGCTGACTGGAGGTGCCAGTGACTGGAAATCTTATCTCAACTGTCTTTCTTTGGGGGACTTTGGACGAATCAGTTCAGTGTTTGATGGGGTTACTTCCTTGAGGGTGCAGTGGGGAAACCCAGCCCATCCTGGGTGTACCTGGGGTTGTAAGGGATCTGACAGCCTGCTCTCAGCCAGAAGTCAGGGACTGCACAGGGCTTCTGTGGATGCCCTGTGACCTCTGGGTCACTGGGCTTCCATATTCAGTGTCAGGGTCTGTGTCGGACCCCCTACCCTGACACGGACAAGCCAGGTGAGTCTGACCCACTAACCCGAGGCAGGACTTCTGTCTTGAACAGGAGTTGCAAAGGTCGATTCCTAGGAATGCAGGGTGAGGTGGTGCCACTTCCTAGCAGGCAGGTGTTGGCTCTGGGTGCAGCCAGGGCTCTGTCACAGGGCGGAGTCCAACCTGCCTGAGGTGGAGCCAGGAGTCTGCACCTTCAACCCCGCCCCTGAAAGCCACCGTAGATGTGGGGTCACCCAGAAAACCGCTGCAAGTGTGGGCACCTCCTCCTGCAGGCTCCCTCCTCTAACAGCCAGGTGTGTCCCCGTGCCCTTTCTGGCTGACGTCATCCAGGGCAACGTCACTTGTGTTGTCCTAAAATCCCCCACATAGCTGAGCACCTGCTATGAGAATGGAGAAATGGGATTTATTGTTTCTGTCCTGAACACTTTATGAGATGGGTGCTATATTGCTGGGGACTTGATGGCAAGGTGACAGCTCTCACCATGAAAAGCCACAAGCGGAGCCTGTGCCGTCAGCAGTTGCTCAGGGGTCAGTCAGCAGGTGCAGCCCCAGGAGCGGGGCTGTGGGTGCCTGGGATGGGTCTCTGAGAACACTGTGCTCAGCTGACCCGGGAGGTCACCTGGTTTGCCTCGTCGTTTTACATCTGGGGAAACTGAGGCTCTACAGGGGTGGCTTCCTCAGGCTCCAGCACCCGCAGCACAGGCAGACACCCAGGCTCCTGCTGCGTCTGCCCAGGTCCCTGCTCCTCACTTCACCAGGATCTTCAGGGATTCTTGGTTCAAATGTTTGGGGCACCAAAAGCCAGCTGCCCACACCGAGTGCCTGCCTTAGGTGAGTTGTCTGGGCCAACAGAGCTGGACAGTCTGCCTCAGATCCAGGTCCTGGCCCCGTGGAGTGGGAGGAGGGCCCCGACTTCCTCGTTGCTGGCAGGAGGAAATCATGGGCCCAGCCTGGGTGGGTCTTAAGAAGCCTGTGGCACGGCTGCCTGTGACCTCTCAGGAGGGCACTGGGCTCCAGGCTCCGTGTTGCACACACGCCCTTCCCACATGAGGTGCCTGGCAGGATCAAGATCACAGTCCTCGGGGAAGGAAAGGAACTCAACCCAACACAGCGTTGGCTTCACCCTGTCACACCGTCACTGCCCCCAAAATAATGTGGACAAAGGAGGCCCAGGACTGGATTGCCTTCGCCGCTGGGATGGCTTCCCTACCCCATAGCTCTAGGCACACTGCCTGGGAGCCCATGAGCCAGCCCACAGCAGGACCACAGTGCCCGGGTGATGGCTGGGGCCACCCAGCCAGTGACATCTCTGTGAAGTGTTGCACGTGAACCAGAATTTACTGTGGGCAGAGCTTTAAGGTTTGCCTGTGAGTAACAAAATAAACTAAAAAAAACAAAAACAAAAACAAAAAAACTTTACTGAATTAACAAAACAAACACCCACTCAATAGAATAAGAGAAGGTTTCCAGGATCCATGGGCTCCTGGGTGTGGCCCAGCTCCTCCGCCTCCCACAGGCCAACAGCCAGCCAGCGGATCAGGGTCCAGAAGGTTCCAGAGTTAGGTAGTGAAGGACGCCCGTGTTCTGCCGATCCCAGGCAAGGAGCTGTGTCTGTGGGTCCCCGTGGGGGTCTCCTGGGTTGGGGCAGCACCATGCAAATGGCCTGCCCCGATGGGGGGCGCCCTCGCCCTGTGCTGCCTCCTCCCATTGCCGGGCCAGAGTGAGTTAGGGTTACACCTGCACCCCAAACTCCCGGAGGGTCAGCTTGCTTATCCAGATGACTACTGCCCTGGGGGTCCCCGCAGCAGGTCGTGGTGCCTGCAGGGGGCGGGTAACCCCACCTGGTCTTTACCAAGGGACGGCCCTGTTACCTTCACTACCCCTGTCTTGGGTTTCTTCCTGAACAACCTTGAATAATTGTCCCAAGGTTGTAGGAAACACTTGCCCCTCCACAATGCCCTCCTGCCTCTCTACCGTGTTTAGCAAAACACTGGGTTTCTAGTGGTGACCAGCAGTGCCCGCGAGTCACTTGTTCCGGGAACTAGAGCCAAGTGTGGCTCCTCAGAGGCCTGCTTACTTCCTTGTGGACAAATTTTTTTAATGTCTTTTTTTTTTATGATGATTTTTTCAAGCAACTTCCGGAGGATATTTGTGCTGCACACACCTCCTCTGGGTTGTCCCCCTTTTCTTTCCCTAACCCTCCTTCTCTCAAATGATTTATCACCCCTGACAGCAGGATGACAAGTTTCTGGGATTCCCTGCTGCCCCCAAACTGCCCTTCATGATCACATAATGTGTTCCCGCATGGTATGCGGACCGTTCCCTCCTGTCGTTTCTGCCATACTAGAAAACCAGCCCTATTTATTTATTTATTTATTTGTTTATTTATTTATTTATTTATTGTGTGTGTGTGTGTGTGTGTGTGTGTGGTGCTGGAACCAGGGGCCTCGTGTGCGCTAGGCCAACCCTCTGCCACTCAGCTACACCCCAGACCTCTTATCCTCTTTCTCTCCCCAAAATGCTGCCCGGGAGCCAGGTGCAGTAGCTCATGCCTGTAATCCCAGCAACTTGTGATATACTCCTGCTTCAGCTTCCCAAGTTCCAGGTCAGCCTCAGCAACTCAGTGAGGCCCTAAGCAACTTAGACCCTGTCTCAAAATAAAAAGGGGGTGGGTGGATGTGGCTCAGGGGTTAAGCACCCCTGGGTTCAATCGCCAGCACACACACAGAAGTCTGCCATGGATCCCCTGACAGTAATTCTCAATGATCAGTTCTGAGACCTAATGCTTTCTATCTTACAAGACTTTATAAGTCCTAAAATAAAGTGATCCTTATTTTGTGACATCTATGAAGTCCTTCAGGAAGTTCACACATCTTCCCAGTTTTTCCCACCAGGAGCCGTGTGTAAAATCAGCTGGCAGAGCTCACTGTCTTTGGAACCCCCTCAAAGACTGTGAAATTCAGAGCTGTTTGAATTGTACATGTTCCACACAGAAAGCCACTTATTAAATTTGAACTTTAGGGGAGAAATTATTTATTAGTGTCACAGTATCATAAAAGCAATCACCATCTAATGAAGATCAATTGAGAAAATATCAATTTTAGATTGATTTTAGATTTAATGAGTGAAGACATGGGAGGGATGAAGGAACTGAGGCTGATAGAGACCCAGCAGCGGCTTAGAGTAGGACCAGGCCCTGCCCGGAGCTGCGCCTGGCCTGCGCCTGGCCCGCGCCCGGCCCACGGCTCTCCCAGGCTCTGCCAGACTCGCCCAGCCTCACACGTGGGGTCCACCAGGGACCAGGATGCCTGGCCTCACACCCCCTTCCTCCTTGGTGAAGCCCTCCCTACCCCCTGCTGGGCCCAGGTGCAGGCTTTATGGCCCCCACACCCTTACGGGGCCCGCTGACATCTGTGTGCTGCCTCCAGGAACCTGGCCGGCGCCTGCTCCATCTGCCTGCTCCCGCCAGGTGAGCCAGGTGTGGCTGTGCCTGATGGAGGTCTCCCATCCCCAGCCTGCGGTGGGTAATAACCGTGAGGTTAGCTAACAGGCCCAGAGGGGAGGCGCCTCCCACCGCCCACTTATAGATGTAGACACTGAGGCCTGGGGAGACTGAGTGCACAGTCCAAAGGCCAGTGCTGGTCCGTCGTCCAGTCTTAACCATTGAGCTAAGAGAGTCCTTTTCTTAAATGGGATCCGGCTTTGGTTGAGTCACCTGGATGATTGATCTGGCGTCCCTTGGGGCACCTTGAAGGCTGTTTATTATCCAGAGCCATTCCCTGGAGTCGGGAGCGGCCCGGACCTGAACTGCCTTCTCTTTCCCACGCAGCCATTCAAGGGCAGGAAACCACTCCCAGGATCCCAGGAGAACTCAGAGGGGGCTGTGGGGTCACCACTGACCACACAAAGGTAAGGCAGGTCTCTGTCCTGCCACAGGACTGCAGTGGGACGGTGGTTGAGGTGTGGGGGCTCCATCTGCTTCTCCAGCAAAATTAAATAAAAATAAAAAATCAAAATTAAACTTTGGCCCTGCCAATCATAATCTGAGTGCCACTTTAAGAGACTGGTCTCTATGTTCAGTGCGGTGCTGTCATGAGGTGTAACCTTTCACAATTGAGTGAGAATTAGGTCAGCTTAGCCCTCTCCTGGCCCCGAGAGCTGGCTATATAAAAACTGAAGAGGAGGGTGAGCAGGTGGCTTCCTGAGGCTGAGGGGTTTAAAATGCCGGGAGGGAGGGAGGCCCTGAGGACTACCTCTGGGAATTGAAGTTTTCGCTGGGTCTCTCCAGCCTTGGTTGTCAGCCCCAGAGAAGAAACCTGGTACGGAAGAGCCACAGAGAGCAGGACCTCAAAGGGAGCAAGTCTGGCTTTAGGATCGACTCTCTCCTGCCGCGCTCCTCCCTGGGCAGACAGCAGTGCCAGTCTGGCGGTCACCCACAGACGTGGGCATGTGTGACGGGTCCTCAGGGCACAAGCAAGGCTCATAAATGCCTGATGCCCGCCCTGGCCTGAGTCCCCCATGGAGGGAGAGTACTCCTCATTTGCTGAGCCACACATGATGAGTGGCAGAGGCTTGGCCAAGTGTCCATGAGCTGCTGGTACAGTCGTTGCCCTGCCAGGCACTGCCTGAGCCCCAGGACATCACCATGAGCCAAGAGGTAGTGACCTGCCTCTAGCTCAGCTATGTCCTCCACCTTTGGTGGCTCCAGTGGAGGAGGGCAGCCCCTCCAGGAGACAGGCCTCCGGCCCTCACCCACCCAGGTCTGCACCATGGTGCCCTGTGCCTGGCCACCAGCAGGGAGGCGGTGCCCACTGTTGCCCCGTTGTCTTCCTAACTTGATGTAAATGGCTGTGAGCAGAACTTCTGCGCAGACACACCTTTCCTCGCCGGCCTGATCTTTGCACAGCCCTCGGCCTGGATTTGAATATAACTGGAAGGTTCCAAACAGTCTGAGACCATAAGCCCATTGTAAATGCTAATGACGGGTAGAAAAGCCTGGCAGAGCCAGAGCGAAAGCAGCAACTACAGGGAGCAGGCCTGTGTGCTGTCCGGGCGGGAGAGAAGGCCTCCCCGGGGCGGGCCAGGACGGGGCGAGGGGCAGCCCAGGGCCTGCAGGGACAGCGCCCCAAGAGGAAGCCGGCAGGCCTCGGGCTCCAGCATGTTCTGGGGTCTGGAAGGCTCAGGCCGGCTGACAGGACACTCAACAGCATTTGAACTGTGGCTTGGAGTTCCAGGCAGATCTGCCATGCTTCCCGGCAGGTCACTTCACAGTGGTCCTGTAAAGCAGTGGGGGCGCGGCGCTCATGGTGGACCCAGCAGAGCAGACTGGCACAGTAGAGGGAGCGGGATGCAAATTCCACAGCTGCTGCTTCTGGCAGGGTGGCCAAGTCCACAGGACGGATTCCTCCAGGCAGGCCCTGGGGCTGGTCCCCTCCCCTCTCTGGCTCTACCCTGAGCCTGCTCTGATAAGAGAGAGAGTGAGCAGGGGACCCAGAGGACTGGGACCCCAGCCATGGAGAACAGCCAGTGGAGCTGGTCACTGCCCTGCGGGTGCACCCTGGGCAAGGTGGGCTTCTTAGACACTCCATTCAGCCCTCGGGAGGGAGCCCCTGTGATGTCACTGACCACCTTTCCTAATCAAGCCTAATGGCTACCAGCACAACAGAGAGGTGGCCAGGTCAGTCTGGCCCTGATATCTGTTCACAACAGCCTGCTGGGGTCACCCAGGCCACCGAGCCTCTCCAACCTAGTGGCGGGAGGTGCTTGTCTGGATGCGGTGGGAAGTCTCTCTGCTCACGTGTGAACATGGAACTGCACAGAGCTCAGAGCTGGATATAGGTACAGCACCAGGTCCCTAAGGCATGCGTGGGGACCACCGGAGGCAGGGGCAGGAAGCCGGTGTCTCGAAGCCTTCACCCCACTGTGCCTTGCAGGGTACACCTCTGTGCAGGGGCCCCAGCCGTCGGGGCTCCCATACGGAGCCTGGTGCCTGGTGGGGAAACCCTTTGGTGAGCATTCTTAACCTCCACAGCCCACGTTCACTGCCTGTGGGGTCCCAACCCTCCAGCAAGAAAGCTGAATTTGAAGTGACCTAGGGTGGGAAGAAAACAGTAAGCCCTTTCTAGACATTACATCTTCATCCAACTCAGGCTTCAAAATATTTCAGTTCCTAGAAAATTGAGCAGTTCGTGGTTAAAAAATAGTCCCAACGGACCCCGAAG
Source organism: Marmota marmota marmota (assembly GCF_001458135.2). NCBI lineage: Eukaryota > Metazoa > Chordata > Mammalia > Rodentia > Sciuridae > Marmota > Marmota marmota. The sequence continues at coordinate 60,402,988 of NW_025999968.1, forward strand.
CCAGTGGAAGGGCAGGCAGCAGGCTCAGGCCGCACAGGCTTCAGGCCCTGAAGGTGCGCAGAAGTCGAACATTCGCTTCCTTGGCAACGAGAAAAGACAGGCTGAAGATTCTGCACCTACCAGAAAAAATCATGAAGATTCCACCAAGAATTGAATGGATCACCCAGAAATCAAAGTGATGATAATTGAACTTTAGAAGCCAATTGTGGCAGAAAAGCAAAAGCTCTTCCCTAGATTCCCAGGTGATCAATGAGGAAAATGGGGAAAAACTCCCTGTTGACCACTCCCACAGTGACCATTCTTTCAAGCAAGAATCATCCGTGGATGTTGAAATTAAAGTACGGAAAGAAACAGGATGTTCGCGTCATCAGGTCTCCAAAGACATGATTCAGCACAGGGCGGGGCAGGGGGTGGGAATTGGGCCTTTATTGCAAGGAAACCAGTCAGAAGTCCCGCTCCCAGCTGCTGGGCGCCTCCTAGAGCAGGCACCAGGGTGGCCCAAGGCTGCTGGTGTCTCTGTGCACTTCTGCCAAGAATGCAGGAACTTGACCTCGAGGAACATCAGAAAACCCGAAGGAAGGACCTTTACCAAATAACAGACCAGCTCCCCCACAGAGAGACCAGGAACTTTTCCAAACCAGAGACAAGGAACTGGGGGACCCTGGCCGACTCGGAGCAAGGTCTGAGGGTGCGACAGTGACCTCCTGGCTTTGATGTGCCCGGGGCTACGGGACAGGCTATCCCGGGCATCTGAGCAAGCCCAGGTGAGGGTCGTAGGTACGGCTGCTGTACGTCTGAAATTATTTCAGAATGAAAAGTTAAAATATAAAAGCACTGAATAGTAAACGTAGAGGATTAATCACATCAACAAAAACTTAGCTGGAATGCAGCCCAGAAAGACCCAAGAGACGGACGGCAGGAGACGACGGAGTGAGGAGATCTGACAACAGCTACCCTGAAGCCCAGAGGGGAGAGCAGAGAAAAGGCAACCGTCTGATGTTAAAGAGGAGAATGGCCGAGAATTCTCTGGAATGTTGAAAGACATCAAATCCTAGACCCAGGAAGCGAGTAACCCTAAAATAAGATAAGTGAAAAAGAACCTGTGTCTGAGCACATCACAGGGACCCTTCAAAGCATCAAAACAAAAGGAAGATCCCCAACCCAGGCCTCCCCTTCAGGTCAGGAGCCCACCTCCTGTCCAGCCTTTCACCACGGACAGGCCAGGGAGGGCTTGCACAGGAAGGAGGCGTGAGCTGTGTCACAGGCCATGCCATCTGTGGGTGGAGAATCCTACGAAATCCAAGCCCCTAGAACCTCGGATGTGTTTAGGAAGGTTGCAATATGCGAACTCAGTATTGAAAAAATCAGCTTTCTCCCACCTATTAGCAGAGGTAAATGCCAAAAGAACTTTTAAGAATGTTGGGTACAGCAGTGACATCAAAGCCAGGGATACAGAGGTGGATTTGATGAACATTTATAAAAGCGTCACTAAAACGACAAATCAACACCGAGAGGGAAGTTGCAGGTCTAAACAGGAGCAGTCGCAGCTCATAAGATTCATTTGGGCAACAATAGTACACAGTGTCCCCAGATTCATCCACAGATTAAATACAAACTGAAACAAAACCCCAGCAAGACTTTTATTAGAAAATTTTTCAAATTAATTCTGAACTTCACTTGGAAATGCAATTGATCCAGAAAAACAACACAAAAATGAGAAGACAAAAAATTGGGGAATGCACACTCCTTGATTTCCAGGTTCCCCTTAAAGCTACAGTGATCAACACTGAGTGGTGTTGGCTGAAGGATAGATACATAGACTGAAAGAGCAGAGGAGGGGCCCAGGATAGACCCACATTTATCTCGTCAGTTGGTTTCTGATGAAGTCACCAAAGTATTTCAAAAGAGAGAGAAAAGTTGGTCATAGATGAAGCTGGAACAAAAAGATACCCACAGAGAAAAAAAAAAAAAGTTGCCCCTCCCCTGGACCAGATGCCAAAATCAACTTACAGTGGATTATTGACGTCAGTGTAATAGCACCAGACTTCATGGAAATTAAAAATTATGAAGAAAATTAACAAACAACACAGAGACAGGGGGAAAATATTTGTAACACGTTTGTTTTGTAACATCTGACAAAGGACTTACATACTGAATGTTTAAAAATGGCCACAAGTTGATAATAACACGAAACAATAAAAAATTTAAAAAGACAAATGACCCGATAAAGATATGGACCAATCACCTGGGAAGATGTATAAAGAGTCAATAAACAAATGAAAATTGTTCAGTGTCTTCAGCCATCGTGGAAATTCAAATTAACACCACAATGGACCACTATACCAATATTAATAGCCTTGTGATGTCAGTTTTAATGTATCATATCAGTTAACTTAATAGTAAGAACATTCTTTTAGCTGACACTGATTCAACCACCAGGTATCCCCATTAAAGAGACCTTTACCATAATTAAGCTTATTGTCAGCAAGATTTTACAACGAGCGCCAAGAGGATTTCACTGGAGATCTGCAGAGAGCTCACTGTGGTTTGAAGCTTCCTCTTTCTTGTAAATGCCAGGTTTGCAGACACAGCGTGTGAAGCCTCTGTCTCCAGAGAGCTTGCTGTGCTAAAGTTACTCTCTCTGTCTAACCTAAGAATTTGGGACAAAAGGTAACTGTTCTGCACCCACCCACTGTGGTGTAACCACCCTTCTGAGTACACACCTAGAAAAATTTCCAGAACTGGGGTCCAGAGATTTATAGGCATGAGCCCCTCTGGACCACTGCAGCTTAAATAAACCTGCTTCCTGAAAATTCCTCAGGTGTCCAGCCTCATCCGTCCTACATCCATAGCTTAGCCAACTTAATCAGACTGGCAGCTCCAAATGTTGGCAAAGGCATAGAACAATTGGAACTCCCTTGCCCTGCTCGTGGGAATGTCGAACTGTGGAAACCTCCTTGGCAGATTCTTAAACATAGTTAAATATTTACCTGTTCAAGACCTGGTAATTCTACTCTTGGGTAGTTTTCCAAAATAAACAGAAACTGGAAAAAAATGAAAAACCATGTGAATATTTCATTCTAGTTGAGGTCTACTGGACAAAAATTGGAACCAACTCCAATTTTTAGCAATAGAAAAATGAATAAGCAATTGGGAAACATCCATACAATGGAAATATCAGTCAGAAATAAAAAGAAGGGGACAACTGGCTATGGACTGGGTATTTTGTGTCCTTCCTCTGTTGATGCCTGTTGAAGCTCTAACCCCATGTGGTGGTATTAGGAGGAGCAGCCTATGGAGGTTAGATGTCATAGGGGTGGAGCCCTCACGCATGGGGTCACTGGGGCCCCAGGGGTGCTCTTGATTTTCCCTCCTGAAGACGCACTGAGAAGATGGCGTGTGCAGATGAGCCCTCACCAAGAGCTCAGCTATGTTGGCCCCTTGATCTTGGACTACTAGTTTCAGAACCAAGAGAAATAAATCCCTTTATTTAAGCCACTGGCCTGTGGCATTCTGCTCTGGCAGCCTGAAGTGACCAGGACGCCACACATACCTGCAACACGGTGAGTATCCAAAATGGTGCCCTGAGTGAAAAAGCCAGGAGCCAAAGAGAGCGTGCTGTGAATGCCCACTGTGTGTGGCACTGAAATAGGCAGAATGGGGCGGTGCCGTCTTGGTCCCCCTTGTGCTGACCTAACAGTACACTTGGTTCTGGAGGCTGGAAAGTCCAAGAGCATGAGGGCAGCATCTGGTGGGAGCTTCCATGCGGTGTCATCCCATGGCAGAAGGCAGACAAACAAGAGAACATGAGGGCGCAAGCAAGAGGGGGCCGAGCTCACGCTCATAACACACCCACTCCCGCTCCATGGCATTAGTCCATTCATGCCATCAGAGCCCTCGGGAGCTACCCACGCTCATTAGGCCCCACCTCCCACCATAGGGGTGGAGTGAACTTCCGAGGGGCATATTTAAACCATTGCAGTGGCTACCTCTTGGAGGGGGCACAGAGACTGCCTGGGGAAGAGCACAGGGATCACTGTCGTCTGACAAAACGTCTGTATTGAGACAGGAGTGAGGGTCTGTGCCTGGGGGCACGGGCTTGTGTGGCTTGACTCTTGCTGGTGCCAAGGGACAGAACATGAGGCTTTCCTATCAGCTTTTCCAGATGTGGAACAGAAGGAAAGGGAGAGTGTTGGGGCTTAAAACCATCATTAAATATGAAAATAGAAAAAGCTAGAAGCTCTTTATTATACCCATCCAACTGTAATGCGTAATATGTGTACATTTCACTCTTTGTAAATCATGTCTTTGTTTTTTAAAAATAAATAAATAAAAGGGGACAAACAGATAAAGATGGAACCAAAGAAAATGCAATAGCATCTTCCAAGTACAGAGAGAAATATCTGTCAACCTATTATTTTATACCCAGCAAAGATGGCCTCAGAAACAGGTGAAATAAAGACATGCTCAGAGAAACACAAACAGAAAGGATTTACCACCAACAAATCCATGGAGAGAAATTTAAAATACATTCTTCAAGAAGAAAGAGAGATTTTCCAGACAGATGGTGAGCAGAGACCGTGGTGAGGAGGCAGGTAGACCCCATACAGTGCCAACTGTGACATCCAATTTGTAGGGTCTCAAGCAAGAAGGAAAACAAAAAACCCAAACTCAATATTACACAGCGATAACGCCCTGCATTGGCCTACTGGTCACCTGCTGGAGGGTGCCTGGGTGGTCTGCAGTGTTTAGCCATTGCGGTCAGAGTTGCTCTGACCTCTATGTCCAGCCTTTTGTGTGACCCCAGGAGTGGAGCTGCTGGATCATAAAGATGTAAATGTTTAACTTTTTTAAAAAAAAAATTAGATTTGGTTATTAGATAGTTTTTGGTTCATAGTAAATCTAAGTGGAAAGAATAGAGCTCGCCCAACACCCCACCCCACATTCACATGGCCTTCCCTACGGTCAGTGCCCAGGACAGTAGCAAGCAGAGCAGGACCCGTCATCTACAGTGACGCACCGTGTCACCCTGAGACTTCCAGGCGGGGTCCCTCTTGGTGCTGAAGGTTCTGTGGGGCTGACTAAGGCACCGTGATCTGGACCCACACTTGCGGTATCACCCAGAACAGCTGACGCTGTCACACCCTTCGTACTCACCCACCCTCCATGCTGCCTGGCCCGGCGACTACTTGGCTTTTCCTTTTCCTCGTGACCTTGGCGCTCACAGGGCACCATGTAGCTGGACTCACGAGCTATGTAGTCTTCCCAGACTGCTTTCTTCCACTGGAGAACATGCATTTGAGTTTCCTCCCCTTCTTTTCGTGGCCCGATGGCTCATTTCATTTGGTGCTGAAGGACTTTCCATTGTCTGGATCTACCACAGCTTACCCACTCTCCTGCTGAGGGATGTTTGGGGGATTCGAGCTTTAGCAATCATGTGCAAAGCTGAAGACATGGGCCTGCAGGTAAAGGCCAAGCAAGTGCTGAGACAGCTGGATGATCTGCTAAGAGGACGCGCCATTGGCAGGGAACCTCTGAGCTCTCCCTCCGGAGGGACGGTGCCACGGAGGGACGGTGCCACGTGCTTTCCCACCAGCAAAGTGTAGGCGCCTCGCTGCTCACGGCCTCGCCATGAGGTGAGGTGCTGTCGGTGTTTCGGAGTTTGGACGTTCTGATCTGTCTGTGATGGCGTCACGTTACTGCTGCAGTGCTCTACCTTTTAGGACTTGGTGAAACTGCTTCCCAGAGTGGCTGGTCATTTCACCCTCCCCCAAACAAGGGAGTGAGTGGCAGCTGCTTCCCTCCTTGCCAATGCCTGGCATGCTCTTTCTTTTGTAATGTCAGAAACGTCATTCCTGTGGCTCTTACTTCTCAATAGTGAGTGTGGCCGGGGTGGCTCAGCGAGTCCTCTGCTCAGGCCCGAGCCAGGCTGAGCGAGGTGTCAGTCTGGCTGTGTCCACTGGTGAGACGAGACAGACCAGGCTTCCAAGCTCACGCTGTCCCCAGCAGAACCCAGGTCCTTGTGTTGCTCACTGCAGGCTTCAGTGTCCTGAGGCTGCTACCTGGAGGCCACCCAGCCCTGCAGGCACCTGGCTTCCTGGGTTCTCCAGCTGGCCCCGGGCTCACTGCCCACAGCCGCTCCTGGTCACCTTTACACCTTTCCATCACCCTTACAAGTGTGTTCAGGTGGTTGGAAGCAGGTCACACATCCTTCCCACATTTAAGGGGAAGGAAGAGCACAGGATGGACTCCAAGTTGGGACAGGAGCATCACAGGGGCCACCCAGAGACATAAAGCTGGGAAAAGCTGTAAAACCAACACACAGAACTCTAGATGTGAAGGACACAGGAATTACTCTGGAAATAGAAGAAATCTTCACAAAATATCCTGAATAGCCTCAGAGAGACGAAAATGATCGTACCCACAAGGCAATAACAGTGCGCACTGAAGGAGAGCCACCAGGGGACAAGAAGGCACAGAGGACAGTGGGGGATGTCGATAAAATGCTGAGTCATGAAGACAGGGAGGTCCAGGAAGTAGAGCCTCTTCATATTCCTCGATCTCCCCTGCCGCATATTTCAGATCAATAAGATAATGTAAGGGAACACTGGCGGGACTCTGAGATGGTGGGAGCGGGGCATGGTGGGACACCCTTGTCATCCCAGCAACTCGGGAGGCTGAGGCAGGATTAAAATTCAAGGACAGGCTCAACAGCTTAGCAAGACCCTGTCTCAAAATAAAGCATAAAAAGGGCTGGGGATGTGACTCAGTATTATTCTGGAAATAGAAGAAATCATAAGGGTTCAATCCCTAGTGCCGGGGGAAAGGTCAGGATGGTGAGTTCCAGAAGAAATGAGCTGAGATGAATTGCCTTTGTCGGGGGAAGTTCGGGTGGAGCCGAGAGAAGGTTTAATCATAGATGTAGTTATTAAATGTGTTATTAAATGTGTGATGAAACCACGTTGACTTTTAAGAGAAGTAAGGCCATGTTTAGGCACCAGGGACACCAGGGCTCCCACCTGGATCCAGGAGGACCCACGGCACTATCTTGGCCACATAACCTGATCTAGATGTCGGACCAGCCCTGTGGATCCCGACCCTGGCCTCTGGATGCACCTGTGGCAGCAGAGTCACATCAGTCAGCATAACACACTGATTCCAGGCCAAGTGTCCCCTGTGTTTGACCCTACGGCTGTGAGTTAAGGCGGGGCTCCAGCATGATCTGGGCTTCCTCCAACGGAAAATTTCACACAGGGGTTCCCAGACAAGCAGCTTCCCTGACAGAAGTTTCAGATTATTTAGGATATTTTTAATATTTTCATATTCATAATGCCATATCTGGGAGATAGGTCTAAACACAAAATTCATTTACGTTTCATATGCATCTTATACATATAAAAGGTAATTTTATAGAATATAAAAATTGTTGATGTGGGGGACTTGCAGCATCTCATTATTTCTCCTCCAAGTTGGGCAGTTTCTTCCTGTGCCTTATCTCCCTCCCATCTAAGGGCCTTGACATCACCCTGAATTTCTGCCAAATGATGCTTGCGTTTCCCACCATGCGTTGAAGCTCTTCACCATCTCCTCCTGCTGCCTTCCAAAGGTCCGCAGCATCATGGTTTGCCCCGGCAGGAGGGAAACAGGCATCTTGGGTTTTAGATCTACTTCTGACCACTTTTCTGAGGTCCTGAGCTTTACTTTTCTAATAATCTCTGCTTCTAAAGTCTTAACAAAGGAATCAAGTCTGGAATATTTATTTTGGACTTTTTCAGTCTCAAAAATGATAGATCTCAGCCTTTTTATGGTAGCTTCCAAATTAGTACATTATTTTGTTGGCAAATGAGTAAACTTCTCCTTGTTGGCAGTATCTATCAAAACGTTTTTGTCTTTCTCTAGTTTCTCTGCTAGCTGGTCAATTTTGCTCAATCCTTTACAAAGATGCTCATCGTGGCTGGTTAACTGTCCACTTGACTACTCAGACCTCCTTAACTAGCATCTTCTTCCGAGCCCTGGTTGGTTTGTTGGAGATCTTCCACCTGTAATTCAGTGCAGGGATCAGTCTATCTGGGCTTCTCACTTCTTGTTCTAAATGGGACGGGAGCTTTCTCTGGAGAGCTGGGCCTGGGAATGGGAGTGTCCAGTCCTTGCCCTGGACTTGGCTTTAATCGTCGGCCAGTGTGGGTCCCTGGGGCCTCCCTTTTACTTTGCTTCTGTGGCTGACTAACCAGGCCTCACACACCTGAGCAGGTGGAGACCGTCATCACTCAGGTCACTGTCCTCCAGTGGCCCGGAGCTGCTCTGTGTCTGAGGGAGTTGTGTGTCGGGGTTACCGCACCCCGGGAGAGCAGGTTCCTGCCTGGAGGTGTGAGCCTCTTGGGTGGGAAAATAAAGTCTGAAGTAATCAGTAAGGAATAAAAGACAGAAGTTAGATTAAAAGGAGGGCGTCTGATGGGTCTCCCGGCCCTGAGAGGAGCTGGAACTGAACACTGGTCAAGGCCCCAGTCCTTATTTAAGGAAGTACATCAGCTTCCAGTGTGGCCGGGACCCCGGGTAAGCGGGTTGTTTGGAGGGTGGCAGGTTCTTTTGTCTCTCTTCTCCTTCCCCTGGATATTTTCTTCTGACCTATCTTCCAGTTCATTTGATCCTAGGGCTGGGAGTTGAGGCGGGGCACCAGCGTGACCTGGGCTTCCTCCAAGGGGGAATTTCACACAGGGGTTCCCAGACAAGCAGCTCCCCTGCCTTATGTGGGCTCAAACAAACCCATCATTTAAACATGGCTGCTGATAGTTGTGCTCATCTCTGCCCTGCTCAGCGATGTCTGTACCTCCAGGGTCCTCTCAGAGGACGAGCTTAGTTTCTTATTTTCAAATGCTTAGGAAACCATTCACCTTTATTCCCAAAGCACAGAATCAGATGTCAACAGAAGGGTGACTGAAATAGCCCTAGTTTGATGACCCGTTTATCAAAATGAGTAGACTTTCACAGAACAGAAAAAAAGATATTTGAAAACAAATTAGTTCAGACCTGCTTAATTTAAGTTCTCCTGTCTCCTTACCTCAAAAATAGAGGCTTTTGCTCCCTAGTTATCTGATAGGGATCATTAAGCATTTTTTATTTTTTATATATATATTTTTCACTTTTTGTGGGGCTGAGGGCTGAACCCTGGGCCCTGTGCATGTTAGACAAGAGCTCTACCCCCGAGCTACACCCCTCGTCATTAAGGATTTCATTTTTTAAAAAACCTTCAGTCTTCCTAAGGAGAAAGCTCAGGGAAATCTGTCAGCTCAGTCGCTCTCGGCTGTCACCTCTTCCAACAGCTCTCCCCACCCTGTCCCTCCTTGTGAGGCAGGCCCACGTCCCCAGAAGGCGGCCCAGGATCCAGAGAGGGAGACGTCCACTGAGCGTCCTGGGGATAAAACCTTCCTCTGTGCCCCCTCGCCCAGGCTGGCTTTCTCTTTTCTCATCTTTTGTCTCTCTTCTCCTTCCCCTGGATATTTTCTTCTGACCTATCTTCCAGTTCATGAATTCTCTCTCCAGATGTTTTCAGTGTGCTGTAAAAAAATGCCCCCTGCATTTTTAATTTGTTATTATATTTTTTGGTTTAGAATCATTTTTTCCAAAGCTGCTGTCATTTTCCACTATTTCCAGCTTTCCACTGAAAATTTTTAAATCTTTATTTATTTTTATGTGGTGCTAAGGATCGAACCCCGTACCTCACAGGTATGAGGCAAGTGCTCTACTGCTGAGCCACAACCCCAGCCCTCCACTGAAATTTTAAAATGCTCTTTTATATCCTTGAATGCCATAAGCATCGCTGTTGTAGAGACTGTGTCTGATAATTCTTTCATTTGTAGCCTCGTGTGTCCCTATTGCCTGTTCTTTGCTAGTTCTAATTTGCGATGTTGTGTCTCCTTGTACTTCTGGTTATCGTTGATGGAATGACAAGACTGTATTTGGAAGACTGCTTAGGAATCATTTGAGGCTGGAAGGAGGTTGCAATGGTTTTCTTTTATTTCAGCCAGGTGCCAGGAGGTACTAACAACCTGGGGTCACCTGCATACAACGTCAGTGGTAGATATCTTTAGGGCCACGGTCCACATGAGGATAAGTTCTCTCCCTCCTTCCTCTGAGGGCATGGCCCACTGTGTTCCCCACCCAAAGTTCAGGCATTATGAAGGTCCTGACCTTGGCAGCCACTAGACCTCTGCTCTTGACCTCCTGCCTATGAGGAGGACAAAAGTGCTGCTCAGCTCCTTGGCCTCCATCAGCAGATGCCCCAGGACCGAGGCAGCTGCAGGCTGGCCGTGCTTCTCTGGAGTCTCACCTCCTCCTAACCTCCGTCTTAGGCTCAGGACTTGTCAGGGCTCCGACTCCTTTAAACACATTCCTCTGCGCGACTTCAGCAGCTTGGCACTTGTTATCACGGGATCCTGGGTCCGGCTTACCTGTGAGAAGCAGGATCACTTAGAGCCCTGGAGAACGAAGACTCGGTGTCACCGGCTCTTCTTTTCATCAGTCTGGTCCTCCAAGTCTTTGCCAAGCCAAGCTCCCTACTTCAAAGATGTGTATCTCAAGTTACAATCCACAGCCATTGGCTTTAAGAGACCCCAGGACCAAAGCGCTAATTCCACCTCACACGGCAACTCGCCCAGCTCTTCCTCCCGGCTATGGGGAGGACGAATTCACACCTTGCAAAGTCGCAGAGGGTCAAGCTGTGCGATGGGCCCTGGGCTGGGCTGCAGGGAACCAGCCCGCTGTCAGGCTCTGCCTGTTACCACCTGTCCTCTTGTGCCCCAGGGTCTAAAAATCATGGATTCTGCAGCCTTGAGGATAAAACGTGGGATGGGAAATGAGGCCCAGGGAGGACCCAGGGGACCCCAGGCCCACGTCCCCAGAAGGCAGCCCAGGATCCAGAGAGGGAGATGTCCACTGAGCGTCCTGGGTATAAAACCTAGCAGTTCCTCTGTCATTCCTCAGGTATCCAGAGGACCTCGGTTCACCAGGTCAGGGTGATTTCCATCCCCTGGCCTCAGATCTTGGTGTCCCCAAGCCCCAAGGAAGTAGGCCTTGGTCTGGGAACCCAGACCCTCCCCCCAGGCTGGAGCCTCTGAAGGCAGGTGCTGAAGGGTGGAGGGGGTCAGCGAGGCCTGGGCAGTTCCTCCAAGGAGGACCACAACTGGGGCGGGAACTGGGGCCCAGACAGGGGTGGGGACAGGCCCCTGTGACCAGAAGCTGCTCACCCTGGGGAAGGTGCCAGGCGGGCAAGGCAGATGGAGGGGTCCTGGTCCCTCTGGGAGATGCTGCGAGGCCACCTGCAGAGCCTTCCCCACCCTGCCCCTGGCCCACGGGGAGGCAGGTTGAGCAGGCTGATTTGACTGACCAAGGCTGCCCTAGTCCTGCAGGCCAGGTGCCTTGCAGCTCTCACCACTGGCCTGGGCAACCTGCTTGAGTCCCCAGGTGTCCCTCAGGACCCCTGCCCTCCACCTCACCACAGAGGGACAGAAGACCCAGGCCCCTCAGGGCTGCACTCTCCTGGCCAGGGGTGGGGTTGAGGTAGGTGGTGGGCGCACAGGCACCTGGGAAGGCTGGTCGGCCCACCCCGGGGTGGGGGAGCTGCTCTCTGCAGGGGTGAGGGGAACCAGAGGCTGGGTAGGCCCATCCCAGAAGCCCCGAGTCCAGGAGGCCCCCGAGGCCCCCATTTCCCTTTTGCTGGGTCTCCACCCCACAGAGCTAGTGCAACCCAGGCTCTGGGAACCGCACGCTGGGGTGGGGGATTTCAACTCCAGCACGTAGCCATCTCCTTTGGGTAAGGGGCTGTACTTCCCACCAGGGACCCAGTCTTGAGGTGGCAGCAACCCTGGGGTTAGCGGGGGACACACTCCTGAGCCAGTACACAGGCGACGGGCACTGAGCCTGGGATTCTGCCCACCCGCAGGTCCTGGTGGGAGTCGAGGCCCTGGCCCCTGCTGGAGCTGGGCTCTGCACTGGGCAGCCGGGGCTGAGACCACGGAGTTCCCTGCCCGTGCTCAGGAGCTCTGGGCCAGGCCCACCGTCACCAGCACAGAGAGGGCATCCTCCATCTTTGGCTTATGTGGCTTTGAACCCATCAACTGCCTGAGATCCAGGCCCGGTAAGGGACGCTGGGTCCAGAATGCGCAGCCACAGGGACACGGTCGTCCCACTGACGGGGCATGGGCAGACAGGAGTCGGTCCTTGTGAAGCCCACCCCAGGGGCCAGCAGTGTGGGGCCTGTGGGTGGCCCAGGGAGGGGCTGAGGGTTCCTGCGGGAGGCACCCTCATCCCCGGAACCTCCTGACCAGAGACGCCGCCTGTGACATCCGCAGCTCCCCAAGGTCAAAGCTCTCCTCACATTCCCTGCAAGAGGAGTTTGGCTGTAAGTCCATCTTTGGTAAGACTCGGGAAAGTCCTCCTCATACCAGACCTCCTGCCTTTAGACACTCACTTCATCCCGGGTGAGACTCTGGTTTCCTCAATTACCTGCCAGGGCGACAATACCTACGCCCCCACACATCCTAACTAACAGAAGCCCGGTTATGTCCAGTCAGGTAACACGCCCAGTAAAAATAAATCTATCAGACTCCTTTGAAGCCAGGGGCAGCCTCATAACGCTTCTGACAAATAAAACTTAGCCAGAGATCTGCTGTAGCCTCTGGGGAAGCTTCTACTTCCCTGAAACACGCCCCAACTTCTTTATCTCATTCTTTCTTCCTCCTTGAACCACAGAAGGAATGTCTGGGGCTGCAACAGCCATTTTGTGATCACAAAGCAATGATCCAGGGGAAGGAGGTGAACATGAGGTTTGGTGAAGATGGAAGCTAAAAAGATCCAGGGTCCCCGGCGGCATTATTGGTACTTCCCCAACCCTGTGAGGTCTACAGGCTTCATTGTGTGAGACAGACATTATTAAGCCTGGGTCCGCAGGGTTTGTCAAATTTGCAGGTGAATGATCACAGATCTCAGGGAGGCTCTAAGATCTGGGGGGCTTTGGGAGGTGATCAGAATAGACCCAGGTGCTCTAGGAGCCTTGTGGTCTGTCCCTGGTGGTGCTGCTGATAAGTACAGATGAGGTGACCAGTGACAAGCCTCCAGACAAGTGCAGTGCAGGGTGACATGCACCCCAGGGCCTGATCTCCTGCAGTCTGAATGGGGCCATCTCGGAGTTGTGGGTGACACAGAGGCACTGTCTCTGCTTCTCTGGGCCTGTTTGGTTTGCTTCTTTGTTTTCACTAAGTTCTCTTGATGATCTAACCTTCTCCCCTCCCAGCTCAGGGGACAGGACTGCGGCAGAAGGAGGAGGTAGTGAGAGGGTAGCTCATGGGGACCTTCCGACTCTAGCCAGGATTGTGAGGTCGCTCATGAAATAGCACCCTCTACAGAGGAGGACTTTGTTTATCTCGCTGCTTCACAAGAATGTGCTCAGGTATATCTGGCATTCACCCTGAGCCCGAATATTTACATGCAGGCAAGTGGGGCCTGCCTGGGTCTGCTGGCTGGGTCAGGTGCCACCTCGCTCGGGGAAGAATGCCGTCCTTCTGGGGCACTGAGGAGGAGAGGGCTACCGAGGACACACCCACGAGGCCCTTGACCCTGCTCCTGCGCCTCCGTCTCTGGACCTGGCTCTGCAAACACTCGGTCTGCGTGGCTGCATGCCGGGCATGTCTGGGCAGCTCGCACTGTCGCACCCAGAGCTCCGACCAACGGGAGTGTGCAGCGCCCCCTGCAGGCTGCCCGGGACACGGCCTCCCAGTGGCTGAGCCAGGGCATGTGGGCGCCCCGCCTTTACCCCTTTGCCTGTAGCTCACCCGCGTGCCCAAGCCCAGCAGAGGGGAGTCCTGGCCTCCCTCTTCCTTTCCAACTTAGCCCCATTGCTGGTACCAGTGCAGCAGACCCTGGGGCGAGCCAAACCTCAGGGCTGAGCCTGCCAGCAAGCCTGGCTGGGGTCACCGAGGTGCTCCAACCGCCCCCAAGGGACTCGCTGTTAGCTTTGACGGAGAGGCTAAGCTTTGCTCTTGGAACCAAGGTCTGCTGGAGCTGAAGCCTGTAGGCATCTTGATTAGCATGGGGCTGTCCCGCCACTCAGGCCACCAGCTCTGCTCACCAAGGCACGACGCAACACACACTGTGCAAGCACACCTCACACACACAACACACACATACACACACACACAAAGAAAAAAAAAAACCTGATCATTAATATTTGATGAACTAAAAGAAGATCTAAGGAATGAATAAAGAGAGAAAATACAGAAGATGAAAGATCATTTTAATAAATAAATTGGCATATTAAAAAGAAACCAGTCAGAACTCCTGGAAATGAAAGACACAATTAATCCAATTAGAAATTCATTTGAAAGCATCACCAACAATTTAGATTGCATAGAAAATAGAACTTTAGGCCTTAAAGACAGATATATAAACTTGAATACTCAGTAAGTGATAAAATAAATAAATAAAATTAAAAAACCGTGATCAGAATATACAAGACCTCTGGGACAGCATTCAGAGAACAAACTTGAGAGTCACTTGGACAGAAGAGAACAGGAGATACAGGCTAAAGACATTAAGAAACTCTTCAGTGAGACAATAGCAGAAAAATTTCCTCGCCTTAGAAATGAGATGGACCATCACATACAGGATGCATATAGAATAGCAAATAGACAAGATCAAAAAGAATCACTCCAAGATACCTCATAATAAAAACGCCTAATATAGAAAATAAATAAGTGTTAAAAGCTGCAAAAGAAAAATATCAGGTCACTTTTAGAGTCAAGCCAATAAGGCTCCATTCTGACTTCTTAACTCAGACCCTGAAATCAAGGAGATATTCCAAGCTCCAAAAGAAAACATTTATCAGCCAAGATTGCTCTATCCAGCAAAGCTCTCTTTCAAAATCAGTGGAGAAACAAGAATGTTCCATATCAGGATAAACTAAAAAAATTCATGAGCACGAAATCAGCATAGCATACAATATTCGAAGATATGCTGCATACAGAACCGCCCCCCCAAATCCCAAAGCCCCCAGAAAGATGAAGATCATTAGGACAGCAACCAAATAAATGAAGACCAAAACAGAAGTAAGTACAACCAATGAACTGAAATGGCGGGAAACAACAAACATCTCTACACAACAACACTGACTGTAAATGGTCTCAATTCCTCCATTAAAAGACATAGATTAGCAGAATGGATTAAAAGCAAGATATCCAATTATACGCTTTTGCAAGAGACTCATAGGCAAAGATACTCCCACAGGCTGAAAGTAAAAGGATGGGGGTAAAAAATTGTGAAAATGGAGTCCAAAAACAAGCAGGAGTAGCTACTATTATTTCTGACAAAGCAGATTTCAAGCAAAAGCTCATCAGAAGAGACAAGAAGGCCACTACATAGTGGGAAAGGGAACAATCCTACAAGAAGATATGATAGTAAATATATACGCCCCCAAATGTCAGGGTACCTAACTACATAAAATAATACTTCTTGACATTAAATCCCAGTTAACTCCAATACAACAATGCAGAGTGGTTTCAACACACTCTTATCACCAATAAACATGCCATTCAAACATAAATTAATAAAGATATTCTGACCTAAATAATACTATAAGTCAAATGGATCTAAGACATACTTACAGAATATTACACCCCAAAGCTGCTGAATTTACTTCCTTCTCAGCAGCTTATACAACATTTTCCAAAATAAGGTTGGTTCAATAAATGCAAATCAACTAATGTAATTCACCATATAAATAGAGTTAAGGACAAGAATCATATGATCATCTCAATAGATGCAGAAAAGACCTTTGATAAAATCCAACACCCGTCCATGTTAAAAACATTGGAGAGGGGCTGGGGATGTGGCTCAAGCGGTAGCGCGCTCACCTGGCATGCGTGCGGCCCGGGTTCGATCCTCAGCACCACATACAGGGATGTTGTGTCCACTGAAAACTAAAAAATAAATATTAAAAATTCTCTCTCTCCCTCTCTCTCTCTCTCTCTCAAAAAAAAAAAACATTGGAGAAACTAGGGATAAAAGAAATTGATCTCAAACATTATAAATATATGACAAACCTAAAGCCAACATTATACTTAATGAAGACGACATTTTCTCTAAAATCAGGAATAAGACAAGGATATATACTCTCATCAGTCCTGTGCAATATAGTTCTTGAACCCATATCCACAGCAAGAGAAGGAAATGAAAGGGATAAACATAGGAAAAGAAGTTAAATTATTTGTTTGCTTATGACATGATTCTATGTCTAGAAGACCCCAAAAATTCTACCAGAAGTCTTCTAGAGCTGATAAACAAGGTCAGGAAAATAGCAGGATACAACATCCACATACATAAATCAACAGATTTCCTATACTCCAATAGTGGTTCTGCTGAGAAAGAAATCAGGAAAACCATCCTGTTTAAAATAACCTCAAAAACCAAAATATAACAAAACACTTGAGAATTGATTTAACCAAGGAGGTGAAAGATCTCTATGATTAAAATTATAGGACACTGAAGAAGAAAATTGAAGAAGACCTTGGAAGGTGGAAAGAGCCCTCATGTTCTTAAAGAGGCAAAATCAATATTGTCAGAACGGTCATACTATCAGAAGTGTCATACAGATTCAATACAATCCCCATCAAAATCCTAATACATTCTTCCCAAAACTGGGGGAAAAAACCCAGATCTAAAATTAATTTGGAAGATAAATGACCCAGAAAAGCCAAAACCATCCTGAGCAATAAGAGCAACACAGGAGGCATCACAGTACCTGATGTAAAATTATACTACAGTGCCATAGTGACAAAAACTGCGTGATATGGCATCAAAATAGACGTGAAGACCAATGAAATAGAATAGAAGACACAGAGACAAACCCACAAACTTAAGGCCATCTGATACTTGACAAAGGTGCCAAAAATATTTGGCAGAGAAAAGCTAGCCTTTTCAACAAATGGTGCTGGGAAAACTGGATATCCGTATGCAGAAGAATGAACTAGACTCTAACTCTCACCTGCAAAAAAGTCAAGTCAAAGTGTATTAAAGACCTAGGAACTAGACCAGAAACTTCCCAACTACCAGAAAAAAAAAAACACAGAGTCAACCTCAGACAGATGCAGGCACTGACTTCCTCAGGAGGGCCACGAAAGTTCAAGAAATAAAACCAAGAATCAATAAGTGGGATGTCATCAAGTTGAAAAGCTTCTGCACAACAAAGGAAATGATCAAGGGCATGAAGAGAGCCTATGGGACGGGAGAAAGCCTTTGCCAGCTGATTCCCCAACTGGGGATTGATACCCACGATATGTGAGGAACGCAGAGAGCTTAACACCAGAAGACAAAGACCAAAACAGGTGACCCCATCAATAAGTGGACAAAAGAACTTAACAGAAAGAAAAAAAGACAACAGATACATATATAAAAAAAGCTCAACATCGTTAGCAATCAGGAAAATGTAAATTGAATTATACTAAGATTTCATGTAACTCTAGTCAGAATGGCATTTTAAAAAGTACAAATAATAATAAGTGCTGATGAGAATGTGGGGGAAAAGGTACACTCATACCTTGTTTTGGGAACTGTAAATCAACACAAACATGCTGGAAAATATTACAGGGATTCCTCAAAAACTAGGAATGGGAAACACCATATGACCCAGCTATCCCATTCCTTGGTATTTATCCAAAATAACTAACATCATCATACTATAGAGATAGAGCCACTTCCATGTTTATAGCAGCACAATTTACAACAGTGAAGTTATAGAACCAGCCCAGGTGTCCCTCAATAGATGAATGGATCAAGAAAATATTATACACACACACACACACACACACACACACACACACACACACAATGGAGTTTTACTCATTCATAAAAAGAATGAAATTATTGCATTTGCTGGTGAATGAACAGACCTGGAGAACATCATGCTAAGTGAAATAAGCCAGACTCAGAACAATCAAGGTGGGGGTGGGGGGGAGTCAGACATCTCAAAGATACAGTGAAGGAGAAGAAGGAAATCAAGAGGGAGAGGAGGGTAGGAAGAGGAGGAAATGTGACGAATTTAACCCAATCACATTAGGAACATATGTAAACCTAGCACAGTGAATTCCAGCTGTGTGTACAGGTGTGAAACAGCAAGCAAAATTAAATAAGTGAACGGGTGAAAGGCAGATGGGTAAAGTAGAGGAGGGAGGAGGGGAGCAAAAGGTGGGGGGCACCCGGGACTGGAGTGGGGTAAACCACATTCCATGCATGGATGGCTTTGTCAAAATGAACCCAACTATTATGTAGAAAATGCTTTAATTTTTTAAAAAAGATACTGAAATACTGTTTCCACCTGTTTAGCTGGGTTGACATAAAGCAAGAAGCCTGGTGACATGCTAGCTGGAAAACCTGTACAGGGCAGGCATTCCCCCGCCACTTGTGGGAAGGATCACATGCTCACCCAGCACCCAGAGAGACAGCAAGTAACAGAACAAGCTCTGGATGCACCCCAAAGCCGTCCTGGCAAAATCACCAGGTGATACCTACCCATGACGTCCACTCAGCACAGCTTCATTCGTCTCGTTCACGGGCAGAGCTGCCCATCAACCAATGAACTGGCTGATAAGGCCACGAGGAAGGCGAGGAAGGTCCCCATGTCCCACCAGAGCTGTCTTCAGGACACACCGTCAAGTGGAGAATGCAGAGCACAGACCAGTGGGTGGATTGTAAGAAAGAGGAACAACAAACACAGATACACACACACACACACGCACGCACGCACGCACACACACACACACACACATACTTTGGGTTATGTGTGTCTTTTTCAAAGCATGGAAGGATAAAGCAGAACTTACTAGGTCTATGGCCCACGAGGAGCAGGGACACAGGTGAGGGGCCTGGGCTGGGCACACTCTGTGAATGGGTGGTGAAGGGAGTTACTGCACACAGACCCCCTGGGGCTAGACACCTGTGCTGCAGGCCAGGCCCTGGTGTGCTGGGGCCGGCTCCAGCTGCCTCGTGCCAGGGGCAAGTTGATTGTTCAGTATCCAGGTGCTTGTCAAGAAGTTGGTGGTTGATGCTGGAGTTCAGGGGCTTCCCTCCAGGACTCCCCCAGACTCCCTGCCACACAAGGGTCCAGACTTTTCCCTGGGTGACTGACCACTCCCCTGCCTCATCCAGAGGTCTTTCTCCCTCCCTCCCTCCCTCCCTTCTTTTTTCTTGACAGATTTCTGATAGTGTACAAGTGATATGCTAGCAAATTAGATTTAGTACAAAGTACAATTTTTTTGTTCATCTTATAAAAGATCTTGACTTTCTTTCCATGGCCACACACAGCTCCACCTCGCTCCTGGCATTTCTAAGCAATCTCAGGGAAAGACAAGGCTGTGCACAAACTTCCAGAAACTATTAAGGTTTCAGAAGTAGCAATGGAAACTATTCAGCAATAAAATCCACATACCTCTACATTCAACAGTGTGAGTGACGCTGACAAATGAAATGGTGGGCACCGGAGGTTTGATAAAATAGTCCCATTGGCTGACCATTTACATAAGATTTGCAATCGATAAAATTGGCCTAGAATACTATTATAGAGATGCACAAAAGTAATCCCATTCCTCTGTTAATGGTATCCTCCACAATCTGCAGTGTTCCTGGCTCCTTGCTGTAAATGTAGGAAGGACGCTACAACCAGAACAGGGCAGGAGCCACGTCTGTCAGGCCACCTGCAGCACTCCCCGCATAGCCACACACCTGGGGATGTCAAAGACGGACAGCACAGGGCTCAGTTGAAACTGACACCTCGAATCCTGAAACACCCTCAGGAGGCCCTGTCAAAATGAGAGTCGAGGGGCAGGAGCTAAATGCTTGGCTACCTCCAGCTCAGAGTGGGTCCAGGGCTCCACGGACCCGTGGTCATGACCTGGGTCTCTGAACGTACATTGGCATGGACATCCCTGGAGCCAGGCGCTGGGACCCCTTGGCCTCGTGGTGAACACACTGGGAAGCACAGGCCCAGCATCTCCTGTAAAGTGTTCTTGCCCCAGGATTGACCCTGCTCATGAACCTTCATTTCAGCCGATCTGCAGATCTCCTCTCATGTCACAGAAACTAGAGACAGTGAGGGGATATTTTACACAACACGAAAGACAGATACAGAGGGCAGGCAGCTCCCCAGGACAAATAACTCCATTTCTTCAATAGATAAATAGAAATGGAGGACAGATTTGCCACATATTGAAAGGGACTTAAGACACATCAGCCACATGCTTCGTGATGCTCACTTGGACCCTGATTTAAATAAATCAGTAATTTAACCATCACTTTTATAGAAGCAGAATCAGTTGAGTGGGTATTGTTCACACATGAACTCCACCTCATTCCTTTAGATGCCTGTGTAGTATTTCATTTTACAGATACTCTGAAGTAATACCATTCTTCTCTGAATGATTCTCCTATGTCTCCTTTTGTTGCTGTTATGAACAATGTGATCATGAACACCCTTGTTTGTGTATCTTAGAGCAAACAGTTCTGTTGGCCGGTTCCTAGGAGAAGGAGAGAGGGGCACTGGAGATTGACTGGCCCAGGGCCGCATGACCAGTAAATAGCAGAGCTGGCTGTCCAGCCCTTTCCTGTGTCCTGGAAGGCTGGCAGCAGTTTCTGTCTCCTGCCCCACATCCTGCCCTGGGGGTCTTAGGGGGTGCAACACACTGACCTCAGATGCCTCAGGACTGCTGGGCAGCACCCGCCTCACTACCTTCACCGCCAACAGTTGACAACTGCAGTCACCAGTCACCGAGCCCAGGCATCGCAGCCCTTCCTAGGGTGGAGTGCTATTTCTCAAGCTGAGATCCTGTAATCGAGGGAGCCCACTCTCCCTTGGCATATGAATTGTCCCCTATAGTAATGAGTTGACAGCTGAATGACAAGCCAGAGGACATGGCAGAATTTCTCTCTGGGGACTGTACTTGGTAATACATACCCGGCCACACCCAGGACGTCACTGTTGGGTCCACTGAATTAGAAGACTCTGGAGAAGAGAGGACAATGATGCCACTTGAGTGGGTGGCCCCGAGAGAGGCTCCCTTGTCCCGCCTCCTTCCCAGGGGTAATGGGACAGACCTGAAACAGAAGGCTGCTTTTTGGTATCTCCCCTAACCTGTTCTGTCCATCTCAGTGAAGGAGCTGTCGCCTAGCAACTGGAGTTGGGTCATGACGTCCTTGGAATATTCTGTTCCCACCTGGTGACACCAAATGCTGGTTGATTATTAGCACAAAGACAGGGAGGTGGCAACCACTTTAGAGGAAAACAAGCCACATGGGACAGAGGGGCTTCGAGGGTGGCTTTGGGAAGGGGGTTTTTCTGTCCTCAGAAAGAAACTCCTTCCTCAACCCACAGGATTCCTTGGTATTAAGAAAACGCTTTGAAATACGAGCCCTGCCACTTAATTTCCAGTCTGTGAAACTGCAGTGCAAACTGTGTACGGGCCCGCCTCCCTGCATGTTTGGAGTCTGTAGACTTTGCAAGTGTTTTAAGCAACTGCCAAAAAGTGTCACATAAGTAACTATGATGTAGCACTAATGGCCTCTCTGTGTCCTTCTCTTTAGAATGTGTTAATAATTCACGCTTAACTAAGAGCCACTGTTGACACAGCAGCAGAAGGACTTTTCAAAGAGCCATTTCTGCACCAGGTAAATAATCCTAGATAAGCTTCTGCTCCCCCTGAGAGCCGGTGTCTTGGAGCCGGGAGGGCGTGCTCTCGGGGAACTGAGCTGGATCCTCCTCTCCCACAGCCAACTCGGGAAATACGAGCAAAACACTTGTCACACAAAACAGATTTGGGGTGCTATTTGAGAGCTTGTGGTTCTGGAAAAGAGAGCGCTGTCTTGCCCAGCCCTACAGGACAAAGGGCCAGGGTCCATCAGCCCTGCAGGTTGAGACCCCGTAAACAGCGAGGGAAAGACGTCGCCACGTCCCACTCCTAGAGGGTGTGGTGGGGTGCACGGCAGACCTGGGTGCCTTTGGTGAAATCATGGCCATGTTCTAGGTATAACTTCACCGGATGCTTCTTTCACATATAAGCCTTGTTAGTGACAGACCTGTCAGCAAAATGAATGGCGACAGTGGCAGTGACAGGGGAGAGAAAGCAGTGTCTTTGCTCACTCATCACAGGGCCACGGCTGCTCTTCCATAACAGATGACAGCTGACAAGAGAAGGGCATATTTATTTAACCAGAGTTCTACATGACCAGGAGGCTAGGAAATGAAGACCCAAAGACCCAAGAGAAACCGCATTTTATGCTTAGGGGTTTTGTGGCTCTTGTTTTTCCTTGGTGCTGGGGATTGAACCCAGGGGTGCTCAACCACTGAGCCACATCCCAGCCCTTTTTATTTTGTATTTTGAGACAGGGTCTCACTAAGTTGCTGAGGTCGGCCTTGAACTTGCAGTCCTCCTGCTTCAGCCTCCAGAGTTGCTGGGATTACAGGCACGTGCTTCTGCTCCTGGTTCGTGTTGGGGTTGATGACAAATACCATTCAGAGGCACCCCTGGACAAGGAGGGGATGACCTGTAGGGCTAGGCAGGGAGCTGGACAAGGCTGTGTGTTCAGACTCCCTGCTTCTGTGCTCTTCTGGGTACACAGCAGGAATCGGCCACCTGCAGGTCTGTGGGAGAAGGTCAGAGAGTGGCCTTCTGTCACAGTTTTGATCCCAAAGCCTGAGTCCCTTTTCTCTCTTGGAATTAGGAAACAAGACCCAGCATGGACTGAGCAGCAAAGCAGGCTTCCATCCTTGGCCAAGGGTAGAAATGGGAAAGAAACTCTAAAATTGGCTGCCCACCCCTTGGGGGGAGGTTATGGACACAGGACAAAGTAAGTGGGGGAGGAACTGTCGCGTCTTCTGTTTCCTGAAGTCAGAGGTGTCTGGTCTCCCTGGCAGGGGCTCAGACCCAGCGCTTCCAGCCAGCCACCCTGCAGAGGGATTCCTGACCTTCAGGCAGTGTCCTCAAAGCAAGGCAGATTAGGGCCCAGTAGAGCTGAGCCAGGCCTCCGGGCAGGGCAAGAGCAGGCCGGGAGACCCCTCCTGCTTCTGCTGTTCTCTCACCTGACTTCAGTTTAAAACAGGAGGTGCCGAGGTGCTGCATGTGGGTATCATGTTCTGATCCCCAGCACAATTCTCCGATGTCCTTGACATCATTTGAATGAGGCCGTGCCATTTAAGATGATCTCCTGTACTGCGGGGACAAGCAACTCTGAGGAAGAAGGAATTCAAGGAATTTGGAGTTGAGATTCCAACCATGATGGTATGAAATCTCCCCAACACCGCAAAGCCCCAGGCAGAAAAGGTCCTGCCCTTGGCATCGCACCACAGCCCACGTCTGTTCCCCCAAAGGTGGTTCTGATCCTCTCCCAGACAGTCTGAGACATTTGGAAGGTGTGGACTTTGACCT
This sequence comes from Marmota marmota marmota, assembly GCF_001458135.2. Taxonomy (NCBI): domain Eukaryota; kingdom Metazoa; phylum Chordata; class Mammalia; order Rodentia; family Sciuridae; genus Marmota; species Marmota marmota. The sequence continues at coordinate 60,426,447 of NW_025999968.1, forward strand.
TCCAGGTCCAAGGTAGAAGGAGGGGGTCTGTGAGAGAACTGCACAGACCAGGTGGCTGGAGACCACAGAGTGCATTTAGCATCCCAGCCAGGGCATGAGTGGCCTGCTGTGCCGCACACGCCCCTGTGATGTGCTGCTCGCCACAGGCCCAAAGCAGGGGCCACCAGCCATGGACGGACACCGCTAAAACCGTGATCCAGAATGAAGCTTTCCTGTGCATTGTAGCTGACCTGCTCCTAGATAACCCACCCAGATCCAGGAAGCCTTCATGCTGTAATAACGTGGACCACAGCAGGTGGGCCAGACAGAAAATCTGCAGAGTTCATGCTATCAGGGATACTCCATTGATAACTAACCCACTCCCAGGATAACTAACCTACTTTCTCAATAACTAAGCCAATTCCAAGATAACTAACCCATGCCCAGGATAACTAACCCACTCCTATGATAACTAACCCTTCCCATGATAACTAACTTACTCCCTCAATAACTAGCTCAGTCCCATGATAGCTAACCTACTCCCACATAACTAACACATCCTCAAGTAACTAATCCACTCCTATAACTTACTCCCCAAATAACTAACCTTCTACCAAGATAACTAAACCACGTCCAGGATAACTAACCTACTCCCATGATAACTAACCTACTCCATCAATAACTAACCCACTCTCACAACCAGTAATGTACTCCCACAATAACTAATCCACTCCCATAACCTAACCTACTCCCTCAATAACTAACTCATGCCCATGATAACTAACCTACTCCCATGATAACTAACCTACTCCTATGATAACTAACCTACTCCCATGATAACTAATCCACTCCTAGGATCACGAACATCCTTCCATCATTATTAACCCACTTCCAAACAACCAACCCGCTTCCGTGACAACACTCCTTGGTAATGGCATTAAGCGCCTCTTGAAAGGACCCCTCTCCACGCTGTCCAATGCCAGCCAAGGCTCAGTGGGCAGTGGGGGAAGTCACAGCACAGCCGGAGGGTCTCTGCGGGTCCCAGAGGAGCACAGAGTTGCTGGCACTTTGTCACACTGCTGGCCTCCAGAGGTGGGAGAGGACACATCTCTGTGATTGCAGCCACTGTGTGACATGGGTCTGCAGTGCCCCAGAGCCCTTGTGCTGAGGGCTCGGTCCCCAACTTGACACTGTTGGGAGGTGGCGGGACCTTTAAGGGGTCCTCAGGGGACAGGCCCTGGGGACATGCCCTTGATGTTGGGACCCCGGCCTCTCTCTTTTCACATCCCAGCCAAGACACGAGTGGCATGGCTGTGCCACACCCACGCTCCATGGTGTGCTGCTCGCCACAGGCCCACGGCAGGGCCACCAGCCATGGACGCACACCTCCAAAACCGTGAGCCAGAATGAAGCTGTCCTCTCACCAGCTGGTCCTCTCGCCACCTGTTCCAGTGAGGAAGGCTGAAGAGCCAGGCCACCATCTGTGGTGGTCGGTCACAGCAGCCACAGGGACCCACGACTCCCAGGGGCTGCTCTGAGCCAGCGTATCCCAGCACCCCACCCCCACAGGGTCCACACAGTGCAGCCAGGGCAGGTCCCCTGGGCTGAGCGCCGTGCCACGTGCCTGGCTTTCTGAACCCAAACCTGCCTCTCTGCCTGCTTCGTCCACCAGGGCGAGGGCAGCAGAGTGCTGGCCGCCCCGGACCTGCCTGCGCTCGGAGCAGCAGCCCCGGCGCCTGGAACCAGCCGAAGACGCCCCATGGGAAGCACCGCAGCTCTCCCACCCACAGCCGCTGGCAGGTGTCACTGTGCCTTCTCCTTGTCCCTGTGCACTATCTGTCCTGTTCCTGTGGTTCCCGGGGCCTGTGTGCAGAGGCGCCCAAGGAGGGGCAGAAGCTCACGGGGAAGCCTCTGACTGGCCTGGCCGGGCCCCGGGGGTGTCACTGCAGCAGCTTCATCACTGACGTGTCGTCACTTGTCATCTCAGGTTGGGGGTCATTTTGCTAAGACTGAGCCCTGGCTGTGTGGCCACAGGGTGGCTGCTCCCCAAGGTGTACACGTGGGGTGAGCAGCCGGAGACGTGTGTCTGCCTGCACACCACATCAGGGACTCTCACCTTGTCCCCTGCCATTCCCCTAAGGAAAAAGTCCTCGTCCAGGTGGCTAGGTCACAGTCCCTCCCTTCCATCCTGACTCTGGCCCAGGCCACCGCCCCCAGGATGCCTGTGAGAGCAAAGCCCTCTGGATCCGGGTGGGGGCGAGGAGGGCAGCTCAGGCTTCCCCCGCGCTGACCGAGGCAGGAGGGTCCCTCCATCTCCACGTCTGCGTCATCAGCAGTACCAGCAAGACAGGCATTCTGGGGCTGGGGTGACCCACCTGCAGAGCTGACCCGGCCTGTGACATGGCCAGCACTTGGTGAGTCAAGCTGCTGCTGCTCGTGGCCAGCCGCTCCCTGGGTGCAGAGGGCCGAGTGGACACAGCCCACCCGAGGGCCTCCCACAGCCACCGTCTGGCCTTCACATCCTGTGTGGGTCCCTCTGCGACAGAGGCTGGACCCCCTGACTTGTTCCCAAGGACAGCAACACAGCAGAGCCAAGAGAGGCCTCTGCCCACTGGGACAGGCCTGCAGGCCCGACTGCCACCTTGCAGACTCTCCTGGGGCTTCTCAGCCTGCACACACTGATGAAGGCAGGCAGGCGTGGCCAGGAGCAGAGGGGCCCTGAGGAAGAAGGCACAGCGAGCTGGACGGCCCTGACCTACGGGAGCTGTGGGACCTAAGCCTGTGGAGCCACTCCGAGCGGGTTGATTTGTCATGCTCCACAGCTCAGGGCACAGCCTGCCCCTCGGTGCCAGCCAAGCAGGCGCCAGCCCACAGCACGCGTCTCGACGCAGCCTCCTTGGCTTGACACCCTCCCGCCACATGCAGGCTCTTAGGCGAACCCGGAGCTGGCCCTTCTCTCCAGGAGCACATCCCCAGGACCCTGAGTCACACCCAGTGTCCGACCTGTGACCTGGCAGACACAGACGGGGGTGGGGGTGGGGCTCAGCTGGGTGCAATGGCAGGCTGGACCCTTGTTCCTGAGACACGTCAGGCCAGGCAGCTCACAAGCAGCTCCAAGCCCCCGCTCCCCAGGGCCCACTCCAGCTGCAGCCAGGGTCCCTCTGAATGACCAGTGGCAGCTCTGCAGTGGTCAGTTACTCTGAACCTCACCCTACTGAGTGAGATGCACAGCCACAGCAAGGTCACTGTCCTCCCACCCCCGCCCAGTGGGAGAATGTCTAGAATGAGCACAGGCCCCTCCTGGCTTCTCCCTGCCCCGTCCACCCGAAGACAGCTGCCGTGGTACGTGTTCAAACCAGCTCCGGGGACAGGGGACGGGACCTCAGGCCAGGGGGCACAGGACTGGTGTCTGGGCCAGCGGGTGTTAGGCCAGGCAAGCCCTCCAGGGACCCCGTGGAGTCACCGCGTACTTGAAAACAAATGTCCTGGTCGATCCCAGTGCCGCCCCTGCCTACTCACGTAGGCATCTTGGCAAAGTCCCTGCAGCTCCCGGCAGGACTCTTGCAGATACACAGAGAGCACAGCTACCCAGGGGCCCTCCACGCAGCTTCCCGCAGGAGCAAGCCCTACCTGAAGCAGAGAACGTCCAGATCTCATCCCGGGCACCTTGGCCTGCGTTGCCTCCTAGACCATCAAAGTACCTTCCACGACTTCTGCTTCATCCCTAAAGGCTTGGAACCTTGTCAGTATGTCACCTAGACTCTCCACGTCTCCATGTCTGCCTCAAAAGAGAAAGAACACAACACTTCAGCCCGCAGGATAGGTGCTTGTAAGAGGTCCAATTTGAAAACTGTGTTGGCTTTCCATAGGCAGCCCCAGATGCTGCCCCAGGCTCTCCAATAGGATAGTCCCAGCTCTGTCACCACTGGCTGTGTGATCTCAGGAAGCTCACTCAACCTCTCTGTCTCCTCTCCTCCCACAGGAACTGGAGATAACCCTGACATCTGTTCAGGGCACTGCACTGGCCAGGTGCAGTGCTAGACAGGTGTGCTGGGTCCTCTGTTTCTCGCCCCTCCATCACCCCTCTTCTATGCCTACTGCATCCTTCGTCTCCCTCACCTGGTCCCAGACTCACGCGTTTCTCTGCTGCCTTTATTTTACCTTTTCTGACCTTCTTCTCTCCGTATTCTCTCTCCCTCTTTTTCATTCTATTTCTGATCCCAATGACCCCAGGGTTGGTGACGGACAGGGAAAGGTTTCATGTGGCTGTGATGTCTGGGCCAGGAGTGCACCTGCACAGAGGGGGCAGCAAGGCGGGGCTCCTGGGGGCCGCAGAGGTGCACAGGGCGGGGACAGACCCTCCACCAAGCTGGGAGGCATCAGGGCTGCTAAGTGCTGCCCACGCTCCTGCTGCAGAACGCAGTGGGGCACTGCTGAAGGGGCACTTCAGCCACTCGGAACCATGACATCCTGCACCATGCCCGCCAGCCAAGGGCACAAGCTGGGGCACTCACAGTGTGCAGGGGACCTGAGCACCAGCTCTCCCCTAGAGCTGCTCACCTGGACAGAGCCTGCAAACACTGCCACCAAGACCATGGAGTGGCAGGAGGGGGCCGTCACCACTGTGCTGTCCTGTGAAAACATAGGATCCCTGTCTTGGGCTTCACATGACATGTGCCACCCTCCAGAAGACACACAAGGGTCAGGTGTGGTGGCACACCCCTGTAATCCCAGTGACTCGGGAGGGTGAGCCCAGAGGATCGCAGGTTGGAGGCCACTCCGTGAGTCCTCAGCACCTTTAACAAAATTCAACAGAATAAAGGGGCTGGGACGTGGCTCAGTGTCTCCAGTACCAATAAAGAAGAAAAGCAGACCTGCCGGCTGTCAGGAGGTCTTTCCCCAGCCCAGGGCACAGGTATCGATTTTATCCCAGGGACCTGGGGGCAGTTGGTAGAGGGACTGGCCAGCCCCAAGGGGATACTGTGTGGAGGGGAGTGGTGGTGACGCCTGAGAGCCAGGTGAGAACAGAGAGAGAGGACGCATGGTCCCTGGATGCTGGCCCTCCAAGCCCTCCCCGTTGCTCCCCCAAATGCAATCCGTGCCCCCCCCCCGAATGGCAGCCCAGGCTGGGGTTTGCCTGAGTGGACTCCCCGCCCGTGGCCCACCTGGCTCTTCACTCCAGGACTCCCTGCCCAGGGGCTCCAGTGTCCTCCGGAGTCCTCCCTCCGTCTCTCCCTCCTTGGTCCTGACTTCTGAGGGGGAACCTCTAGACCCCTTAGACCAGAGCAGGAGTGGCCACACGACTTGGCAGTCCCAACATGACGGGGACGCGTGGGTCCCAGGTCCAAAAAGTAATGACTTTCTGGATGGTGACAGCTATGTGCCAGCGTGGCAGGGACACTGCGCCACTGCCCGAGTCCTGGCCTGTGGGGCCCGCCCTGGGGCTCCTCCCTGCACAGACGAAGCTGAGGCGGGGGCTGGGGACCTGGGGTGCCCCTGAATGCATAGGACAAGCTGTGCCTGTTAGTTCCAGAGACGCTGCCCCACCCTGGGGCGGAGGCCAGGAGCAGGCGGACTGGAAGGGATCCCAGGGGTAACCCTACTCACCTCAGGAACCCGGAGGCCAAGGAGAGGAACAGGCGTAGCCGTCCTTCCTGAGCCCGCCTTGTGTGGCCACCTAGCCGCAGCCCAGGCCGAGTGCCTGGGAGCCCATCTTACAAGGGGACACCAGCAAAAACCCTGCCTAAGGCTGACTCCAGGGTGTGTCCCCCCCTTGTCCCCCAGGCCTGGGGACCGCCAGGAACTCCAGCCCCTTCTCCTGACACCCAGCTCAGCCCCTCCCCAGCATGGTTGCCTCCCTAGCCCCCGGCAGCTGCCCTCCCCAGTTTGAGATCAAGTGCTTCAGTGCCCCAGAGGGCAGTGGGCTGGGACAGAGCTGGGGGCTGGGACTGTGGGGGGGACTCTGGGCTAAAGCCACCACGTAGTGGGTTGGGCCAACCCCAAGCAGAGACCCCGACCCACCCACCCACACATCCGCAGAACCTGGGAGGGCTGCTCTTGCCAGAGATCCGGACTGAGCCTGCTGACGTCACGGAGCCTCCGGGCTTGGAAGGCTGGCAGGGGTTAAAAGATCCTCACCTGAAGGCTGCCTGGGCTGTGCCTGCCCAGGAGACAGGCACAGCTGCAGGTGTTGTTCTCAGGATGCTTTGAGGACAGATTTCCTGCTGTCTCAGGTTGAGGAAGTTGGAGGCTGCACATTCCTGAGGTTTCTCAGTGCTCCTGGAGCAGCCAGCTAGGCTCCCACCACCAAACTGACCCTGGGAAACTCTTGTTTTTGCAAATGGCTCCAGACATGGGGTGGGGAAGAGGTGGGGCCTGAATTGTGCTCATCTCACCTTGTGCAGGGGAAGGCTGTGCCCCCCAAAGATACGTGCGAGTCCGTCCAGCCATGCCTGTGGAGGTGACCTGGTTGGGAAGCAGGGTCTTTCCAGGTGGAGTCAAGGCCAGACTGGAGAAGGTGGTCCCCGAGCCCAGTGGCTGAGGGAGAAGAGATACATGGAGGAGACGGAGTGACAGCAACCAGGGCCTAAGGACACTGAGGACCAAGATGGCAGCTGGAGGAGGGCAGGGAGGTACTGGTCCCAGACCCTTGGAGAGTGTGGTGCTCTGGGACTTCCAGCCTCCTCAGCCATGAGAAACCACCGTAGCTGCAGCCTGGTGTCCACCCAGGGCCCTCTTAGTTACAGCAGCCTGGGAACCTGCACCTGTCCCAGCATTGTTTTCCAGGATGATTTGCAGATGCTGCTCCCACCCTGGTGCTACCCTGAGCCCCAGTGACAGGGGTATGGGGATGACTGCCCCTTGCAGAGAGTGTCCAATCATAGACCATGGCCTTCTGCAGCCTGCAGGTGGCACAGACAATCCTGTCTTTAGAGTGGCATAAGTGTCATGAATTCCTGAATGGGGACAGCATAACAGTGAGCATGGCAATCCGACCAAGGACCTTGAACTTGAGCAAAGGTGAAGAGCAAATGAGACCTGGACATAGAAAGGCCTACTGAGAATGGACGATTCACCCATCCATCCACCTATCCTTCCATCCATCCACCTATCCACCCATCCATCCACCCATCCATCCATCCATCCACCCATCCATCCATCCATATACCCATCCATCCATCCAACCATCCATCCACCCATCCACCCATCCATCCAGTCATCCACCCATCCATCCACACATCCATCCACCCATCCACCCATCCATCCACCCATCCACCCATCCATTCACCCATCCATTCATCCATCCACCCACCCATCCACCCATCCACCCATCCATCCATCCATCCACCCATCCACCCATCCATCCATCCATCCATCCACCCATCCATCCACCCATCCATCCATTTATCCTGGACACGCCATGGGTCCTCATGGAACTGGAGACAAGTCACAAAACTCAAGCCCTCATGAAGCCCTGCCAGCAGCACTGTCCCTCCAAACCCTCAGAAGGAACCAGCCCTGCCCCACCCTGACCCAGGCTTCACCTCCAGAGCCAGGCTGATTGCTGTCCTTTGAGCGGCTCAGTCTGAGGCTCTTTGTGACGGCAGTCCTGAGATAGTGACACAAACGTGCACACAAAGTATTTCCTGCCTATGGAATAAACATGGAAAATGCAAAAACCACAAAAAGGGAAATGGCGCGTCTGCCTGTCAGAGAGGGTAGATTTGGGGTATATTTCCTTCCATTTTTTGTCCCTGGGTGTAGATTCCAAACCCAGTTCACATCACGTACTTGTCCTTGAAAACACGGTTACTATTTTCCCATGTAATAAAATGCCCCTTTACATGGGTCTGTGATATGCCATCGAGGGAGCTGCAGCGGGGCCCAGGCAGCCAGGGCAGGATGGCGACTGAGGAGGTCGGGGCAGGGCCGGACCGAGGAGCGTGGAGAGGGTCTTCTGATGAGGCCCCCTTCCTGCTTGATGAAAGAGCTCGTGGACTCGTGGGGACCTGACGAGCAGACACTTCTGCACTCGTGCTCCCTAGCAGGGGACCCAACAAAAAAACTAAAACAGTCACGGGGACACGGGGGACACCAACCTATAATAGTGAGGAGCGCGTGGCCAGGGAGGAGACAAGGACGGGAGGAAACTCCAGAGACCATAAAAGGAACAGGCCCAACTCCCCAGCAGACTCCCAGCTCTGGGGCCTTCTCTCCCGAGAAGTCTCCCTCGGCCTCTCTGTCGCTTTTCAATAAACCTGCGTCTCGCTGCTGCGTCTGTGTCCTTCAGTTTGTTGCTGAGCTGAGACAAGGAACTCAGCACCCCTAGAACCCAGCACCCCAGATGGTAACACCATTAAATAGATGGTTACAGTCTAACTCAGATTGTTTCCAATTGTTGGCGGTTGTGAGGAACTCCAAAGTGAGCATGCTCGTGCCTAAGTCATTTCTGAGCATTTCCTTGGGACATTTCTGGGGTAAAGCCAGGCTTGACCTAGCCACCAGATCAGACCTGCTCCCAATATCCTTTCCCTCCCCATTTTGTAAAGACCACAGTTTGGCGGGGGGTAGGAGGGGCTACCCATGCCACAGGGATGGCCGTGATTGTTGTAAGCCAGCCAGGTGCGTCCCTCCTCCTACCCCAGGGACCATTCAGAGTCACTCTGCCCTAAAGTTGTCTGTGTGCAGAACTCCCCTGACCACAGAGACGGGTTCAAAAACAGGTGTGCAACCTACTTCCTGCCGGAGAGACAAGGGAGGGGGAGGCTCCTTGCTTCTCTGAGAGGCACTCTGAGAGCTGGCATTTCCTTCTCCTGGATGGTGCAATATGTAGATGTAGGACTTGGAGTTCCTGCAACCGTTTTATCCCTGGAGGGAAGGCTTCCTTGGGCAGAGCAGAGACAGAAGGTAACCTGGTCCTCAATAGCCCTGTTTAATACGTGGATCAAACCAACCCATTTCCAGATTTCTAGGAACGAGAACAGAGCAATCCTCATATTAAAGCCCGGTTGAGTGAATATCTGTATCATACAGAACTAGTGAGGTCTGACCTCTGGGGTCTGCCATGGACAAGAAGCAGAGCTGGAGAGAGCACACTGGCCCTTCCTGTCCACAAGGCGCGGCCTTCTGCTTTGTCAGTACTCAGGCCTCAGTAACTAGCAAAGAGAAGAGCCTGGGACAGACCCGACATGGGCCTGGGCTCACCAGACATGGCAGCAGACCTGGCCACCACACACATCCACGGGGCTCCTTCCAACCAGCCGTGGTGGGCTGTGGAGGGACAGGGAGACAGGTGAGGCTGAAGAGCAGCTGTGGCAAGGACCTTCGCCCTTCCAGAGCACCAGAAAACCGCCCGAGTGAGACCACATAAGACCCTTTGTGCCCACAGCAAAGTCTAGAATCCGGGGAGCCTTCCCTCTCCTGTCTGGCCTCTTCCCAAACACGGGGACTCACCATGGTGTGGGTTGAAGTGTGCCCCATGCACGTCCCCCCAGGGCCTCGGAATTGACCTTCCTGGGGAACAGGTCTGTGCAGAGGTACTGGCTTTAAGGACCTCCAGAGGAGGTCGACCTGAATTAGCCAATGGGCCCTCATTCCAAAGCCTGGTGCTGTTTCAAGAAGAGACACAGAGAGGCAGCAGGTGAGGTGGAGATGAGACTGGGTGATGCGTCCGCAAGCCAAGGAGCACCAAGCATTGCCACTGCCTCCAGAAGCCCAAGGTCATGGCTGGTTTCCCCAGAGCCTGGGAAGGCGGGACCCTGCGGAAATCCTGACCTTAGATTGTGACTTGCAGGACGAGAAGAGTCCATTCCTGTGTTTGAAGCCACCAAGTGAGTGGCGATTTGCTCTGGCACCCCTGAGAACCCCGGCACCCTGGGGCATTGGCATCAGGCGGCACAGCCTCAGAGGGATGGCGTCTCAGAGAGCTCTAGTCCAAATCCCTGTCTCGTGTCCACATCACTAACGTCCCTGGTCCTAACAGGGCAGGCCACCTCCCAGCGCTGCACAGCAGCCTGTGCAGGGAGACCTGAGTGAGCAGGTCACCAGGTCCCAGGTGCCCTGGAGTGAAAAAGCCGCAAAGCCAAGTTTCCGGGCGGAGCTCCTGTCCACAGGCTCTTCTTCAGTAAAACACAGGGTGTCCAAGAAGAGTGTGAAACACCCTGGGCAGTACAAGCAGCCCCCCTGTTCAAGCTGTAGAAGCCATCTGGTGTCGATCATCTCCAGAAAGGCACATGGGCATTTCTAGGACCCTAGTCCCTGGAATGCTGGTCCTCACTAGCCTATTGGAAATGAAGGGAGCACAGAGTGTCTGCAGGTCTGAGCTGAAGTCACTTGTTTCTTCCTTTGACACAAAGGCAGCCTGATGCACTGGTGTAGGGTTTGGCTCGGGAGCCGGAGGCAACAGGTTTCGTGGCCTTTTCTAGAACTCTTTTCTCTACCCAGTTGGTTATTCCTTGGCTAGTGGCCATCGTCCTGGGGGAGGAGAGAGCCTGTGGCCCAGCCAGGCAGAGATTGGCTGTGCCATCAGCTGCAGGGCCACGAGCCCTACTGGCTGTGGCCAGGTAGCACGGGGGCTGTGGCCCACGGGATCAAGATGCACAGGGGTGCAAAATGCACAGTGGACTTAAAGCCCTAGTGCAAAACCAGGAAGTAAAATGTCTCGCTAGTAGGCTTTTTTTTTTTTTTAAGTTACAGTTGAAATGGTATTTTGAATAGGTCCTGTTAAACAAATTACGTTATTGAATTTAATTTTGCCTGTTTCTTTTCTTTCTTCAAAGGTGTCTACCACAGAGTGTCGCATTAGACTGCATCTCCCACTGTGACCTTTGTTTTGTTTTGTCAGAGCAACAGCTGGGCTGGGGTCTCCTAACATGTTGGTGTCCAGGTAGGAGGAACCCACACCGGCTCCCTCCCCAGGCTTGGACGGCTGCAGGGCTAGGCACCCAGAGACTTCTCTCAGGGGCTTGTGTTTGGGCACACAGTCTAGAACAGGGCTTTGCAAGCAGAGGTGAACAGGTCTCAGGGTATGATGGTCAGTGGAGGACGGACAAGGTCCCCGGCTTTCTTCGCTCTCCTCCCAAATGTAGCAGGTAACATAGACATGGCATGCCCCAGAGGCAACACGCAAGCCAGAGACCTAATGTGAGGAGAGTTGCATGGCGGTGACAACAATGGCCCACCAAATCTTGGGGTTCACTGCCTTGGAGGAAGCAATGCCTGAGCTGCCCTTGGTGGACAGAGGCCACGGGGACATCTGTGAGCCCTTGACGGGCCAGGGCTGGGTCCTGGCTTCTTGGGCCCCCTCTGGCCTCCCCAGCAAGGAGGTGCTGATGGCCGTGGTTACCATGCAGGTGTCTTTGGTGGTGAAGGTTAGGTTCACAGCCCTCTCTGGGGCTTAGAAGGCAGAGTGACAGCAGAGCAGAAACGGGGAGATGAGCCTCTCCAGCCAGCAGGGGGCACTGTGGCCCGTGTCTCCTCCCAGTGAGAAAGGATGGGCCGCATGTCCTCTGTAAGCATAGGGCCTGACCAGGGCCCTAACCCTGTACTGAGAAGGTTCCAGAAGTGCATGGGGAGTTTCATTGTCACTTTTTTTTTTTGAGGTGGAGAGGGGTCATGAGGACTGAAGAGGACCAGCCGGTGTGGGTTCCTCCTACCTGGACACCCAGCCTGCTCTCTAGAGGGTGACCCCCTGCATCAGGATGAGGGGAGCCGGGGTGATGTGATAGGTGGAGGAGAGCTGCTGGACAGCAGGCTGCCCATTCCCTGTGCTGGGCTCATAGGGAAGAAGAGGGAAGGAGCAGGGCCAGGTGGGGTGAGCCAGGAGACTGACGCCAAAGGGGGTGAGTCATGAACCACACAAAGGTGAATCCCCTGTGTGCACCAGGAGGAGGAGGAGCTGTTCTGCACGGCCCCAGGTGGCCCACGGGGAGAGAAATGGCTCCTGTTCCCTGTGCCAGGAAGGGTTTTGGCAGGGACATGCCACCTCCCTCCCAGGAAGTGTTCCTGAACAAGAACACAGGATCCAGGCCCAGGAACGGAAAGAAGTGATGAAATTCCTAATTGCCCCCGGCTTTGTGTCATGTTCTCTCTCATACAGCATCTCCTCCCCTGCATTTCCCCACCCTGGGGCCGGGGCACAGCCTCTCCAGGGTGCCCAGCGAGCTTCCTCCTGCCTAGGGAGCTCGTCTTTGTCCCCAGGGGCTTTAGTTTGGAAGGCAGTGTGTTTTATTGCGTTACTCTACCTCACCTTAATTTTTCAGTTGCCTTCACCTTTCATAAGAAATGGAGGAAAGGCCGCCAGGGGCTTGCCGGTCATACAGCTGCTGTTTGCACACAGGACAGTCCAAGATGGCCAGGCTCTTGCACTGAGCCTCCAGCCGCAGGTGGCTGTGTGTTAAAAAATTGAGGCATAACTGGACCGTGTGCAAAGGGGTTCAGGGATCTTGGCACAGTGTCCTCTGCGCCAGAGACAAAGCCCTCCAATGTGGCCCTTATTTCTCCAGCTTTGGTAACAAGTACCAGTGCCCTGGGACTGTTGGTGCAGCCCGGCAGCTGCTGGCACATAACACATGTGTTACGCCTGTCCAGTCAGGTTCTCTGTGCTGGGAAGATGCACCAATGGCCACTTGTCTCAAGCAGGAAGACAGGGTCCCCACGATTCCCATTGGCTGGAAGCTGGTGGAAGGGATCCTAGGACAGCCAACTGCACTGGAAGCCACAGCTCCCAGCGGAGGGAGCTCCCGCCTTTGCCTTGACTGGTGCATGGATTCAGCACCTGCCTAAGATGGCAGCACCCTGTCCCTCTGGAACCTTCCACTGGCCCAGAACACAAGGACTGGACAGCAGCACCATGGGGAGCAGGACAGGGAGGACAGGGTGGTGGGTGGGATGAGGCAGTGAATTTCCCAAGGCCACCTTTTGTTCCTTTGCAAACACAAGCTGGGTAACCTGGGGCATCCAGGAAGGTGACAAGGATGATCTGTCTTGGGCTTCGCAGTCACAAGAGAGGCATTTTCTTTCATTCTTAGCAAGACCTGCTAACTGCCCTGAGTCCGACTGCTGGAATCCTGCTTTTGGCGCTGGCGAAACATGGCCCAGCGTGAGCAAAGCCAGGACTGAAGGGACTGTCCACGGATGGGACACTCTGGGGACAGGGACCTGATCCCCACAGGGGCAGGTGGGAAGGATACAGAGCCACACTCAGAACCGACAGCAGGGGACACCGGCACAGCCCCCAGTGATGCCCACAGCCCCAGCCCTGGGACCATCCTCCCGGGCAGGCCTCAGCCTCAGGGATGGTGCCTGGGCAGATGTGCTCAGGTGTGTCCTCAGGAGAAAGGGAGCGCCTCCCGGATCCCTCCAGGTCCCTCCCTGCCTCCTGGGAGTCCTGTGCTCCCCTCCAGCAGCAGAGCCAGCCCAGGTGGCAGGCAGCGCCCGGGCTTTGATGGTGCCGCCTCAGGTGGCATCCTGAGCTGTGGGAAGCTCACCGCTAGCTCACAAACAAGCCCGGGCAGCCCAGCCAGCCAGGGCCTCGCTCTGCCGCTCCTCCCCAGGGGCATCCATGGACAGGGGCACACCAGCGTTGTCTGTCGTCAGACCTGGGATGGCCTGCAAGACTTGGAGGGAGGGGGGATTCTGCCGGAACGTGAGGAGGCTGCAGTGGGTCTCCTTGGGGGCAGCAGGCTGGTTGCAGCCAGGCGTGCAGTGGCCGTCAGAGCTGAGCCGGCTCCGCCAACCTGCGCTGTAGCCCAGGGCCGTGCCTCAGTTTCCCCCTCTGCCAGCTGGAGGTAAAAATCCCAAATGAGGTTCTCTGATGGCAGCCAGTGGCACCTGCCCTGACCCAGCCTGGCTTCCTCCAGAGCTCCAGGAACTGGGCTGTTGTTATTTACCCAAAAGAGAACAGCACGCCCGTCCGAGGATGCGCGTCGGAGGCGTCAGCCAGGACCCCTGAATTAAGGACACCAGGAGAAGAGGAGGCAGCTCCCAGGTGGCTCCAGAGCCTCCCTGAGCACGGAGCTGCTGAGCAGGGGAGCTGCCAGCCGGCCTCCCAGGGACCAGGGACAGAGAAGTCAGCCTGGTGCCCCGGGGCTCCTCCTGGCCCAGGAGGTGGCCGCAGGTTCTTCTGGGGCTCCTGCTGAGAGACTCCAAAGACATTAAAGTGTGTGTGTGTAATAGGAAACACACCTGCGCGGCTTAAATGGACAATACGTACACACATATTATAAAAGGCATACCCAGGTACTCATTAAATGCACACACACAGTAGAGCCCCTGGCTCCTCCTGGCCCCTCACCCCCACCCTTAGATAACATTCAGCAAATGCAACAGAGCCAACAATGGATTCTGCCCCCTCCCTGCAAGTACATGCACACAGTACTGTGGTGCTGGCTGGCACTCACAGTCCTTCTATCTGGGAGGTGTGGTTCCAAGTACCTCCCTGTATTAACTAATTTCACCTTCATAACTCCTCTGTGAATAAACTGTTGATTCTGGTTTACAGATGCACAGAGAAGTTAAGTTACCTGCCCAAGGTCACATAGTCAGTAAATGATCCAGCCGGCACCCCATCCCTCCACCTGCTCCCCTCAAGCTGCCGTGGTAGACCTTCGTGGTAGACCTTCGTCAGGAAAGCCGTGTGGACCTGCCCGTGCTGGCTCCTGTCACTCATGTGTGGAGTCACAGTGGAGCCCCCAGGAATACTCTGCACAGCTACACACCAAAGAGACTGATCAATGAAGTCAAAGCCACAAACCAGCGCACATTGGTTCTTTTGGTTTCTGAGAAAAATGGTTCCTCTTTTGAGTTATGGTTGTTATTATTTCTCTTTTTAACAAAAAAAAACCCTTCAGTTTAACCTTCAATTCTTCACTCTGATGATTTAAAAATGCTGATTCCACCCAAAAGTATAAAAATTAACTAATATGTTGAGAGCCACAGCCCGGTTGGTATGAGGCCCGGTCGGTATGAGGCCTGGCATTTGCCAGAGAGAATGTTTGAAAGGTGACGCCAGCGAACCATTGAGATGATGATTTGAGTTAAGCTACATATAATTGCTGTGATGCTGGATTGATTGTATTGTATAGTTGACCTTTACTGTTGGGCAATGGGGCAGCTCTTGCCCACTGCTTTGGAGTTCTCAGGCTACTTTGGAGTTCTTGAGGGGATTCCTGGAGGGTTCGCGTTGGTTGGGGAAGGTCCGGAGGAGGGATTTCCGGTTGGTGTGGTGTGTGCCTGGAGGAGCCGTGTGGGTGGCGTTTGGGAGAAGTTCCTGGGGAGCGTGTGTGGAGTGTGTTGGTGGAGTTCGGAAATAAAGTTTGTCCACTGCTTGAGTGGCTCGTGATTTGTGCCCAGCCAGACTGCGGCACTAATACTAGGAGGGTCTGCACCATGTTTTTTACTGTCCCCACTGTTAACAGCAGCCGTGCCTTGCTAGGAAGAGACAGGATGTCCCCATGGGAGCACGTTCTCCTCCTGCAGGCTGCAGGGCCGCGGTGGTCAGTCCACCTCCCAGGTCTGGGTCAAGGTGACCATGGCTTGTCCTGTATGGGGTGCAGAGCTTTCGCTCATGTTTGGACCAGATGCCAGTGTGACTGGAGTGGCACAGTGGTGGGCAGCATCCAGGGATCAAGCCCATGATCCGCTCCCACAGGCAAACATCAGCATGAGCGTGCTCCACCAAAACAGCACCTTGAGACCCCTCAGGTCCTAAAACGGTACTCAAATCTTTGTGAATGAAGGTTTGACAGCCAAGTAGTGCGTGCTGGTGGGTGTGAGCAGAGGGTTTGCACAGAGGGAACATGCCAGGCGCTGAGTGTGCATCTCCATCTACGGGTGGATATGGAAGCCCTAACCTGGGTGGCCCAGGAGGTGGAAGTGTTGGGAGATGGTAAAGGCTTAGATAGCCAAGGTCATGAGGGTGGGCTCTCAAGATGCGATTAATGCCTCCTAACAAGTGCACTCACCACCCATCCAGACACACCTAGGACAGGCCAAGTGAGCGCAGGAGGGTGGCCGGCTAACAGTCAGGAGGATGGTGGCTCCAGAACCCAGCCCGCTCATGCCCTGACCTCAGACATCTGCTGCTTAAATTGCCCAGTATCTTGGTATTTATATAGCAACGTGGGCAGACAAAGATGTGCACACACAGCCTGAGGGAGAGGAATCGGGCAAGGTCTAACTAAAGTACATGCGTCCAGCCTCCTCGATGGCTTCTGAATGTGTCCTCACGTCCACAAGGCATAGGAGCACCATGTGCATATTCAGGTTTATTGTAGCCCTGTAAAGAGCCAAATCTGAAGACGACCCAAATTTCTATCAGCAAAGTCTTGATGCATAAATTGCAGCAGGTGCACAATGGGATAGCAAGCGGTTGTTGAGGGACTGAGGTTGATTTGTATGTACTACAGGAAATGCCCTCCCAGAGACGCTGCTTGGCTCAGCAAGCAGCGAGATACTGTACCAAATACGAGGGTTTCCTTGTTCTCAAAAACTGACATTTTTGAAGAATGTATAGCAAACTGTTAAAATGGTTAATTTGGAGAGGTATGGAATTATAGACTATTTTGTTTCTGCTTTATATTGTAAGAAAGCTCAATAATTTTAAAATGTTAAGTGTGTGCGAGGTGCCACCCTTCTGAGGACCTGGAGTTCAGCTGCGAGTCTCCCTGCTGTGGGGAGATACAACCTCTGGGTGACAGACAGCAAGCCCTGGATGTGTGGCCCAGGCAGGGCCACTGCGTGGGCAGGAAGACCCCTGCTGGCACAGCAGCCACCAGCGAGAAGGCTAACTCTTCCCCTGCGGCCAGGAGCAGGTCCCCTTCTGGGTGGTGTGCTGTGGCTTGGGGCCTGGGCAGCGGGCAGAGCAGGGATGGGGCACTGAGGGGCACTTGGACAGAAGCCTGAAGGCACCCGGAGGGAGAAATGCGGCTGCCCAGGCAGTGACCCACAAGGACAGGAGGGTGAACAATGAATGAGCAGAGGCCATTCCTGGCAAAGGAGCCACACCACATCACACAGACACACCACACACCACACACCACACCACACCACCACGGACACACACCATAGACACACAACATCCCATGCACACCACAAACACACACATGTGCACACACAGGGCGTTCTTGGGCACACCGTCATCCCACCTGGCCTCCTGTCTGCTCGTCCAGGTGCAGGTCAGCATGCCTGCCCCGCCTGCCCCACCCTGTGGGCCTCAAGCTCATGGCCGCCAGGATGGTGCTCAGCATATGGAGGTCCTCGGCCTGCTGTCCTGTCTGGGCCTGCATGGGGGCACGAGGCAGGGGCCAAGTGTGTGTGCACTCCTGGGCGTGCAAGCTCCTGCAGTGGGGGCCACGGGTCAGAGGGGACGTCTCCAGCCACCAGCTAACCCCCAGGCAGCGGGGCCCAGGCCCTGGTGGGAGGGCAGCCCAGGCGGAGGACCCTGCATCTGAGGCTGGCCATGGGGCACTGCTTGCCCACAGTCTTTCCATGCCCTCTGTCCCCACAGTGTCTGCAGGGCCTCCGGGAAAACAGGGGGGGAGCCCATGGTCTGCACCGAGCAGGAAGGCAGCAGAGACGCTGAACCCCAAGGACACTTCGTGGTGAGGAAAGCCATTTCCTGTCCTTGTTCCTGTCCTTCCACCCAACCCCTTTAGAAAATCAGTCAGATTTTATACAAAAGCAGAATTTTAAAATTATTGCCCCAACCAACAACCTCCGTGGTTTCCTGAGGAATCCCTTTACACTGCGATGCTGTGCCTCTCTTTGGGCTGGGCTTTTATTATTAACTCCAAGCCCCACGGCAGCGGGTGAGGCAACTACCGACAATGGTGGCCTGTGATTAGTGGAGTGGGATGCGGACCAGGGCCTCCCCTCTCGGCTCTCCAACTGGGCAGCGTGCCTGGCACACAGGAGCAGTGGAGGTATGGCTTCTGAGCGGCCACCTGTGACGGGCCTGCGGGCAAGGGCGGCTTTGTATCCTTAGCTCTCCTTCTCTCTTAGCTCAGCTATGGCCCGGCCAGGCCTGCCGTAACCGGGTGAGAGGGTCGGGAAACAGCCACTTGCTCTGGTTAATTGGTCCCTGACATCTGTGGCCTTGGGCCCTGAGGGAGCTGGGCCCTGTCTTGCATTCCTGTCCTGTGGCTGTGCAGCAAATCACCACAGACTGGGTGACTTAAACAACAGGTCTACTCGCCCGTGTTCTGGAGCCACATCACCAACCTCCAGACACTGCAGGCTTCGTGCCCTCGGAAGGCTGCACGGGGGTCCTTCCAGCCTTCGTGGGCTGGCAGCTGCTGGTGTCCCTGGACTGCCGTGAGGCAGAGCCAGCTCTGCCCGTCTAACCTGGTGTCCCCTCTGCATGCCTGTCTGTGCCCTCTCTCTTTGTAAGGACGCTGTACATGCTAGATCTAGGGCTCCCAAGTGCACCGTGGTCTCGTTTTTATTTAACTAATTACATTTGCAAAGACCTCTCTTCAGTCAGATCCACACCCCAAGGTTCCAGGTAGATGACTTGGCGGACACTCTTCAGCCAGGGTCTATGCCCTGGAGAAGAGCTAGAGACACACAGGGCCTAGGATGGGCTCTCACTGAGCTGAGCACCCCCCGTCTCAGGGCACAGCAGAGCAGCCAGGGCCAGGGCTCAGGGTGGACTGTGGCAGGAGGTGGGCAGCTCCCCCAGATGCCCAGCTGTGGGACATTGGCTGCACACTTGCCCTGGCACCTGAGCTGACTTCCTCTGCTGACCTTCCTGTGCTGGGCATCTCAGACAAGGTGTCACTCTGCGGATCTGGGTCGGCAGAGCAGGCTCCCCTGAGGGGGTGACTCTCACACACGTGTCGCTGCTGGGTGTCCATGCACCCAGACACAGGCCGAGCAGGTGAGGACAGCTTGGAAAGTAAAAAAATGGGCTCTGACACTTTCTTAGCGACATGACAATAACTAACCAAGCCTCGGCGCCAGGCTGTCACCTGGAAATGTGACTGATCTGTGTCCTTAGCCTGACTAAAGCAAAATCGCAAGCCCACACCACCCAGATGGTCACATGAAGCAAGGCACAGCCCCACGGACCCCGCGCTGTCAGGTGGCTTAGCATGGTGGCTGTGTCTGGCTGTGGATTCAGACAGGCTCCAGAATTTGGCAATCTTCCAGCTGTGGTTTCTTGGAAAGGTTTCTGAGTTTCTGCAAGCCTCCCGCTCCTCAGTGGGTGGCTGTGAGGGTCTCACAATGCTGAATGGAGCCAGCATCACGGGATGGCTTCCGTCTTTCATCTTTCTCATGAAATGAAGGCAGTAGCATTTCCTGGTGACCTTGCCAATGTTTCTTTCCATCTTCCAGAGAAGGCACATGTGCCAAGCCAGGGTCACACTAGGCCTTGGGCATCTCAGACCTGTTCGCAGACAGAGAAATCATCACGGGGCACAGCACCCTATGCTCGAGGGACAGTGCAGTTGACAGGACAGACAGGGCACGCATTTCTCAAAAACGTTCCTCTAGAGGAACTGGTAGCCCTTCTCCCTTTCTGTCTTCAGCTGTGGATGACCCTCTTGTCTGCTGGGGCCAGAAAGTGTGAAAGTGAACTTTAAACCAACTTTTAAAACCCTTTAGGCCATTGCTTGTGCTGAAATCCAGGGACAACAGCAAGGGAAAGAACCCTGCTGTCCCTTGCCTTCCCAGGTGACTGCTCCGTGCTCTCACCTGGTGTGAAGTCCAGCCAGACACCCCCAGGTCTGCAGCAGGACCGCACACTCCAGCCTGGGCCTGCCAACTGCCATTGTAAATAAAGTTTTATTGGGACACAGTCACACATGCTCACTCACACGCAGACGGCTCATGGCTGCTTCTGCAGTGCCACAGCCCTGGGCACCATCCTGACAGAGACCCAGGGAGGAAGGGAGGAAGGGGCGTCGCTTGGCCTCCAACACTCCCAGAGGCACCTGGGCAGGATGTTGGCCATTTATTACCAGCTTCCCAACATTGTTCCCCAGTGTGGGGACAATGGAACAGTTGCACCGTGGTGTGCTTACTGTGGAGCACAGCTCAGCCATGGGGAGGCCCCAGGCCTGCTGCACACTGCCCTGGACAGGGGTGGTGGGCAGGGCAGCTCTGGTGCTGCAAGATCCTGGCTACCCTGTGCTGTTCCCGTCCCACCCGGGCCCCCTTCCTCCCATCCACACATCACTCTCACTGTGTGACGTCCTCTACCACCTGAGCGTGCCACCCTTCACAGAGGTGGCATTGCTCTTGCTTAAGGCACTGTGGGAGGATTTTGGCAGAAGGAGCTGGGCCGGGGCCACAGTTCCCCTTGAGGCTACCCTGCGCTGGCTGTCTTGTGGGCACCCTCCTCCTGTCTGTCAAATGTCACAGTGTAGAAGGGTCTCTGTCTTTAGAGGTCCCCGAGCCCTTGCGTCATTCCTCGGCCACAACCTGTGAACCTCGAATGCGGTCTGCAGCTGTTCGCACCAGTGCTGTGGTCCAGGTGCCTCCCTGGCGGGCGCACCTGCTGAGACCCCAGGGCGGCAGTGCTGGGGGCGCCTGGAGGCGCTGGGGAGGGCCTACAGACTCCGCCCTGGAGCCACTAGTGTCCCCAGCATGGGAGTGGGCGGTCACCTCAAAATGGATTGGTTGTAAAAGTGAGTTCAGCTCCCTCTTGCTCTCCAGCTCCTGCTCTCTCGCCCTTCCATCTTCTCCCCCAGGGCAAGATGACCAAGACCCTCACCAGGGACTGTACCCTGTTCTCGGACCTCCGGTCTCCCTCTGGCCTCCAGAGACTGGGCCACACAAACCTCTGCTCACTGCAAGCGCAATACCTAGTCCTGGTATTCTGTTGAAGAAGAGTAAAAAGGATGCACGCCGTGCTACAAAGTATCTTTATATAAATGTGGATTATGAATATTTTGATATTTATTATATAGTGTGTGTGAGAGGCAGGAAGTACACAGGCTGCACCTATTTATCCAGTGTGTGCCTGACAGGGAAAGAAAGAACAGCCCGGGAAACGCCCCACATGTGTGCTGGGCTCCTGTAGAGGCAGAATTGTCCTGTGCAAAGCTCTGTGTGGGCCACTAGCTTGTCTCCGTGCCCTCACCCTGTGAGTCAGCCCAGCGGTGGCCTGGCCCAGCAGCGAGGCTGTGACTTATCGCTAATCTTCCTGAGAAGCCGGCTCCCCCTCCATTTGTTTTTCGAGGCCCAGAGGAGGCCCTGAGTCACGAGCTCTGCAGAAGGCAGATGTACGAAGCAGCCTCCCCCTTCGGCCAGCAATGACAGCAGCTCAGGTCACGATGATTAAAGGACAATAGATGTTTTCCACCTTGTAGTTCCCAGAGCAGCCTGCAGGACTGAGGGCTCCAGGCTGTGTGGACAGGATCCCAGCCAACTCCCTCCCAGGGATTTAAGTCCTTGCATAACTCACTAACATCATGGTGGGGGCCAGGAAGCCAGAGAGAGCTGGCATCAGCCTGACACATGGATCCTGGGCAGCCTCAACCTCTCCCCTGAAGCCGGGCTCACGGCTTTGACAGACCCCGCCCTCCCCAAAAGCAAAACCCCACGTGAAAGCATCAAGGTGCGGCTCGAGCTGGGGCTGGAACTCCCTTGGGTGCCAAGGGCACTTGGCCCTCCTCTCTCCCTGGCCACTCCACACCCCAGAAGAGCCTTTCTCCCTGTCCCTTGCTGCATTTGAGGCCCTCTCCCAGGAGCAGCAGTGGCCAGGGACAGAGGCAGAGACTGGGAGGCTGGGCACAGCTGGTGGCTCTGCACTGGCTGACGAGGGCTACAGGACAAAGGACCGCCAACCGGGAGGCTGAACGCAACAAGTTGGGATCCTCCAAGTGGAGGTCAGGACCCTCCAGTCAGCCTCTCTTGGCTACAGGGGATAGTACTCCCTGGCATCTCTTGGCTTGTGGCCACAGCACTGCATGCTCAGTCTCCACCTTCCCAGGGCCTGTCCTCTCTGAGTCTGTGACCTCTTCTGTCTTTTATAAAGACACTGACACTGGGGAAGGGCCCACCCTAGTCCTGTATGACCTCATCTTATCCTAATTATATCAGCAAAGATGCAATTTCCAAAGGCACATCCACAGTACCTGGGATTGACTTGACTATGTCTTTGGGGATACAAAACACAGGCCCTGCACCCTCCCTCAGGGAGCGTAGGGCAGGTGGGGCTGACATGGAGGACAGGGCCAGGGTAGGAGGAGGGTGCCCAGCCCAGCTGGGACACTTGGAGAGCACCCAACCCCAACAGCCACCTGCTGTCTTGGGGACATAAGCTCTCACTTCAGCCCCAGATGAATGTCAGCCCCTAAAGACGATGCCCCCAGGAGGGTCAATATTTACCATCTGAG
Organism: Marmota marmota marmota; assembly: GCF_001458135.2. NCBI lineage: Eukaryota > Metazoa > Chordata > Mammalia > Rodentia > Sciuridae > Marmota > Marmota marmota. The sequence continues at coordinate 60,448,769 of NW_025999968.1, forward strand.
ACCTCTTGGAGGGAGGGGGTGGGTGCCCTCTCCTGAGAGCAGGAGGGTGTGGAGGGGGCATCTCCTTAGGGGCAGGAGACAGAGGCAAGTAGGAAGGTAAGTTGTAAGTCTGTTACCAGGTCTGCCTCTGGGGGTCCCAGGAAGAGAGTGAGGCGCAGGGTGTCCTGAGCAGGCCTTACTGGAGAGCAGACGGGGCCTGCCACATGCAGATGTCCCTTTGGAAGTGGACACGGGGCGGCCAACCCTGGGGGAACATGATTCCACTCATCACTACAATAAACAGGAGGCATGTCATCATCATCCCCCTGGTCTGCAGGAGCTGCTCATCAGTGGTGGCTGAATGGTGGCCCTGAAGAGGTGTGTCATCGACAACATTTCTGAGCTGCCAGGAACTTCAATGTCTTCTCCCCCAGGGGGGCTCTGAGGACTGTAGCCACCCTGGCAGAGGCCAAAGAGCCCTGGTGCAGTCCTCGGGCAAAGCAGACCCTGTGAGGGTCGGTGACCTGCGACCCATGCCGCTGGGGGACTGGGGTCCTGCCTGCTTGGCTGATGTTCCTCACATTTATGACAGTCGCCATGGAGGTAGGACTACACCAGCAATCGGGAGCCCTTTCTGGTCTTCAAGGGTTAAAGTTTGTACAATCTGGGGGCTTCTTTAAGACGAAGAATATAGAATCCCCAGCAAGATCTGAGTGTGAGTGTCCACATAGAGTGAGAGTCACTCACTGGAAGTCATTAGAGATGAGAAGCAGGTTCCTCCTTGGCTCCTCGGCAGGTGGCACCTGGCTTCTCCCCAGCAACTGTACCCTGCAGCTCCCGGAAGCTCTGGGCCCTCCCATGTACCAAGCCAAGTGGGCCCTGGAGCTCCAGCCTGTGGCTTTTGGGTAAAGGCCACCTGCCTGTGGTGAGGAGCGGGGTTCAGGGTGTGGGTGTCAGGCTCAGCAGGAGGAGCTGAGGTGGCATGGCCTGGGAGCCAGGCCTGGTGTGCAGCAGAGGGGGAGTTCCTCTGCCACTCTTCACCCCCACGCTGCCCCTCACCCAGCAACCAGCACGACCCTCCTGCAGCAGCATGAAACACGTACCCTCCTCCCACCCAGCTCCAGGAAGTCACTGGCAGCTCCTAAGTCGGGCGACCACTTGAGGCCCCGCTCTGAATGCCCTGGCTATGTTCCTTGAAGGTAGGAAGTAATCACAGCCCTCCCACTAGATGAAAGGAGCCCAGTGGAAGGACAGGTGTGTCCTGTCAACAGGGCAGAGCCTAGGTTAGACTCCTACTGGACAGCCAGCCTGGCTGGGCTCCACTGGCCTGAGCTGCAGCAAGGGCAGAGCAGAGCTGGGGCCAGGGCAGCAGGGAGGCCATGTCCTCGTCCTCAGCTGCCCCACCACACCCCATACCTTTCTCCTGGGATCTCTTCCCTTTTGCTCTGCTGCTCAGCCTCCCAAGCCTGGGTCCTGGTTGGGCTGCTCAGGTAGAAAAGAGAGTGGGCTACTCCCTGCACACCCCAAACTGAAGCTCAGCTCTTTGGAGAACCAATCCACGCACCCTGAGCATTCAGCCTTCACCCAGAACCCACCTGACCCAAAGAAGAGTATTGAGCACACTGCTAAGTGCCAGGAGCTGCTTGTCCTTGGATCCCAGTCTCCCAAGACCATAAATTTGCCCCAGTGGACCCTGGTCTACTGGGGAAGCAGACAGAGCTGGTTTGATGGGCACAAACTTGGGGAGGGGTCCAGCATTGCCAGGAGCCTGGGGCCTGGGCAGAGCTGCTCTAGGCCTGATTCCCAGAGCCCAACACCCAGGGAGCTGCCCCCTCCCTGCTCTGCAGCCTGGGAATGTTTCCTGGGAACCTGCAGGTGGAGGGCTCCTTGCCCCAGGCAGGGGTGATTAGCAGCCCTGTGCCAGTCTGCACAGGACTTTCCAAGGCCGCCCAGATCAGGAATGCTCTGCATTTTTCTCATTTCAATAAAGGTACAAAGGGTCCTTTTGGAGCCAAGGAAACCACGAAACCACGCCCTCTGCGGTTGTGCTGGCTGCAGGCTGCTGATTGCTGCTCCGGGTGCTGTTTTATTTGACAGTTCACCTCTGACTCAGACCTGAAGAATGCCAGCCAGCCCACCCCATCCTGTCCTCTGGAACCCACTGTGACCCCATTGACAGCAAGCGCCTCCATTCTGCGACAGTGGGTAGCATGGGGGCCAGGGAAAGAAGGGATGGAGCCTGGGAAGAGGGAGCCTGCCAGGCCCATGGAGGAATGAGATGAGAAACTGGGCCCAGAGGAGCGTGCAGCCCAAAGGCCAGTGGAGCCCGAAGAGAGGACCCAACAGCTGCCACGTGACGGGTTCCTTCTGCTGCACTGGCTTGGCGGACACCTGCCCCCTCCCCAGCCTGCATCCACCCTCTCCCAGGTCCAGCCTTGACATATCTGTGACTTAGGCGGAGTCACTTGATTGCCCTGGCCAGGATGTCCTCAGCTTGAAAACCTGCTGTGGCAGCAGTGACCTCATGGAGAGAGGTGGAGAGTTACTAATCTGAGCAGCTCACAGGCCTCTGCAGGCATGAGGACAGGGCAGTGCTTGGGGAGGGACGTGAACCCCAGCTGCCCCAGCTGCCCCAGGGACCAGTGACTTGGATAAGTCTCTGGGCCTCTGGGGTCCACCCCCCATCTGATACACGGGACATAATAACATCTCTCCTCTTCCTTGCCTGGACATCAGGGGAAGCTTTGAGCTCCCGGAGAGGCGCCAAGGAGCGCAAGGTGTTATTAGAGCAATTGTGCTGCGACGGGGAGACCTTCAAAGCCGCCGGACTCAGTTTACTCCCCAGCTTCTCCCTCCCACCTTCCTTTCCCCCTCCACCTCACCATTATTCCCTTCTCACACCCCCACACTCCCTTTGTCTTCCTCATCTCACTAGCAAGTCACTCGCACAATGGCCCTCCCAGGCTAAGACCCTCCAGACAGCTTCTGCCTCCCTACTAATGGACCCTCAGACAACCAGGACTGGCGGGGCCCTGGGGAACATTGTCCAAACCTCAGAAGGAAGTGCTGTTCATCCATTCATCCACCCACTCCAGCCGTCATCCACCCATCCATCCACCCACTCATCCATCCAACCCTCCCCCCTCCAGATCCACTCATCCATCCATCCCTCCCCTCTCCATCCATCCACCTACTCATCCATCCAACCCTCCCTCCTCCATATCCACTCATCCATCCATCCTTCTCCTCTCCATCCATCCCTCCCCCTCTCCATCCATCCACCCACTCATCCATCCATCCCTCCCCTCTCCATCCATCCATCCACTCATCAATCCATCCCCCCTCCATATCCACTCATCTATCCATCTACCCATCCATCCACCCTCTCTCACCCTCTCCATATCCACTCATCCATCCATCCACCCATTCATCCATCCATCCTTCTCCTCTCCATCCATCCCTCCCCCTCTCCATCCACCCAACCACCCACCCATCCATCCATCCATCCATCCATCCCTCCCCCTATCCACTCATCCATCCATGTACCCATCCATCCACCCACTCACACCCCCAGAACCTGCTCTTTCATCCCTGTGTTTGGTCCTGAGAAGACCCAGATGAAGAACTACATTCCAGCCAGGATGCAAAGACAGGACTAGCCCAGTAGGAAACATGGCGGACAGTGCCCAGGCTTCTCCCAGGGAGCCCCTTGTCCTAACCTACACAGACCTCTAGGGCCCTCTTCAGCCTCCTCACCCTGGCCCACACTCCTTGTTTTCCTCTGTGAGGTTGGAGGAGCAGGGAGACAGGGGCAGGAGGATGACCCCAAAGCCTCTGTCCTGCCCCCTGACCTCATGGTTCCTGGGAGCTCTCTTCCAGGGAGACCATGGTGCAGACAGCCTTATGGGCCCTGGAGAAGGACTCAAAGGTGGGGCAGTTCCCTGAGACGGGGGATGAGCCCAGAGGTGCTGCTGGCTGCCCTCTGTGGGCTCTGAAGGACACCCATTGTCTTCAGAAGGCCCAGGGAGCGGGTTTCTCAGGGTGGTCCAGACCCCACCTGCTTCAGAAGAGAGGGGTAGCTGAAACACACATGTTCCTGAGCCGGGCCCCTCTGAGTTCTAGACCAGGCCCAGGAATCTGCACATGAACAAGTCCCCATTGTCCCAGGGCACTGTGCCTGAGAACCCTGGCTCCAGAAGTTGGGTGTGAGGTGCACGTCTCCCTGGGAGGGTCCCAGCACCCTAATCTAGTGACACAGTGGCCTGGTCCTATGGCCAGGACCTGTGCATACAGGCACATCTTGCCAGCCTGGGAGGGACGAGGGTGTTCTCCTCTTGCTCACGCCCTGGACCCAGGCCCAGCAGACCAGAGGAGATGATAGAGAAGTCTTGGAACCGCAGAGGGCAAGGAGACTGCCAGGCTGCTCCGCTTCTTCCTCCCTCAGGACAAGAGCTGGGCAGAGCCACCCTCAGCCCTGGGCCTCTGCTGGGCCCGTGTTGGGCCTCTGCTCCTGTTCACAAGCCTCCTCCCTTCTCAGGCTGCCTTCCTGCTCATCACGCAGGATCCATGGAATGAGGACTTTATTTTATGGGTCTCCTGTGATTTGTTAGTTAGTTTTTGCAGAGCTGGGGGTGGATCCCAGGGCCTCACACATGATGGTCAAGCGTCCACCACTGAGCCACATGCACCCTGGCCAGGTGTTCATCAGCAGCCTGCTTAGGAGGCCTGGTGACCTTCCTCCCCTCCCTTCCCTCCTCCTCCTCCTCCCTCCCTCCTCCCTAAGACACTTTCTCCAGTGTCTTCAGCAAGAGGCTGGCCGGAGACCCTGGGAAAGGCCCAGCCTCCAGCGCTGCACTGTGCGGGAGTCAAGCTCTCCCAACAAGGGCCCAGGTCTCACAGGGCTGGTGGGATCAGGCCTTTGGGGAAAATAAAGTTGGGTGGGCAAAGCTTGAGAGGAGCACAATTTTAAACTGGGTGTCGTCGGGTGAAGTCTGAGCAGAGACCTGATGAGCAGCCCTGCAGCAGGGGAAAAACTGGAGGCTGAGGCCGCCATGCCCAGCGCGAGGCGGCTCTGCCCTCCCTGCCGCCAGCCTCACTTACATGAGTGTGTGGAAAGCTGTGTGGGGACAGCAGGGTGGAGTGAGGGGCTGACCGGACAGCAGCAGGGGCTGAGACTGGGGAGGAGGCAGGGCGGCAAACCACCCGAAACTCCCTCCCGGGAGCAGCTGGCCACAAGGGCTCAGCTGGGTCACTCCTGCTGGCCTCCCATGTCCTTCTCCACATTTGGCTGCTGTGTGTGCAGGGGGATGGCCAGAATGGGGGACCCCATCTCTGATTCAGGGTCCTCCCAGGACCTCTCTCCCGCCCATGGCCTTCCTAGGACTTTGTGACACTCTCACATGGCATCTGTCCTTACCTGGTGGCTTGGAGCTCCCAAGACAGCAAAGGCTGAGCCAGCTGGTCCTCTTAATGCCTGGGCCCATAAGCAGCAGAGGCCCCCCCCCCCCCGCCACCTCCTATTAGGTAAAACAAGCCCAGGACCCCAGAGCCAAGAGGAAGAGACCATGCAAGGGCCTGGGTGCTGGGGGTGCTGTCATAGGGGCCTCAGATGCAACCCAGGACCTCGGGAGGCAGATCTCAGAGCAGCCAGCAGCAGCCTCCTCTGCCCTGGGGACTCGGCAGGGACGCAGACCATCAGGCCCCAGGACTTCCCCATCACATCACACCCTGTGGGGAAAGCAGGGGGCCCAGGAATGCCTTCTGGCTCTCCCGAGGGTTTCTGCAGCTGACCACCTCTTGGGGAGGGGCTGCCTGGCTCTGTGGGCTGTTGAGAGGACTTGCTCCTGGTCTGGAAGCCGCTGCAGTGGTGGCCCTGTGGGAGGGCAAGGGCACACGGGGGAGGGGACGGTGACATAAGTGAGCATGACAGCGGGTGGCCCTGGGGGAGTGCCAGGGCCCAGGCCCAACTGGACAGGGACCAGCAGGATTGCCCCAGGGATGTGGGTATGGGTAGGTGGAGGGTCCCAGGCAGGTTCGTGCTGGTGAAGGTCAAGAAACCACAGAGTCAGAAGGCCAGGGCCAGCACAGAGGGGGACTGAGCCAGTGAAGTGGGTGCTGGCTTCGGCTGTGCACTGTGGTGGGCTCCCACCCGGTTCCCTCTCAAGCCTCAGCTGGAACCAGGTGAGGGCGGCATTCCCACGTGATCACCAGGGAGGTGGGATCTGGAGGTGCTGCACTCATCAGGAGTGCGGTGTGGGTCGGTGAAGTGGGGCTCCTGGAGACGGGCAGCTGCACAGGGTGAGTTCTTCCTGGAGTCCACGTGTGAAGTTCTGAGATTGGATGAGTTTGCTCAGGAGCGCACGTGGCCACAGAGCTCCAGGGAGCTGTGGGAGGTGTGTTGGGAGAGGAGCACGCCCTGTCCAGGGCAGAAGGTTCTGGAAGGGGAGGTGTGACTCTGGTGTAAAGTGACCTTCTGCCAATGGTTCCCCAAGCTCAGTGGGAAGCCAGCAGGATGGGGAAGCTGGTTCAAAACGTGGAGAAGGATTGCGAGACAGAGAGGACAAGCTGGACCGTGCTGCAGAACACCCCATCAGAGGGCAAACACGCTCATGTGGCCACCAGAGCACGTCGCTGTCACTGTCTCCTACAAGCCCACACGACCTCGGCAGAACTGTCAAACACCAGTCAATACAAAGCCAAAGCAAAAGGTGCTTCGAGACAAGGGGTGCTTCTCTGGGGGAAGCCCCTTGCTTTGTGGGGTGCTATGATTTGGAGCAAAGAGAGAAAAGCACTCGTTTTCATTAAATCTGTTTTTAGCCAAGGTAATGAGGTCAGGGAAGGGTGGCATGCAAGGGGTGGTGCTGGGGACGTCCTCAAAGGGAAGAGGACCCTACCGGGTTCCCCAGGGAGCCAGGGTCTCATCTCACCCACAGGGTGTGAGAAAGCCCCTGCACTACGGGAAGCCCATGAGGAGCAGAGACCCCACTGATTCACATGGTCCCACACCGTTGGAATGCTGGGGTGGGGACTGGCAGGGCTGGCCTTGCTGCCCCCTCTGAAGCCTGGCCAGCACCCTCACGTGTCCCAGGACCCTGAGGAGGACAGCATGCATGCTCACCAAAACCGTGTTTGTCCCTGCTCTTTTGCTATAAATGCATGCAGTTCCCAGGTGCTAAGGACTTAACACGGCAAGAGGGAGTCAGCTCGGTAAGAACACGAAGCTGTCACTCGGCCATCAGCTTTCCCCAGTTTTGATAAACTCAGCAGGTTGACCACCATACAGACTTTCCAAAAAGTTCCTTGGGGACTTGCAGGGTCTGTTGAGGGGTTGTCACAGGTGTGGCCCCTGCTCTGAGCTCTGGGAGAGTCAGGTCCCTCAAACTTCACTGACCCCTTGTAGCGTGGGATTCACCCAGGTGCAAAGCAAAGGAGCCAGGAAGTTCCTCGAAGGGGCCATGAGGTTCCTCAAATGGGCCAGACTTTCAGGAAGGGACAGAGGGGTCAGAGCTGTCCCATCAAAGGCCAAGGGAGCTCAGCCTGCAAGCCGGGTTCCCCCCAAACCCAGGCAGCTCTCACATCCCACGGAACCCTGGGAGTGGCAGGACCGCGGAGACAGGTGAGGTTGGGGTGGGGGAGGCGGCTTCCGTGGGCCAGTGTGGGGTCCCTGTGCTGAGAGGGCAGCTTCGGAGGCAGAAAAGGCCACTTGCTTTCTCATTTCAGAGTTATACCAGGCGTGTTAGGTGTTGCATTTTAACCTCTGGTTCTCCTTGGGGTTTGAAGGTCACTCTAAAACTCCAGTCATTATATTTGTAAAGCCAGGCAACGTTAACATCACTCTTTGGGGGCTTAATTAGATTTACTGTTTGAACAAATGGCTTAAGTGCTGAGCTCCCCAGAGGAATCAGTCGCATCTGCAAACCTACCAGATCTGATCCCCTCCCAGGCAGTAAGCCGCATTTGCAAGTTGATGATCATCCTTCAAAATGACTTCAAATGGCCTCAAGAAGCAACCGCACCTCGTGTGTGAAGTCACATCACTAAATCTAACAAATGAGTCTTGACCTAGATGAGTGTCAAGCGTCCTGGGCTGTCTCAATCCCGTGCACAGGTAGGAAAACACCCTGCACTTTTCCACCTGAAATCAAAGGTCTAAAAAAATTGACTCAGTCCACAGGACCGGTCTCAAGGTGAATCTGACAGGTACTGCCACGTGCAAATTCTCTCCCTACTCCAAACACTGCCAATACCCAACATGCAGCCCTCTGGCAACTCAGGGGAAAGCTCTGCCTGCCCAGGTAGATGGGGCTCATCTCTGGGGGTCTGGCGCTGCCTATTAGCCTGACACTCCTGACGTGGACCCCAGGTCTGACTCCCTGACAAGCAGGCGCTATGTTGAGTCCTTTTCCGGGGTCCCCATGGCAACAGGTGACAGGTGGCTGTGGAAATCAGGTTCCCATATGCACCTCTCACCCCAGTTGGATCCTCCCCATCCCGGAACTAAGGTCTGGACGTGTCTGCAACAATCCCTGGGCAGATGGCCTCCTCCTTCCCTTCCCCAGGTCTTCCAGCGCCCGCGTGGACCATGGCATGGGAGCCAAAGCAGAGGAAGCCAGAACCACAGTCACCACTGCTGACAGTAAGTGACACAGGCTTGCTGCCTTCCTTCCTGTTCAGCAGGGTCACCTGCGGGTGCTAAGGGGCCCTTCTTGGGTCCTGATGCATTCTTGTAGCTCTGTCTGGCTCCACGCCTACAACACTGGCATCAGAGGGGCCGCAGGCCAGAGGGAAGGAAGGCTTGTGCCTCAGCAGGGAGCCCAGCTGTCAGGGCCAGCGAGGGTGGGAGCAGTGGGGGAAGAATCCTAGTGGGGACATGGGAATACAGAGAGTCATAAGGAGGCCCCAGTGCCACCAGGAGTCCCCAAGGTGGGAGCAGGGACTCCACGTAACTGGAGACAGGCCTGTCTTGCTGCAGCAGGAGGGGAATCTTCCCTGGGGCTCACGGGTCCGCAGGCTTAGGCCAAAGTGCAACTCCTTTTCAAAAATGTCTTTGTCTTTCAGAAATCAAGGCAGCAGAACACAACAGACACTAGGATGGCAATATGTAAATCAATGGATGTGTAACTGATGTGATTCTGCAATCTGTATACGGGGTAAAAATGGGAGTTCATAACCCACTTGAATCAAAGTGTGAAATATGATATATCAAGAACTATGTAATGTTTTGAACAACCAACAATAAAAATTTAAAAAAAATAATAAAATAAAGACCTCATTCAGGAATTGTGCAAATAAGATGATTTTGCAATTTTAAAAACTGCAAACAACTGAAAACCACCAATGATTGGACACTGATTCAATAAATGGTGGTAATCCCACTTATCGGAACGTTTTAGAGCCACTGAAAACTCTGCAGAAGTCAATTTAATAAGGGGAGATGTTCATAGAATATAAACATTACTTTGTATATATTCCGACCCCAACCTTGTGTAAGATTTATTTGTAGTAGCTAAAAGCTGAAAGTTAAGCAGCAAAATTACATCCAGCCTTGAAAGATTGACCATAAAGTCAAAAACAAAAGGGATTTGAATCGAAGGTGGCCTGATCCCCCTTGGACTTAGTGGGGACAGCCCTGGATGGGGTCTGGGGCTGCAGCTGTCAGACCCCCATGGCGGGGGAGCAGGAGTTCTGTTCAGCCACGGTCCTGCGGCCACACGTGGGTGAACCCTAAGTGACTACCAATGGTGGGAACTTGCCAGCTGGCTGCAGCCACCTCCAAGTGCTGCAGGATGTTTGGGGTGAGAGTGAATCTGGGCCCCTCCTCCCACTCAGTCCCTAGCTGGGCACTTGACCTTGAGCAAGTGGCGCTGCCTCACTGGGGTTGGGTTTCACTTCACAGCCACCCTGGACTCGAACTGAGGAGGTGAACTACCTCCTCTCCTCAAACTTCACTGTTGACTCTTTGAGAAGAACTTTCCGGTTTTGCTGTACTTTCTAAAACCCATTCATCCCACGGGGTCAGGCAGGAAGGACCCGAGGCTCCACATACCACCCCTCACTGGCATCGATTCACGAGCTGGCCCGGCTCCATCTAACCACACCAGGTGGTGTCTGTGAGCACCCCAGCACCCCGCGCCTCCTCCAAGTCCAGTGGGCACCCAGAGCCTGCACAAGAAGGGCGCTGGATCAGGGGGCAGCGGGCTCTGGTGGTGCCTATCTGCACACGCTCACACACACACACACATACATACACACACATACACACTCACACACACATACACACTCATACACACTCACACACTCATACACACACACACATACTCTCTCACACACACCCCACACCCATACACACTCACACACTCACCCACATACACTCACACACCCACACACATACTCACACTCACACACACTCACACACACATTTACGCACCCACACACCCATTTACGCACCCCCACACACTCACACACACTGTCTTATCCCCACACACTCACACATGCCCATACACACACATTCTCACACATACCCATGCACACACACATACTCACACACACACACTCACACACACACACACATACTCACACACATATTCACATACTCACACACATACTCACACCCACACACACTCACACATATACCCCCACACACCCATGCACACTCACACACACACTCACACACACCCACACACACGCATTCACGGCCGCATACATCAAGGCGTGCATGTGCCTCCCTCCGCTCCCTTCTATTGCTCCTGAGGCTGCCTCCCGTGGGCCTGGGCTGCACGCTCCAGGCCCTGCTCTGAAGGGCCCTCTGCGTCCTCAAAGGCTCCGGAGTCCTGTTTTGAAACCTCCAACACTTCTTGAACAAGGAGCGCCACGTTTTCAGTTTGCACTGGGCGCTGCCAACCCTGATGCCCGTCCTGCATGGCATCCCTTCCCCCGCTCCCTGCACACGGCAGACTTGATCGTAGTCCCGTGAGGCCGAGGCTGGCTTAAGGAAAGAACTGGGCAGCAGGAGGAGGCAGCAGAGGGACAACCAAGCAGGGAGAGGAACAGACGTGGGCACAGACACGTGTCCTCATCCTACTTCCTCCCCTGCAAATCCCAGGCGGGGCAGGCGCACACCCTGCCTGGCTAAGAGCACAGGAGAGTGGCAGAAGCTGCCCCTGGTCTTCTGGGCAGCCATTGCGCATCACCTCAGCAGCTCAAATTTGAACAACAGGAGCTGGAAATATCAGATTAATTTCTAAAAGAGTGATTCTAAAAACAAAGGGAAGAGGGATTTTTGTGACACCCTCTGCTTACTTCCTAACAGCACTACATTTAAAAATGGCTAAAGCCTTTACATTAAATTTGATCTGAGACATGGGCGCTACCCCTAGTTTACAGATGAAGAAAGAGAGGACAGAACAGGGAGGTGCGGTACCTTGCCCAGAATCACACAGCCAGCAGCACAGCCGGGTCTAGAATCCAGTTCTGCAAGGTGTTGGGCCAGGGTGGGAGACCGGCTGACTCAAGCCAGTCAGCGGGTTGGAGAGTGAAGGGCCGGACCAGACACCGCAGGTCCACCTAGGGCCCCAGGGCCAAGCGGGCGGCTCCAGGCAACTCCCAGTCAGTTGGGGAGCCACCCAGGGGTCAAGAGTGGGAGGGGAGCAGGTCACGGACAGAGGCTGGGGTCTGCCAGCTTTAGCTGCTTGGTGTTGTTGGCAGTGCGGGGGGCTGCACCCAGGGCCGGGCATGGGGGCAGAGCTCTGAATCTGAGCCACACCCACGTCCCTTTATGGTTTTGTTGTGGTTGTTGTTATGGGTGTTGGTGTTTTTTAATTTAAAAACATTTTAAGTAGTTTTAGTGAGACACGGCAGGCACACCCACGAGGCACCCCCTTGAAGTGGACGAACGGATGCTGCAGTTATGCAGCCACCCAGTCAGTTCTAGCACTTGGCCGTCCCTGGCTGGCCTAGGACCTCCCACCCCCTCTCCCAGCCCCTGGCGACTGCTGATCTACCTCTGCCTGCGTAGCCTATTCTGACATCTGGGTGCATGTTCAGGGTCGCGTCTGGTCCTCTGGGACAGGCCTGATGTTTTCAGGGTCCATCCCTATGGACCAGCAGCACAGGTCCAGGCTTTGCTCCTTTTATGACTGAGGGACACTGCATTGCATGGCTACTCTGTCACACTGCTGTGTCCCACGGGCAGCTGCTCAGTTTCTCCTGAGCCCCAGAAGAAGGCCCAGGAGGCGTCCCGTGCTGCCTCTGGATGGTGTCCAGCTCTCGCTGCCTCGGAATGACCTTGCTCTGGGGCCCAGGGGGCCTGCCCTGGGACTCCCCTGCTGGGTCTTCCTGACATCCTTCACTAGTCACCAGGAATCTGCCATGTCAGGTGGCCCAAGTGAAGAATTGCTCACGCCCCAGCCTGGACCTCTGCTGCGCACCCCTGACCTGCACTGCTCACGAGTAGCAGCCTGTCTCATCTGGCTGGTGTCAGAATGGTACCCAAGAGGCACAGCAGGCCACCTCCCAGGCCCACAGAGGGCAGCCCCGTGCCTGTGACAATGGCAGGAGGGTCAAGGCCATCCTTTACCTTGGAGGGAGTGCTCTAAAACCCCATGCGGCATTGGCACGGTGGTCAGCGGGATGCCCTGCGGGGTGTAGGAGGGCCTCGGTCCCCTCCAGCTCTGTGTAGCCAGGCGGCCTGCAGCGAGCCTGTGCCTGGCGCGGCCGTCCATCCAGGTGGAGCACACCGCTCTGGGCCTCCTCTGTGGTGGGCAGTGACGGCTGAGAGCTGCAAACTCCTTCAGAGGCCAGGGTGGCTCCAGAAAGACAGCCCAGTCACCGCAGTGGGGCCCCTGTCCGGGTCATGACCCACCCTGCCTGCGAGGACCAGAGGGTGAATCTGATGGGACTGTGACGGCGACCTGTGAAGCCCTGGCTGGCGCTCACCTCTGCCGTGGTCCTGTGCGGGGGTGTTACTGTGGCATCTCACACAAGTGCCGTGGCCTCAGGGTGGCACTTGGCCTTCCCCTTCCATAACAGCTCCTACCCCATACGTCAAGTGTCCATTCACGCTCTATAGCCCAGGGACCGATTAGTGGCCACTGGGTGGGTCTGAGGACCCACTGTGTGGGACAAACCTAGGACGGGAAATGCCACCTCTTCCTTGGCCTGTCACCTTTGCCCTAACACGGGGCCCTAGGGCACTTTGGGTCTCTGGGTTTCCCGATGTCAGGGTTTGGGGCTCAGGGGTGGAGCCTTGCCTAGCACATGTGAGGCGCTGGGTTCGATCCTCAGCACCACATAAAGATGAATCAATAAAATAAAGGCACTGTGTCCATCTACAACCAAAAACAAATTAAAAACAGTCAATTCAGACTGTAAATCCAACAGCCCGGAAAGGCCTGAGCATTCTGCTTTCTTAACGATGTGAATAAATGGTTGTAGGGACCGCCTCCCCAGGCCCAGGAAAGACGTGGGGGATCCCTGCTGGGTCCCGTTGCTGCAGAATTGCAGGGTCTCCTTGTGGGATGTGGTCTTTCAGTCCAGGCGTTCTGGCCTGAGAAATGGCTCTGGTCTGGTCCTGGGTGCAGGACTCTGGCCTCCCTGGGGTTGACTGACCTCAGTCTTCTGCTCATTTATTCTTGATGCCTTTGAACTTTGAATATTAAGTAACACCTTGGGATTCACTGCTGCGTGGGTCATGGTCCAGCTCTGTGAGAAGCCGGGGTTAGGAGTTTTGTTGTAAGGAACTGGCATGTGAGACGGTGGGGCGGGAGGGTCATTCCGGGATCCACAGGGCAGGAGGCCGTCAGGAGAGCCAGAGCGCCAGGCCCAGGCTAAGCTGGCCTCCCCAGGGGGGTTTCTCCTTCAGGGAAGACTTAGCTCTGCTCTTCAGGCTGCCAACTACTCGGATGAGGCCACCCTGACCACCTAGGACGGTCCCTCAGTGAGGGAAATAGGTGTGGACTTTCATCCCTCTACAACCTCCCGAGCAGCCTCTATTTAGCGTTGAGCAGGTAAAGTGGAGGCCTCTGGCCCGACCAGCTCATCAACCTGGCCAGCACGCCTGCCCGTCTCTGCCCCCGGAGTGCCATGTCCCTGGCTGTCTCTGGACCCTGCAGGCCAGGCCTCTTTAGCGGCCACTTGGAACTGGGCGTGCAGCTCAGAAGGTGCCCCTTGCTCCAGATGTTAAGGGCTGCAGAGCCCCCGCCAGCCCAGGATCCCAGTCGTCCCCTGGCCCCAGGAGCCAGCTCTACCCCCTCTCCCAGGGTCAGCTCCACCCCCTCTCCCAGGGTCAGCTCCACCTGGAAAGAACGGCCTCCAGATGCATTCTTGACGGTGCTGGTGCCGTGTCCCACCCCGGGCACATCCCCTGGGCTTCCCACTGTGGCCAACCAGCTGGTGACTTGTTCTCCAGGGGCCCCTTCTCTGAGCCACTGTCTGCCACAGCAGTTTACAACCCTCCTTTGCTAAAGTTAGACCATGGACTTTACCAAGGTCCCCAGCTGCACGGAACTGTCTCCCAGGGCCCACCTAAGGTGTCGAATCCTGTGTCACACTGACACCCTCCATAGCAGCAAACTCCCTTATTCAGCTTTATTTCTATTGTTGGGGAGAAAAAAAAATTCTCTACCCTTTTATATTCAGTATATGGGGACCTGCAAATTAAACTGGCAAAAGGAAGACTAGCAAGAGGAAATACAGGGTTCGTCTGTGTGCCCAGTGCACAGACAGTAAGACTGCTCAGCGGTGAGGAGCTGAAGAGCCTGGTTGGATTTGGGGACTTAGGCAGTCTTGGTCCTTTCAGCTGCTGAAAGAAAATAGACTGGGTGATTTATAAATGGAAAGTTCCTGCTTCTGATTCTGGAGGCTGGGAGGACTAAGTGCAAGTTGCCCCCAGATTCTGTGTCTGGTGAGGACTTACTTTCTGCTCAAAGACCACGCCTTGTAGCTGCATTGTCAGAGGAGGGAGGGACAAGCAGCCCCCAACCTCCTTTTCGAGGCACTATTCCATGCCCAGGGTGGGGCCGCAGGACTTAACCTCCTCCAAAGGCCCCCATCGTTACCATGTGGGGGATGGGATTTCGGTACATGGACTTGGAAGGGGCACATTCAGATCAGAGTGTGCACCCAGCCAGGAGGAGCTGGGGCCTTCTCCGGGACAGCAAACAGGGACCGCACGCAGGTTTCTTCAGGAAAGATGCTGGGTTGTTAGAACAAGCAGAGCTCAGAAAGTCTGTGATCGTGTTTGTTTACGTGGGTGTGAGTGGGTGTGAGTGGCTGTGAAGCTCCCTGAGAGGAGACTTGCAGTAGGATCACCCTGGGTCTCTCTCGGGAGTACAGGCCACTGAGAGGGGACTTATGCTTGTTTCCCAGAAGTTTCCAGGGAAGGGAAGAGAAGGGAACCTTCTAGAAGGCTTCTTTCTAAGTCTGCTGCATTTAAATGCCTTCAGCTTAATCCTTGTGCTAACTTGAGACTCCCCAAGGGTCCCACGGCTTCCCTGGGCCCAGAACCCACGGCACCTCTCTTAGGCCAGTCTTCTGTGCGGGCTCTGCCTGGGAGCCCAGCCATCGGTCAATGCTGCGATTTGCCCTGACTGAGAGTGGGCAGGGAGGAGGCAGGACAGGGGGCGGTGGGCAGGTCTGAGCTGGGCAAGCTTTGTCCTGCCTGCTGTGGAGGCCTCTGCCCGGCTAAGCAGGGGTGCCACATGGAGGGTCCAATTTCTGTAAGCTCAGAGGGGTCGGGGAAATGAGGGGCTGAAGGTTTCCACGTGCATCCTCCCAGATGTTTCCCTCCCAAGCCCCAGGGTCACCCTCACTGGGGTACAGGAGGCAGGCCTGGGTTGAGGTCCCACCCTGCCCACAGTAGAGTGCCCGGTCCTCGGTTCTGCCTGCCAGGTGGGGCTTTCTGAGTGCTGCTGGCCGGGGAGCCTGAGTGGTTGGTGAGCAGATGGAGAGGATCAGCTCTCTTCTTCAAAGCTTCTTCCCATTCCAGTCTCTGCCATCCCGCAACACGGCAGCCATGGGGCCTCCCCTTCCCCTAAGAACACTTCCTTGGAGAAGAGGACCCACCCCAGTGCCGCTCTCTGTTCCAGCACGTGGACCCCAGTCCACAAAATGACGGGGAGCAGAGGCTGAGAGAAGCCACCAAGCCTGGCCTCGTGCACCGTGGCCACAAAGTGGGGCTGTCGTGCCAAACATGCAGAGGTCAGAGGTGCAAGGCTCCTGCAAAAGCCTCCTGTCCCCAGGGAGCCACCTACCTTTGTGGAGGGTCCCAGGCATCATCCACAAGGTCTCAGTCAGAAGCTGGGGGAGCCCTAGGCTCCCTCATGACCACGTGGTGGCCTGAAGGTGATGCAGGATGCTCTCTGCAGAGTGACTGGGGAACAGGTGAGCCTTGCCAACTGCTGACCTCACCTGGCAGCTGCAAGGTCTGCCTCCACTGGCTCTGGGGACCTACTCCCCGACCAGGTCCTGTAAAATGAGTCCCTGGGTCCAGGGACCTCACCCACGGGGAGAGGCACAACAACAGAGTGGGCTACCAGCAGCAGGTGCTGAGGAGCCAGAGGGAGGGACCACAGTCCCAGCAGGACGCAGCGGATGGCCGTGGCGACCCACCCGACTCTTCCTTCTCTCATCCATTCCCCAGGTGTGCCTGGCACCGCGAAGAGCACCAGGGCTCTGGAAATCGCTTACAGGTGATGTCTGCCCCCAGGATGTGGACGTGGCCCCGGGACAGCCAGTGCCTGAGTGCACACGGTGAGGAGGCCCTAGGAGTCGAAGAAGGAAAGAGGCAGGGACAGAGGGCACCACTCCTGGGGGGGACACTGGGGACCATCTAGCCCAGTGACCAGGAGGGCCAGAGAGTGACACTGGATGACAGAAGCCAGGTGAGAAGGAGCTGGGGGCGGGGCCTCCAGGCCTGGAGACTGCCCGCTCCCTGCCGCCGGTTCACTTTGCGGGACTGGCCTGCACTGGCCGCTCGGAGCTGGCATTGGAGGACTGATGGCGCGTTCGGACAAGCTCATCCTTCCCAGGTGCTCGCTGGTGTCTCCCTGGGGTGGGAGAAGGTGCTGCCCCATCAGGAGACTCGCTGGAAAAGGAGCGTGTCCTGGTGGGGTCCCCCTGCTCCTCCCGGTCAGGGCTGGGGGAGGAAAGGGTCCTCCAGGGATGGGCCCGGTGGGAACAGAGGGTGGACACCGGGACAAGCAAGGGTGTCCACACCAAGCTCCAGCGGCCTCCTGCAGCCACCGGCTCGGCTCCCACCAGCGGGCTGGGGCCGGCTTCTTCCCACCTTCAGTTCCCTGCCGTCTTGCCAGCTCCAGTCCTGGGAGGGTCACGCAGAAGCTAGCCATGGGGACGCGTTCTCGGAGGCAGCGTGGAAGGGGGCACGCTTCCCTGGGACACCGGTGAACAGCGTAGAGGCCTCCCTGTGGCTGACCACAGTCCCCCAGCTGCCAAGGACCGGTGTGTCCCTTCTGAAATCCAGAGACCACAGCACGCAGCTGTGCACAGGGAAACCAGGGGGCCGTAGGAGGTTCCCACACTCCAGACTGGCACCCTGAGCTGGCCACTTCTCCAGTAGCTTGGCTGGCACCCACCAGCTCATGAATTTCCTGGCACCAGATCAATCGGTAAAATGCGACAGCTTCTCTCCAGAGCTCCTTGGCCTCCCGGTCGGACGTCCCACGCAGACCTGCTGCTGGAGAGCGGCCACAGAGACTACAGCTCAGACAGCCACGGGTCCCCTGTCCCAAAGACCTGGGGGGCATCTCTGGGAAGGAGCCCGCCCTCCAGGCCTGGAGGTGGGAGTCAAAGGCAGATGCCCTTCTAGGTGCCCCCTGCCTAGGCCCTGTGTGGGCAGGGGCCTGTGGACTCCTGCCAGCCCCCAACAGAAAGGATCTGATAAGGACGTAATAGCACCCCTCCAGCCGCTCCTGGGGAGCTCCAAGGGTGACCTCACCCCCCAACACCTGTGAGCCAAGAAAACAGGGGCGTCCCTGGAGGAGGGTAAGACCTGGGCCTGGAGGCTCCCAGGAGCCAGCCCGACGGGATTGAGGACTGGCTAACGAGCCCTCGCTGGGCGCCTTCCACTGAACCAGGCTTTGCTTGGGGACAGACACCAGATCAGTGAGCTTGGGGAGGGGCCTGACCCCCAGGAAGGGGAATGTGGGCCTTCTTCTGTAAAGCACGATGCTCAGTGAGCTTGCCTGACCGGCGCTGCATTGAGGTCAGCAGAGGGTCACAGTCCGGGAGGAGGGAAGCAGGCGCAGAGGGAGGCCAGCCTGGCCCTTCGGATCAGCCGCAGGGTGTGCGCAGGTGGCATCTTCACAAAAGGGGGTCTCCTGACCTTATTCAGTACCGTGGGTGCTGCTCAGATTAATGTATTAAAATAACATCTTGGAGGGAGGGAATATGGGGACAGGAAGGAGAGTAGAGTGACAGACATTATTACCTATGTGCACATATCACTGCATGTCCAACGTGATTCTGCAAGGTGCACACCCAGAAAAATGAGAAATTATGCCCATCTATGTCTCAGGGTGCATGAGTACATTCTACTGTCCAGTATGACTAATTAAAACAAATAAAAATCTTTAAAAAGATAACATCTTCAAGATTCCGAAGGGAAGCTACAGTGTTAAAATGAAATTATCAAAATGTTAAGAAGCAAAGTTGGGTGAGGTGGTACCTGGCCTCTTGGTGAGACAGGATCATGATCTATGGTGACCTCACCTCTGCGCTGAGCCTACCCCACCATTCCAGAGGGCAGCAGCACAGGCCAGGCCTTGGGAGGGCATCTGTGACTTCAGCTCCAACAGGGTCACTTGCTCCTTGTTAACAAGGTGTCCACATTCCAAAAGGAAGGAAATTCTAAACCATGTTACAGGTTATAAGAATAAGGTGTGCAGCACAGTGGTGCACGCCTGTGATCCAGCAACGCAGGAGGTTGAGGCAGGAGGATCTCAACTTCAAGGCCAGCCTGGGCAGCTCAGCAAGGCCCTGTCTCAAAAGAAAACATGGAAAGGACTGGGGATATAGCTCTGTGGTAGAGCATCCCTGGGTTCAACCCCCAGTACTGCAAAAGAAAAAGAAAAAAATATATATATATGTACTATATATACACATACAAATATATATGTATATAAGTGTGTGTGTATATATGTACACACACACACACACACACACACACAATGTTTTTTCCTCCTGATTTTTTTCTCACATAAAGACCATTTACAGGGAACAGCTCTGTGAAGACTGGGGACGCCCTGAGGTTTCCCAGAACCGGGACCCCGAGTGTGGGGCTATGGGGTGGGGAGGCCCTAACAATGCAGAAAGGCCAGGCTCTGGTGTCCCAATGGAAAGGGTCTCCTGAGATGATTTAGGACTCCCCATGGCCCCTGTGTCCCAGTGAAGAGCCTAAGATCCAGAGTCACAGAGTGACCAGTTGGGGAGGAATTGCAACTTGGCCCTGGGGTACAATCCCAGGCCCCACGCCTGCCCCAGCTGAGCCTTCGTTAGGGGGGGGGGGGTCCCTGTAGGAACATGCCCAGGATACCCAGGGGCAGAGACACCTCCTCAGCAGACCCCAGCCCTGACGGTGCCCAGCAGGATCAGGGCAGACGGAGGAGCTGGGGCCCCGGAGGCTGGGTGACAGGCTCTGCCCATGGGGCCTTGTGCTCCACTCTGAGAAGCGCACTCTCCTTGGGGCACTCATGTCCGTGGTTAGACCCACACAGAGCTCGCCAAATGGGCTCCTCTTCAAGGGAAAGTGCCCCATCAGAAGAGGCCGGAGGCTGCCCCTCCTCTGGCTGCCAGCAGGGCAGCCCCACCCATCCAGTCCCAAGACCCAAGCCCCCAGCCTGGAGTCTCTGTCCTGTCTTACTACATCCTCAACTCCCACCCTGCTGATAGATAGCACCCACAGCCCCCCAACTGGCACGTTGGGGTCTTCAGGACATGGGCAAAGGGGGAAGCATGTGGGCAGGGGGTCTCTGAGTCCCCACAGCAATCACTCCCGCCCCACTCCTCCTTTCACCTCTGTGGTCCCCCAGCCCCCAGCCTCCAGCTGCAGGATCCCCACCCCGGCCCTTAGCTAGGGATCCAAGGGTCTGAACATCAAGCCTGTCCTGTTTTGCTAGAAACAGAGATAACAACACTTCCCTCCCAAGGAAGGGTGGGCACTGGTGACCTCATGCTGCCAAGCGCCCCTGTCGTCTCTGAGCCCCAGGAGGGCTGGCCACCCTGGGATTGGGGCTAGCCTGCAGGGCGGCCTAGGGCCTGCCAGGAGCTGGTGTCGGCCAGCACCCCCAGCCTCACCTCTGGCCTGATCCTCCGTAAAGGATCTGGCCCCACTGGAGTCACGAGCTGAGGCCCTTTGTGAGCACTGCCAGGGACATAGGGACCTGGGGACTCAAGTTGCCACTAACATGTCCTGCAGGACTCCGCACGGCCTCCTGGCCCACAGTTGGCAGGGAGAGGCCTCACGCCAGGGTCAGCCATCGTCGGTCAAGGCCTGGTGGGGGGCGTGGAGAGCCAGACAGGACACACGCCTCACTTGCCTGTTCCGGATTTGGCCCTCTCTCCTTATCCTCTGATAATTTCCTAAGCACATACTGTGGGCCTGGCCCAAGTGGTGGAGGATCCAGGGTACAGGAATGCTGAGGGCCATGGCTAAGTAAGAATGAGGCATGGCATGACCCAGGTCATTTGCAGTGACATTGCATGTAAGGTGACCTTGCTCAAGGACCAGGGCGGATCCGGGTTTAGGGCGTTCCTGGTTTAGGACAATCGGGGTTTAGGGCGGTTCCAGGTTTAAGGTGTACCCTGCTGGGAATAGGGCGTATCCTGCTGCCTCAGGCGCGCCTGCTCCTTGAGTTCCCGTTGAGTTCTCGCAGGATTGAGAGAGTATTTGGGATTTTGCCCAGAACGTGATTTGGGCAGAGAACGTGGATTCCCCCAGAACGTGTGTGTAGAGTGCCGGTGTGAGTTCGGGAATAAAGAGTTGCTGTTTGAATCTACAAGGTGCGTGGTGGCTCGCGATTTTGTGCCCAGCCAGACTGCAGCACAGGAAGACCCGGTGTCCACTCTGAGCTCTCCTTACCCGTGTGCTCTCTCTTGCCCCCACCTTTGGACTGTGAATTCTGGGACAGGTGTTACTTACACCTATCAGAACCCCATCCCTGGATAGTGTGTGGTGTGTGTTCGGCTGACTTTCGTTGGCTGGTGTCAGAGCAGAAGGTGAGAGATTCCCAGCCCCAAGAAGAGGCTAGGCCTCTCCCAGGTGGGAGGAACAACAGAGGTAAGGGGCAGGAGGGATTGTGGGAGTGGCCACATGCTGGCCGCCAGACCCAGTGGCATCAGAGCCAGACACTGCCAGGGCCTGCTGCCCCTTGGGCGTGGGGCTCTGGCACGGCTGGTCCTCAAAGCTCCACAGCCAGCAGCAGAGCCCGGAGTGTCTCCCCTGCCGAGGCCTCAGGAAGGCCCCCTGTGCCTATGAGAATCATGTTCCAACTGTCCTCTCCCTTCTCATGAAAAGGGGAACGCAAGCCCCAAGGGCAGAGGACGTCTACCACACTGTGCTCAAGAGGGGACAGTTGTAGGCACCTCTTGGTGAATCTTTGGTGGTCACATTTGAGAGGGGACAGTGGTACTGGTATCTAGCAGGCCAAGGCTGGGAAGCTGCTGGACACCCTGCAGTTCTCAGGACACCATGACAAAGCACCCGCCCACCGGCCAGCAGCAACGATGCCTGGCTGGGAGTAAGCGGTGGGCGGAGGAGCCACGCTTCTGTGTCCCTCGTTGTGACCTTTCCACTGAGGCTGACGGTGACCAGGTTATGATTCACTGAGCACTGCGGCTCCGTGCCCTTGCACAAGACCTCGTGGACATGGGGGGCAGGCCGGGGACAGGGCTGTCCAGCTGCAGAGCTGAGCATAGCTCGTGCCCACGTCCTCAGCCACCATACCACCTGCTCTGCTCAGACGGGGTCCCTGTCAGTGGTTGCTGGAAGCCACAGAGCCTCAGCACCTCCTGCCCGGGCTGGTCAAGAAGTTGGAGGATGTGAGGCCATACCCTGTAGCAGGGGGACAGGCCATGGGCCGAGCCACGTCCCTCTGTGGGCAGGTGAGCCGGGGGAGGAACTTATGACCTGCTGGGTGGGGGCCCTGGGCCTTGCCGGCCAGAGTGGGCCAGTCCCTTCAGGAGGGACGTGGGGATTCCTCAGGTCAGGACCACGGAGAAGGGAGGCGCAGAGGGACGTGGTGGCCACCCTGTGTGAGAAGGCCAGAACACCCTGGCTGCCTTGCTGGAGGTCAGCCTAGGCTGGTCCTCTCCCTTCCTTCCACTGCTTCTGTTTTGATGGAGTCACAGCTCGAAAGTGGCCTTCAAATGCACTAGGCAGGTCCCGCAGGTACAGGTCCTGTGGTGTTTAAAAGCATCAATCTCAGGGTGCAGACCTGACCTGACTATCTCTACAGGACAGCTGCAGCGGAGTTCCAAGGTGCAGAGCCACCTGCTGTGGTGGGGGCCTGGGGGGACACAGGGGGCTTCGGCCTGGCCACAAGCAGTGCAGCTGAGCCAGGAGAAGCCCAGATGGAGCTTTTGGTGAAGCTGTGCCCTGAATCAGAGGGTGGCCATGCCCCCACCTGCTTCTCAAGACCACCTTTCCAGTGGGGACCACCCCCAAGCAGGGTGCCAAGAAGGCTGGCCAAGTTCAGTGGCATCCTGCCGGAGTACACTGTGTGCCCGCAGAGCAGCAGCAAGGTCCAGCCTCAGACACAGGCCAGGTCAGCCAGAGCCGGCCCACAGGGGCAGCCACAGTGTCCCCAGGCCCAGACCCTGCTCCTCTGTTGGGAGGGCCCCTCCTCGGACTGTGGCGGGCCTGTAATTAGGTTTATTGTAATGACAGCTTGGGTTTATAGAGTGCCCCTCTCCGAGACACCCTCAGTTCTCATGCCAATCCTTCTGAGGTTCAGAGCGGAGGCTAGGGAGGGTTAATTGGCTATCAGCATTGAGGAAACTGAGGCACGGGCAGGGTAATGGATTTGCCCCAGAGCATGAAGGGGTTAAAGCTGCAAAATGGACTCAGGTTTGGGTGCTGTCCTGATGCTGGTCCCTGGCACAGCCGCAGCGTGGACCAAGGCTCCTGAAGTGGACCAGGATCCAGAGGCAAGGAGAGGCTGGGGCAGTCGCAGAGCAGAGGCCGAGCGCAAGCCCAGGGGTGGCTGTGAAGGAGACCCACATTCTGAACGCCCGGGGTCCTGGGGCCTGCCCGCCCGGGAGTGAGGCCGTGCAGCTGCGTGCATGTCTGCCCCTGGCCTCTTCCTGGGTCTTCCCTCTGATCCTGGGCCTGGTGGTGCCCACTTACATGGTTTGAAAGGCCATGAGAACACACAACAATCCCCACAGCCCAGCGAAGGCATGCCCGCCTCCTGCCGCACAGAGACAAAGGATGATGGTCAGCACTGTCAGCAGTCCTGGGCCAGGGCTTCCTCCAGCTACAGAGGGGACACTCGGATGACAGGAGCCGGCGTCTCAGAGTCCTGCTGGAGAGGAAGAGGCCTGTCCAGAGCCACACAGCCCTCGGGGCAGGCAGAGCGTGGGGCAGGGTCCCCACAGGGTCCCCACCCACCTGGAGGAGGAGATAGACGGCTTCAGAGCAGACAGAGCAGGTGCAGATGACCCGGAAAATGGGAGCCCTGGTCCCAGGGTCATGGGTGAGGACAGTGCATGCACAGCCCCAGTTCCCATGGTCACCCTCAAGCTGACAAGGACTTCCTGACACCTGGAGGAACGGGACAGCACAGAGCTGGCCTCAACACCCTGCCCAGTTCCCACCCACTGTCCCGCCCACTCCCCTGCTCACACCACACATGCACACACACACTCAGTCACACGCACACACACTCACACTCTCATACTCACACTCATTCTCACACTCAAACACACTCTCACACTCACACTCATTCTCACACCTACCCACTCACACTCTCACACTCATTCTCACACACACACACACTCACACACACTCTTATACTCTCACACACTCTTACAAACAGACTCTCTCTCTCTCTCTCTCTCTCTCTCTCTCTCTCTCACACACACACACACACACACACACAGCCCTAGGGCGTGGCTGTGTGTGCTATATTCTTCCAAGTCTTCAGGACCAATCTGTAGGCATCGCCCCTCACCCGCTGCCCACTGCCCTCCTCAGTACACTGCACCCAAGTCACAAGGGCCAAGGACACACTGAGGACCCAACTTATTATTCTGTAGAAGAGCAATTTAAAGAACTAACGACCCAGTCATCCCACTTTCCATGCAAACTAGCAGGTTGACGTGCCCCGTACCTGGGTCAGGCCCTCTGTGTGTCAGCCAAGCTGGTCAGTTTGAAGGGGTGGCAGACATAGGAACCCACTCCAGCCCCCAGTGACTCCCTCAGGCAAGGCCAGCCTCAGCGGGTGACATTGCTGGGCAACAGGAGAGAAGGTGGCCTCGCCCCATGGTCCCATCCGCTGACTGGCATCTCTGCGAGGGTCACCTCGGCTTTGCAGTCTACTTCTGCTACTGCCTGCTAGTGAGTGGACTCAGCATGGACACAGGTCGTGCCTGAACACTGCTTGGAACCAGGGGCTGACCCATGACCAGCTGTTCCCCCTTTTTCTATAACTAAAGAAAAGCCTTTTTCAAGGGCAACATGGGAAGTACCCTGAAAAAACCAAATGCACCGAGGCCTAGTCAGCCAGGGGCAGGGAACCCCTTCAGTCTTGGGGCTGGTGGGAGAAGGGCTTGATGCGGCTGCTCCAGCTACGCAGGGCCAGCTCTGCTACAGTAGATTTGTTGTGTACTTTACGGTATGACTATTCACTGCATCGTTTGGCAATGCATTTTAATATTTGTAATAAGCCCTTTTGGGGCCACGCTGAGGAAAAAAAAAAGATTAAGAAAATGAAAATTCAAAAATGCATGCTGAATCAAAAAAAATAAGTTTCTAGATTTCTGTTTCTCAAGAATTCTGATTATGAATGTCTAATTTACACCAAATGTTTGTGAAAATTTATAACCCAGTATGCATGAGTCAGTTTTCTGTTGCTATAACAAAATATCCCAGGCTCAGTATAAAAAAAAAAAGAAAAGTGTTTTATTTAGCTCATTGTTTTGAAGGCTGAAAGCCCAAGCAACATGCTGTCAGCCCTGATGAGGGCCCACTGACTGGGTCACCTCCTGGTGGTTGGCATCATTGTAGAAGTGGGTATGGGGAGGGATCACACAGAGACACAGAAGCCACAGAGGAGAGAGGCCAGTCCTGCCCTTTTATAACAACTCAGAGTCCACAGAGAGCAATAACTCAGGGTTCATAAAAATTACCTTAATCCTTCCAAGGATGGCGCCTTCTCTAGCCTCCACCCCCTGGGGGGTACCTCTTAAAGACTCCACCATCTCCATCCCCAGGCGGGGACCAAGCTTCCAACATGAAACTCTGGGGCAAGCACCACTGCCAACCACAGCACCGTAAACACGGTGACCTCACGGAGCCCGAGAGGCCGCAGATGCAGATCTGCTGGAGAAACACCTGCGCCAGCTTCCAAGTCAGCAATTACCCAAAGACCTTCAGAGCAGCGCCCAGCGGGCGGGCGGCGGGCGGGCGGCATGCAGGGGAGCAGGACTCCTCGTTAGACTAGAGTCACTCCAGTTCATTCCATTCCTTTTCAGTTTCAGGCTTTCTCGGGATTTTACAGAGTGAGGTGATACACGTCACTATGCTGCTTCTGTGAGCCAAAGAATGTCACTGTTAAGTGATGCCAGTTTAATGTGTGTGTTATCAGATGCTTCAAAAAGAAAAGCCAATTAAGTGAATTGAATAATGACTTAATTTTTATTCAAGTCACTAAATAAAAGCAAGGCTTTGAACATGCGTTCTACAAAGAAGGTGTCATTTGTTGTTTTTGAGAATGCAAGATGTAAGAATTCAGTGGGACGTCCAACATTGCTGGTAGGATTATTTGTCTTTTTAGTTATGATACAAAGGTGAGTGTCACTGAGTATAATGGTAGCAGATATGCTACTATTAAATTAAGAAAGCATGGGACAGAAACATAGTTGGAACGGTTGGTGGTGAACAAATAATTTGTAAGTTGCAAATTAAGCTGCAACATTCCTCTAATTGAAATAAAAGTTGCAAATATTAAAATTCACAGGTATTTTTTGCTTGGTATGATGGTGCATGCCTATAATCCCAACAAATTAGGAGGCTGAGGCAGGAGGATCACAAGTTCAGGGCCAGTCTGGGCAACCTAAGAAGACCCTGTCTCAGAAGATAAAAAGGGTTGGGGATGTGGCTCAGAGGTAGAGAGCCCCTGGGTTCAATCCTCAGTACTGGAGGGGAAAGAAAAACAGACTTGTTCCTTTGTTTAATATTCTGAACTCTTAAAACTTCTGTGACAGTGCTCATAGGGATTCTAGGACTGTACAGCCTTGGAGACAGCAGTTTGTAAATCCACTAAATGGCTCACATTGGCACTGTGTGTGTGTGTGTGTGTGTGTGTGTGTGTGCATCCATGACCAGGTCTTCTAGATTAGGGTTGCATTATATTCCAAAACAGTTGGAAATCTTTAATCAAACTACTCAATAAACAGTTAACCAAAACCTCTCCTTTTGAAATTTTTGGCAAATTACGGCAATAATTGAAAACGATAATATACACAGAAAGACTACTTAAATCCATCACCACGGAACAAAGTTGGAAGCTGAATAACTCATATAGCGTCTGCCCCGTCGAGTATGAGAATAACTGGAGTTCTGAAATTGTTCCCTGGAATATCTCGGAATATAATTTAAGGGATAAACTTGATGAGGCTCATTCTTTAATTGCACATGTGTATATTATGTTTTAGGATGGAATAAAATGGAAGACACCTATGATTTCCAGAACATGAATTTGAGAAAACATTCAAAAACTCACACGTGAAAAAAGATCTCTTGACATTCTGCTCTATGAAATTATTTATGGAAGAAATAGTCTCTGAGTAGAAGCCAGAACACAAACCGTGAAAATCCCTGGTGAAATACCAGCACTTTCACCCCCTGGGCCTTGGGCAGAGGTGGCTCCCTGGGAGGCACCTGCAGAAGAGTTTGCTCCTCCGAGAAGCCTGGGTCTAGAAGATTCCATGAACTCCCCAGCAAACTCAAATCTGTTAGCCACTACATGTCTTCTAGAAGATGATTCCAGGCAATTTTTGAAGCTATTAAAGTGCAAGGGGAATCAGAAGACAAGGTGTCATTCTGAAAAATGCCACCCATGTGGCATTAGGCTCTAATAAGCTTGAAAACTAATCAAACAATGTGAATGTGTAGCAAGAATATTCGGCTTATGATTACTTCTTAATATCCAGATAATCAATTCAAAGAGGGTATCCGCATTTTGCTTTAATGCAAACAACTGCCATTTACTTCTTTAGAGTGTCTCATTCATTTTCTGTCAATATGCTTTTCACTTAGTCAGAGATGACAACCATATGCCACCAGGATATCTCTCCTGGTCCTGGTTTGCCAAGGTATTTTTAGTGAAAGTCAGTTTCTCCCAGCTTCCCCGAGTTATCACCTGTACCCAGTGATGTCCACCCACTGTGACTCACAGCCAATGAACCTGGGTCTGGGTCATGGCCACGTGACCACAGCAATCCAGAAACAGGACACGTCCCTCACCACAAAGCCCCTGGGTGCCCAAGCCCTGTCCCAGCTGACCACTGATCCCTTCACAGCGTTTTGTTTAAAAATCAGCCTCAAACAACTCTCCTGATACAATTGCCACACGGCACGGGATTTGCAAGTGTTTTCTCGCGGCGGGGCCAGTCTTCTCCTCCGCCTCCCGGTGTCACAGAGAAGGTCTTTGTTTGGACAGAGTCCTGCTTATCAGTATGTTTCTTAACAAGCCACACATTTACCACTAAAAAGTCGTCGCCTAACTCAAAAGCACCAGTCTTTCTCAGCCTCTGCCAGCTTTCCATTTTTATTTTGTGCGTTGGGTGCTGGGGATGGAAGCGGGTCTCCTGTGCACAGGCCTACACCCCGCCCTGAGCTCCACCCCAGCCCTGAACATGTTAGTTTGGGGTTTACATTTAGGCACATGATCCACTTTGAGTTAATGCCGTCTGTCATTCGAGGAGAGCCATAAAAGTGTGGCCTTATCTCTGGATTCTCCATCCTGTGCCCTGAGTCTGAGGTGACCTTGGAGGGACCCACCGTCGTTCCTGAGCCCGCTGATCAACTCCACATTGGGAAAACAGGACAAGGAGGCATTTGAAGCCTTCAGTGGGACGCCGACACCATCTCCTGTGAAGGGTCACCAAGTACGCACACCTGAGCCCAGCCCTGCTCACAGGACAGAGGAAGTGACCCACGAGGAAGAGGACCGGCGGCTCTGGAACAGGGAGCTTCCTCGGGACACGCAGCCTGGCTTCTCCAAGTCAAAGCCCTGCTTTTCAGAGATGGGGGAGACGGTGTGCAGGAGGAGAACTCCCAGCCAGATGGGAGCAGCTTGTCTCACTCGGATCCCGCAGGGCCAACAAGCTGGGGAATGTTTTTCAGACAACTGGGGAAATTTGAACAGTATGAGCTCGTTTTTAGAGGACACCAAACAGTGTAGAAGTGGGGCACAGCTGTGAGAGAAACTGGATGGCTGTCAGCCTCTCTGTGTACCCCGATCATGTGGGGGAGGGACGTCTGAGATGTGCCTTAAATACTGCAGTAACTGAAGGGACTCAAAGGTGGCCAAAGCAGATGACATGGAATCCTGGTGATTGTTGAATCTGGAGGACACCGCGCACGTTAATCGTACTCTTTCCTCTACTTTTAAGTAGATTTGAAATGTTTTTTTTTAAAAATCAAAATAAACCTACAGAGGCGTAGACAGGTAATCTATTCTAAGCAAGAAGACACAAGGAGCTATCTGCTGGGGACTTCTAGGAGAATATGGCCTCGCTCAAAAAGGAACACAGAGAAGATTTGCTCCTCCACTCTGAACAGTGTTGCTGCATCTAATGCCAGGAGCAGTGGCAGCCTTCTTGGCACTGGGAGAGAATCCTGAAAGGACAAGCCAGGGATGGTGGAGCCCAGATGGGGAGAGCCAGGTCCTCGTGGACCTTGCTGAACCACTGAAGTAAGACTGAGCCATGTAAGAGGGCAAGATCGCTCTCCCTTGTGGTTAAGACCTTCTGGTGGGGTTTTCCTTATGGACAGATGCGTTACCTTCTTTGGGATCTGATAAATCTACTGTACCTGTGGTCTCTGGGAGTCTTCTCCATCCCTCTGCTTTGTTAATAACCACAGGGCCTCTGTCTGTCATCTTCCAACGCCTCTGAGATGCTAAAGGTCTGTTTGTCTATCCAGCATCTATTTAAAATTATTTTTTCAAATCCACATCCAGCGCACTAAGGAAGACTACAAGACGCACAAGGACTGTCCAGCACCACTGGCCCTCTGCAAGCGCACCCTCCAGGAGGGGGAGGAGGTGGAGCATGAACACAGGTGGACAAGGACTCGGCAGCTACCTGTCTCCCAAGGAAGCCGAGCGCCGTGGATTCCACAGAGGTAAGGCGTGGGCCTGCCGTGGAGCAGGGCGACCACGGGAGGGGTGGTACCTCAGTGGGTAGAGAGGAGGGAGGAGGCAGGCCTCCAAACCCCCAGGGAACCAGAAAGAGCAAAGGCTCAAGTCAGGAGAGCTTCAGGCACTTTGGCCCCAGGGAAGTCACGGAGGAGTGAAGCCCCGAGACACAGGATGCTGAGTAACATGGGGAAATAACCAGGGTCAGGGGCAGGTCCTTCATTTTAGGAGTAATGCAGGTGCCCAGGCAACCAGTGTGCCAGGGTGACACTCCCAGCTCCCACCTCCCTGCACAGTGCTGGGACTCATCAGCCCGGGGCCACATGCCACCTCCGGGGAAGGAGGTGACCCTTCAGAACCTAGTGCCTGCAAGTCTGGGGAGCTGGCTCTCTCCAGGGGTTGGATCCCCGGTCACTATCACTTGGATGGTGATGATCTGGACTTCCGGTGGCAGAACAGCCCAGCAAATGCGAGGCTGGAGCTGCAACCCTGCGGAGCCACCGAGGCCCTGTGCTCAGACACCCAGGCCACGTCTCAGCAGGTCTCAGCTCTGCCCTCAAGGTCTGCTTCAGAGATGTGACTGGGCCAACTCTGGCAGCAAGGGAGGCTGGGACTGAGAGTGCGCCGCTTCCCATCCTCAGGGCGGAGGCAAGGAAGAGAGCACTGTCGGGTGGGCACTGGAATGGCCGCCCAGCGGCTGAGTGCCCTGGGAGCCATCTGGGCTCTCGGTCTGCATGCTCTGGGGCCACCTGGAAGGCTGGGACGCAGCTCCCTCCGCGGGGCCTGCTGCCTGCCACCTGTCTGCTCTTGTTGGCCAGCCTGGCTATAAGCCCTGGATCTTGGCTTCCTCCGGGCACCTTTGCCAGTCTGTGTTATTTATGTGCCTAGTATACATCGTCCTGTCAAGGTCACCCACGGGAACAGACCCCACCCTGCCCTGGGATCTTGGCAGTCCTGTGCCTCGTGACAGCCTCTAGAATGCCACACAGGTGACATGGTGCCCCTCGGAGCCCAGCAGCTCCTGCTGGTGGGAATGGAGGGGCAGGGCCCAGAGGACTATGTGACAGCCGGGGTGGCCAGTGGGCTTGGCCTGCAGGACTACCCGTGGCCCAAGGCCACCCTTAATCTTCCCACACAGGAGCGTGAAGGACAGGGAGAGATAATACCAATTGCACAGGGGACACCTGGCCAGGGGATGCCCTGTCCCACAGGTGTCCTAGAGGTGCACAGGGGACACCTGGCCAGGGGATGCCCTGTCCCACAGGTGTCCTGGAGGTGCACAGGGGACACCTGGCCAGGGGATGCCCTGTCTCTCAGGTGTCCTGGAGGTGCACAGGGGACACCTGCCCAGGGGATGCCCTGTCTCTCAGGTGTCCTGGAGGTGCACAGGGGACACCTGGCCAGGGGATGCCCTGTCCCACAGGTGTCCTGGAGGTGCACAGGGGACACCTGGCCAGGGGATGCCCTGTCTCTCAGGTGTCCTGGAGGTGCACAGGGGACACCTGGCCAGGGGATGCCCTGTCCCACAAGTGTCCTGGAGGTGCTAGGTGAACCAGAGAGGCTCCTTCAGGTGTGGCCCGTCCCAGTTTGCCAGAAGAGCCAGAACTTAAGTAGCCCCCAGGAGGAAAGGAAGAGGGGACCATAAGGAGGGGGAAGGTGTGGGGGACAGACTTGGCCCCCGCTCCCCACTGGGTGGCCCCGTGTGGCTGGGGCTGGGCTTGTTTCCTGGTAATATTCTTGCTCCATGCCTTTCCCAAAAGGCATGGGGGTTTTTGGCCCCCACAACTGGTGTCCACACTTTGTCTTAGGTCCCCCGTCGCCTGACTAAGTGTAAAGGAGGGGTGCTGATCCCCACCCCATCGCAGAGAGAAGTCCCTCTCTGTCAGGAGGCCAGGCCCTGTTTCCAGCCCGGGCCTTGAGCACCAGAGAGTTCAGGTCGGTTCCCAAAGTCATCCAGCGGCCAAGGCTAAAGCACAGACACAGGTCTGAACGCCACGGCTGCTGGTCTTCTCTTAGTTGGTTCTCCCTGTGTGGCCCCGGCTGACCCTGAACTCCTGGGCTAAGCCACCCTCCTGCCTCAGCCTCCCAAGTAACTGGGTCAACAGACATGGTTCCCATTTAGCCTTTAAAAAAAAAAAATACAAAACAGTACTGGGCTAAACATAAATGGGAGTTTCCACAGGCTTCTCAGGTAGCTTGAGATCCAAACTGGAATCCCAGCAACTGGCCCGTGGATTTTGCCTCCTTTGACCATAGGCTGCTCAAGATGCACCTTGCACACTTGTTGGAGCTCTCCTGGCCTGGACTCAGCACCTGCCTGGATTTCTGAGCTGTGGGGTTCCTGCTGTCCCTCTGGTGCCCAAGGAAGCACAACCCAGAGACAAGAGACGCTGTTGCTCCACGTCCAGGGCTACTCACCGTAGGCTCGAGGGAGACACCTGACATATCTTGGTTTTTATCTGGTGGCCAGTGACTATCAGTATCCTGTGGGATGGCTAATTCAGGACGTAGGTGCCCAGCAAAGGTGGATATCAACTGAAGAAGCCCCTGGGCCTATGTCAGAATCCCCAGGAGGGCTCCTTAAAACACCGAGGGCAGAGCACGTCTGATCTGGCAGGTCAAGTGGGGCCCTAGGATTGGCACTCCCCTCAAGTTCCTGGTGAGCCTGGTGCTGCTGGTCTGGAACCCCACTTGGAGAAACACCAGTTTAGCCGACAGAAGCCTGTCTCCAGGGCCAGTTGGCCTGACCTCACTGGGCATGGGTCACTGTACAAGCTACTCAGCCTCTCTCTGTCTCTGCTTCCTGTCTATAAAACAGAAAATTGGAGCCCCCCCCACCGCATGGTAAAGGCCACGTGATATCTAACCTTAAGGACATGCGCGGGAAAGAGCTGATGGCAATGGTTCCCAAAGCCCCTCTGTCCCTTCCTTTCCCTAGCCACCTCCTGCTGAGTTGAGTGAGGGATGGTCACTCTCTACTGCAAGCCTGGACCCTGTTCTAGGACCTCCCTGTAGGTCCGAGCCCTGACTCCCCAGCGGGCTCCAGTGCCTGATTTACATAACCAGAGGAGCCCGTTCCCGAGCACAGAGAGGAAGGGGAGGAATCAGCCCCTGCAGGAAGAACGCCCAAGACAGGGGCTGTTTCCAGGACCCCCACCTGTACTTCCCCGGTCCCAGGCTCCTGTGGGTCCTTCCCAGAACCTGTGTTCTGAGGCTGAGGATTCAGGACAGCTTGGGCACTCGGTCAAGCCCAGGGACCAGGGACGGAGGACATTCTCTCTTCACTGTCTTTCTCCACCAGAGCAGCTGGACAGCTCTCTGGACCTGGGTCAGACCCCATGGCCACCCGTGCATTGCTGGACCAGGGTCCCTCCTCATCCCACACCACTGTGCCCCACCCGCTGCTGCTGGGGCCATCAGACATAGGGTGGCCACGCCTCCAAGCCTGTGCCTTGCTGTCCCCCTGCCAGGCAAAGCCCTCGGCACCTGCTCTCCCACGAGCCCCAGCCCCAGCCTCCTGCAAAGCTCTGCTGTGGCTCAGGGTCCTAGTCCAGTCAGGGCGAGCTGGGCAGCCACATAACCACGCCCTCATCGGAGCTTCCCTCACCAGGCCCTAAGCTCCTGAGGCAGGGCTAGGGGCTCCACAGCTGGCCTTGAACTCGGGCTTGGAGACTCCAGCCAGCGGTGACTTGGGCAGCCAGTTCGCCCACCCAACTCGAGCACCTGACCTGGGCCCATGCTCCACTGTCAGCCAGGAGCTGAGCCAGCCAGTCCCCCTCCCTGCCTCTGACTCCGACCTGCAGAATGGGTACAACCTCTGACTCAGGGTGAGAAGAGCCAAGGGCAGGCCTTGTGCTGTGCCAGGCACAGGCACACCCGCAGACACTGAGGCACAAACCAGAAAATCCGCTTCTCCAGGGGAGAAACAAAGGCCAGGCATCCGGGAAGGTGACGCACACTGTTTTGCCTGTAGACGGGCGGCTGTCTGGAAGAAGTGGACTCCGTGAGCAGGGAGGGGGCAGCGAGGGCGGCGGGGCCTGACAGGAGCAGAGGCCCCGCCCCCTGCTGGAGAAGCCTGCAGCCCACCTTAGGCCTCTCATGGGAGGCAGGCAGACGCTGCCGTGTGGACAGGCCAACACCTGGGTCTGCGCCCCCGGCCTCCCCGCAGCCCTGAGGCCAGCCTCCCATCTGCGCCAGGGGCCTGCCTCTGCCCAGTCATAGCGGGTTTTGTAGTTTGACCTAAGGCAATCTTATCATCCTTTTTCACTCTTAGTAGCCAGGGATGGGGTGGGGAGGTCCCCTCATTGTCACCTGCTTGCCTGTGCACTGCCTCCAGAAGGCACCCAACATTTGTGGTGCACTGAACAAACACCAGGCTCACTAGAGACTCCACGTACAGTGCACCTCTGGTTAAGACCCGAGACTGTCCCCACTGGCCGCACACCTGAGCTACCTGACAACAGCCCGCGTCCCTCTGCCTGGGAATTACACTGGGGGCTGAGAACAGCCCTGAAAACGCACATCCAACACACAGAGATGAACACACTCATACCCATGTACAAAAATGCACACCCACACGTGCAAACACATACACATATGCATATGCACACGGTGTGTCTACCTGCACATGCTTGCATGTGTGCTCGAGCACACGTGCACATGCACACTCATGCTCACCACAAACATGCATACACACGTGCACGTGCACACATACCCACGTGCTGCAGGCTCAAATACCAGCACGCCAGGCTCTGATGGTTTTTGCCTCAGGACTGAACCCTTGGTGACTGCCTCAGGCTGATAAGAGCAGGAGTAAAGGCAACTGGGCTTCACAGGTGTGCAGAGGAGCACAGGTGCCGTGTACACAGCCACGCCCAGAACCCACAGGAGATCATGGCAGAGGACATATACACCCCACCTCTGCCAGTGTGGCAAGAGACAACATGGCCAGCCGCTAAAGTGGGCACTGCGGCCTGGCATGCATGGCCCTGGCCTTCCATCTCCAGGACATGAGGCAGCACAGGGCCCTGAACACACTATCAGGCTCACAAGGTCACAAGAGCCAACAGCAGGAACTTGCTGGGCTTTGTGCTCCTCCCACAGGGTGTGAGGACACAGGTGCAGGAAGCTCCATCCTGGGGGCTGGGAACAGCCCCCCACCGCCATGTGCCAGGCTGGCTGCAAGTCTGTGGTAACGTTGTCCACCTGGCTGAGTGGACCCTGAGGTCAGACCCGCCCTGGAGATCCTGGCGGGCTGCTGCTGGCCGTGTCGATGTGGGCCAGGCTCCAATCGCTCCCACGGCTCTTTTCTCTTCCTGGGACCTGGGGTAATGCCAGGCACTTGCTGTCATGGATGTGAAGACAGAAATTATTTTACAGAGTCCCCCACGGCACGCTGTGAAGTCAGTGTGCATGAGGGGTTGCTTTCCCAGAGAGCAGGGGGTGAAAACCCTGGAGGACTGGGGCAGGGCACTGTGCAGAGTCCAGGGCCACCTACAGTGCACCTCTGGGAAGAGCCACCTGAGTCTGTCAGTAGGTTATTTTTCTCCTGCCAGGGGAGAGGGGATGGGAGAAAAGGGTGTGGAGGGGGAGGGGCCAGGGCCCGTGGGCGGAGCCAGAATGGGTGGCAGATTCCCCCAGGGTGAGTGAGGCCGGCGCAGATACACCTGCACCAGGTGGTGGGCGAGAGAGTTTGGTTTTAGAGGAGCACAGTCCAGGAAAACAGTCTTCCCCATGGATAACTCCTGGTGGTGTTTTACAAAATATAGACGTTTATTAAAAGCAATCCAAGGAGTAGAGGAAGGCACAGAGTGAAGAGAAAGCCCCCTGCCCCTGCAGTGTTGGGAGAGGACGGTGGCCGGGCAGCCTTCCTGCCCTCTCCCCTGACTACCCGGGGGCCCTACCAGGGTCCTGCCGCCGCTGTAACAGTCCTCTTTGCTTCTAGAGGCCGGAAGTTCAAAATGAGTCTCAAAGTGAGAGTCAAGGGGCGCAGGGCTGGCTTCCCTGAGGCGCAGGGGTCCTTCCTGGCCTTGTCCAGTTTCCAGTGGCTCCCATGGTCACATAGCTGCCTCTTCTTCTATGGTCAGGTGTCCCCGGCCTCCTGTAGAAGGACACTTGATGGAGTTTAGGGCCATGGGGAGAACTGAGGGTGGTCTCCCTTCTCCAGGCCCTTGACGGAGCCACGCCACCCTCACAGGCACAGGGACTCACATGAGGCTCACGTTGGGGCCATTCTTGAGGTGACTGCAGGGACCAAGCCTGAGTCAGGCAGGGAGGGGCTGGCTGGGGCCTTACAGGGATGGCCCCAGGGCTCGGCGTCCACCTGGTCTACTTTATTTCCTACCCGCCCCCTATTGCCCCCATTGTCCCCAGCAACTGACACCCTGATGGGAACCCTGCTCCCCAAGACCGTGGGACACCTCGGGCCTTCCTAGGGGCTGGAGCCTGCCCCCGTGCACCCCCAGCTCCTCCTGCCCTCTCTGGGCCAGGTCTCTGCTCTGCTCAGCTGCCAGAATGACCCAGCACCCCCCTGGCCCTCCCTGCCAATCACGCTTCTCCTGCCCAGGAACACAGCCCTGACTGTCACATCCACGGAGAGACCAGGAGGGAAGGCAGTGACGGAGTCAGAGGGCACTCAAGGGAGGCTCAGGCCAGGAGGACAGAAGGGGCGCTGAGCAGTGTCCCTGCCCACCCTCCACACTGCCCTCTTATCAGTGGGGCACCAGTCTCTCCCCAATGGGCCGCCATCGCTGTGACCATGGCCATGAGCAGGTACGCTGCCCTCCGAGCCTGGAGCTCAGCCGCTGGGGCTGCCTGCCAGCTCTGTCTTCCCTGGTCTGTAATTAGCAGCTGTCAGGTGGGCGGCTGGGCATGGACTGGAAATGCTTTCACCAGTGCCGAGCTACCTGCCCTGGAACCAAATGCCTCGCTCGGCTGGCACCCACCACTGTTCCCGAAGGGGAGGGAAAGGTGGATTTGACGCCATCAGTAGCCCCGTGGACTGTGGGCCCGTGGGCCCTTCTGTGGCAGGTGATCTCAAGGGCCTCCTCTTGGACCATTCTTAGGACAACAGACGGGCGTTCCACTTGTGACACTGTCAGTAGCCT
The DNA here is from genome assembly GCF_001458135.2 of Marmota marmota marmota. Classification (NCBI taxonomy): domain Eukaryota; kingdom Metazoa; phylum Chordata; class Mammalia; order Rodentia; family Sciuridae; genus Marmota; species Marmota marmota. Next base: position 60,485,448 of record NW_025999968.1, read on the forward strand.
GACAAATGCCTCCCAGGGGTGAGGAGTCTGTGCCCTGGGAGGGCAGGGACTCCTGGGTCAGGGAGCTGGCTTTTCCTCCAGTTCCCTAGAGCCTCCCACGCCTGGTACGTGGTCAAAGAAGGGAAGGAAGGAGGGAGGCAGGGTGCGGGTGGAAGGTTGGTGCCCCCAATTCTTACACTGGAACCTGACCCCCAGTGTCTGGTGTTAGGGGGTGGAGCCTTGGGCGACTAGTTCTTGAGGGTGCTGCCCTTGGGATGGGACTAGTGCCCTTGTTAGGAGCAGAAGAGACCCAAGCCGTCCCTCCACCACTTGTCCATAAGGAAGCTCTCACGGACACCGGCCTCCAGCACCTGACGGCAGGCTCCCTGCCTCCAGACCACAGAGTTCTCTTGTTTTAATGCCTCCCTGTTAGCCGTGTCTTGTTAGCAACCAGAACACACTAAGACACCGTCAGCCCATTACACGGTTTTAAAATGGAAGCACTCAGAAGGGCGTAAGATTGTGCACATCCCTAACTCGTCCTCCTGGTTCCTGGACCCTCTCCTCATTTGGTGCTGCCCTGAGTGGGGGTCCGACCTCGGGGCTCATCTCCCAGCAGCTCCTCCGTGCTGACCTGGGGCAGGACTGCCTGAGAAGTGGGTCTGACCTTTAGACACAGAGTCACCAGAGACAGAACCGTTCCCCGGGGCAGATGGTGATGGAGCCGGGGCAGCAGAAATGACCGAGGACTGGGCTTCCTGCGTGGGCAGCCGATGGACGGCTCAGAAGCCACGCAGCAAGGAGGACTCCCCAGATCTTTCAAGAGGACCGTGAGGGGGGCCCGAGGGGAGCCCAAGCTCAGATCCCACCTCCACCATCCTCCAGCCCCCCAACGCCCCACCCCAAGTTCCCCCAACAGGAGCCGGCAAGGCGGGATTCCACCTTCTCTCAACCCCCTCCAGGAGAGGCCTGGAGGAGGAGGTGGCAGGAAGATGTGGGAGGCACAGGAGCCTGAGATCCCCTCTTCCTGATAAGGCAGAGCACTGGGGCAGAGGGAGGCCATTAGGCTCAGCGCAGGGAGAGTTTGTTCTAGGTCCACAAAGCGAACACCTGCGGGGAGGGGCGGTGGGCCTCGGAGCTTCTCCTGGGAGGAGACCCAAGTCCACCTGCTTAGGAGTTTTCTGTCCTCACGGACATGGAGGGGTGTCAGGCCTCTGTCCACACATCATGACCTGAGACAGACGAGGAAACTGAGGCTGGACCTCCCTTCTCCACGGGTCCCTGAGGAGGGGATCTCTGTGGCACCTCTCTCTGTCCTGGACACTAGCATTGCCCTGGCCACCAGAGACAGTTCTGCTCTGCAGCCTGGATCCTCTCAGTCTGGAGTGGAAAATACCTTTCACCTGCTGCGCTGACCTGAACCAGCAGATGGTACCTGTCAGGACACCGGGCCTGGGAAGCCATGAATGCAGGCTATTTTCAGAAGCATGAATGCAAAGGAATGTGGAGAAGCAGGTTGGACCAGAGAGCTGGCCTGGAGTAGGGAGGGAGGACGCCACCCGTCCAGCCAGGGGACGGCCAGGCCGGTGGAAAGGAGCCTGTTTGGGGCTCCTTTTGTGGGTCTTGTTTGTTTGTTGTGGTTCAAGGAATAGAACCCAGGACCTCGTGCCTACTAGGCCAGCAGTGTCCTACCATTGAGCTGCAGCCCAGCCCACCAAGACCCTGTTTTTAACACTTCAGAGGCAGATCTGCCAAGGAGATCCAAAGGAGTCTTCAGACCACCTCGGCTAATTCACTTGTAATAGCAACCAGGAAGGAGGATTCGGTAATAGCCAGAATACGTAGCAGGGGCCACTTTATGTTTTGAATATAGCCCTTGCTGCTCTACCTCGGAGACTTATTTTTAAAATGAACTGTTTCCTTCTCTTCCTCTCTCCCTGCTCCTCCCTAATCTCCCCCTCCCTAATCTCAGGGAAAACGGGGTCACCTTTCCTCCCCATCCTAGGCAGGGTTATCTGTCCCTGAGCCCACCCCCTCCATAGGAACAAAGTAATCCAGACTTTGGGGATGGCACAGACGATCTCAGAAATGACTATCTCCAAATCAACAAGTGAATTACACCTCCAACGGAGAGCACAAGGAATGTAGCCTTTGAGTCACCTCTTTAACAGCCCCCTGGTAACCAAAAGCTTGGTCCCTGTCCCCAGTGCTAATCAAATTTAATAATGAGGACACAGTTTTGAGAAAAAGGAAAATGAAGTTTTATTAGCAAAGCAATAACACAGGGCACTCCTGTCCCAAAGGCTGTAAAGCTCCTGTTGTGGGGGTGTAAAGGAATTTTTTAAGAGTTACTTTCCTGTATGGGGACCCAGGGTGCCCTGATAGTGTTAGGATTCACTGGTTAATTTGGGAGACATCCACTTCCCAGATCTTCAGCAGACTTCTCCTTCCTGTAGTGGGTGTGTTCAAGGGCAGTTAACTGGGAAGCAAAGATAACACCGTCTCCCTAATCTTGTTAGGGAGCGGGAGAGGGGAGAGAGAAAAAAAACAACTTTCTTTTTTAAATAAACCTTAGATCAGTGAGGGCTACATCCAGAAGGTGAAGGGACCACTGTTACCCCCTGAGGATAGGCAGAACCCCAGCCTCTGGGACAGGCGTCCCTTGTGTTTCTCCTTTGTAGCAAAACAAATCAACCCTCTTTCCTTTTTCTCAAAACTCTTCCTCCTTATGGGGTTGGCATCAGGGATAGGGACCGAGCTTTTGGCAACAAGGGACCATCTGTACACAGAAGGTCCAAAGTGTGTGTCCCTGGAGAGCCAGGAAAGGCAAGGAGGCCCCTGTCCCCTGCCGGCTGATGTCATTCAGTGCTCAGGGAGGTGCAGGGGGACATCACGAGGCCACTGTACCCTGAACTTGCTGTTGTGAAGCTGCCAGTTCACGAGGCTGGGATGGCCAGTTCTCCTGCTGGACTCTGGCTGAGCCCCCCCGTCCTGAGCCTCCCGTTTGCACACTGCCCTGCTCAGGATGTTCTGCCCGATCCACAGAAGTCCCTTCCCTGCTGCATCTCAGTGTCGGCTTGCTGGATCGAGGATCCCCTCCCAGTGTCGGCACCACGCTTGGGACTCGTCTCAGGTGACTTAGCCGAGCCTCTGGGATTCAGGATTCCATCAGGATTCGATGGTGAGACCATGAAGCACCTTTCCCAGGTGGCCGGAGCTCCTGGGAACCTTTAGGTTAGGTAGTGGCTGCCCTGGCAGGAACTTGGGAGGTAACGGGTGGCGAGTCCTGCTCCCCACAGGTTGGAGTACTCCATCGGAGAAGCACCGAGGCAAGCAGGTAAAGCAGGGTTTATTTAAAAAGGGGTCACATATTCTCCCAGGAGCGAGAAGGGGGCCACAGCTGGTGTCCTGGTACCCCAAAGTGAGAGCGCCTGCCTTTTGTTCTAGGTCCTGGGCTTCCTTTGTTCTCCTCTGCCCCCACCCCCCTCTCCCTCCTTCCTGCGCAGGTGACCAGGCCCAGGGGACGCTCAGTGGGATGGCCAAAAGGTGAGGAGCAGATGGCTGGAGGGGCCAAGGCGGAGTGATCAGGGCAGGAAGGGGGTTAACAACTCCCTCGGGAGGGACAGAGCCTGGGACAGGTAACCTTAGCCACAGGTTGGAGCAGGGCAGGTTACCTGATAAGGGTGGAGGGAGAGCATTTCAATCCTCCTTCTCGGGATTCCCCCCAAGACTATCTGCCTGCCTGATTCTGGCTTCAGTGGCTGCCCCAGCAGGAACTAGGAAGAGTCTAGAGTGTCCAACGTCCAAAGCCACCCTGGATGTTGGTTAAGAGCATGGCCCTGGATCGTGGCTCCCACTCTGGCTGTGCCCCAGGTTCTCAACGCTGCCTTCCTCCTTTCCCCGGGGTGGGGTGGTGGGAGTCGCTCCCTGGGCCCAGTGAGGGCCAGCTGGCTCACATTGGCACTGAGGCCAGCAGGCCGCCTTGGCTGTGCTGTATGCCATGAGCCCTCCCTCGGCCCCCCTCGTGCCCCTCTCCTGGCACTTAGGGGCAGCCGTGTTCAGAAGTTTTGGGTCTCGGGAGGGTTCAAGGCACACATACCGAGTAGCACCCCGACCCAGGTCCAGCTCGGTACCCGGGGTTTCTGCCAGAGGCCAGAATGTGACGACATGGGGTCAAAGCATCTTTACAGTTAGCTCAGGTCAGAAACAGCCCCAGAGGAGTCGTGCAGAAGGCCACATTTGGCCACCAGATGAGTTACAGAAAAAGCTCTTCTATTGATTTTGGATTTCAAACTTGAGGACAAAGGCCCTCATCTTGCCTTGAAAGTTTAAGTGGAATCAGGGCCCAGGTGATAGAGTCCATGAGTGCAGTGACCCCAGGGAGGCCACATGGAAAGGGCACAGCAGTGTCTAGTTCCCGCAGTCAGACACTTGGGCAAGAGCACTCAGGACGTCAGGCTTCTGAGAAATTCCTGATTTGAAAATGTTGTTGATGAATAGGATTTAATAGGGGATCTGGCAAGGGAAGGCGACAGGCTGTTCATCAGGCTCACAGGAGCTCCAACTAGGGAAAGCCAACATGGCACCCAAGTGCCCTCCTGACCTTTCCTGGCTCTTCCCCAACCAGCTCCTGTCTCAAGGTCCTGATGGAGACTCTGAAGTGGGTGTCTCCTCCCCACTCTCCACTTCTATGCCCCCTTTTCCTCTTCTTCTTCTTCCCCTTCTCCCCTCCCTCTCCCCCTCCCC